>NW_027518692.1:51402500-51992500 GCF_043159265.1 Tasmannia lanceolata
TCACCACTTTGGAGACACTAATGTATCATGAAAAAAAAATACTGGCTGCCAGACATGGCCTCGAGTGAAATTATTTTCAAAACAGCTACATATATAGGGAAATGATTCCCATTCTCGTTAATTTTTCTTTTCCTAAAAATGACTAC
The DNA here is from genome assembly GCF_043159265.1 of Tasmannia lanceolata. Lineage (NCBI taxonomy): Eukaryota > Viridiplantae > Streptophyta > Magnoliopsida > Canellales > Winteraceae > Tasmannia > Tasmannia lanceolata. The sequence continues at coordinate 51,402,647 of NW_027518692.1, forward strand.
ATTCTCATTCTGTCTATACTGAGAAATGAAGACACACATAGGGCACCCTTGCAGTGGCAAGAGTGGCCCATTCTACTTCACCCAATCACAATTTATAACGACACTATAAAATGCATTAGGGTGACATCTAAGATGGAGCCAGGAATTTGCTCCAAGGGGCAGAGAATGATGTGCTTGTGGTGAATGCTCTGGTCATGTTCTGTTTGTTTCTTCTGTGCCAATGTTGGAGTTAGCCATGTCTAGCTTTTCCTTGTAGCTCTGTAATAATATATTTACTATTATGCTATTTAATGGACTTGTATTACTATAATCTGGTTGAATTATGTGTTTTCTTTTGCGGTTGTTTTAGTTTTATAAAAGGAAATGATGGTGTTGTTTGATCTTATTCTCAAATCGCCCCCATTCCTTAGATTGATAAAATTCTCCCCACATTTGTCAGATTGTCCCTGCCCTTCACAGATTGCAAACTCCTAGCTGGACTGCAATTCTAAAACCCTACCATCTCTTCCCAAATAATCCTATCCATTAGTGATTAGATTTAAGATCTTCAAGCATCATTTATATTATTTATTCTTTAAATACATGTAATGCAAATTTGTTGGTGGAACTGTGGGCGGAAAATGGCCACTGAGAACCTGAACGGAGAAAATGAGGGGCAGAGATCTTGTTTTGATGAATGTGTAAACATAGGATCTCAAACGAACGCGATAAAGATTGAGAGTTTGCAAGAGCTCTTCCAGATAAACGTGAAATTAAAGAGGGGAAAGATGGTAAATCTGTAAATTAAAAATGCCTATTAACACTTCTCCTAGCTACTGGGTTTTTCCAACGCACCTAATAAAGGTGCCACCCCCTTGAAATTTGATTTTGCACACTTTATAAGAGGCTACCTTTGATCAAATGTCCTGCCTGGGCACTTTTCTTGTTCGCCAGTACGTGCGTGTGCCACATAAGTTCTCTCTCTCTCTCTCTCTCTCTCTCTCTCTCTCTCTCTCTCCCCAGAAAGAGAATATACATACAGAGAAATTATATGATGAATGGGCGTACAAACATGTGAAGGTGGTACACCCAAAGCACCACCCTTGATATTTGATCCAAGGGCAGCTTCCCAAAAAATGAGCTTCCGGAGGATCAAATATCAAGGATGGGATGATGAGTACGAGTTTGTACGCCCTTTCATTATAATTTCTCTCTCTCTATATATATATATATATAATTGGGGAGATGATTTGACGGGAAAAGCATGCAACTTTAATGCTTTTTGACGTCAAATCACTTTATAAGGGGGCGTGCGCATAATGCAAGGGGTGAAAATATCATCTATTTGCACCTCTAGTTTTGGAGATTAAATTGAGATGTCAATAATGTAAGCTGAAAATTTGGTATACATTTGAGAGTTGGGGTTGAAATTTTCGTAATCAACAAGGACAAGGTAATTGACGGCCGGAAGGTTTGACATTCGATCTAGTCATACGACTAAGTATAAGTTCATTTCTATCATTATCATCAAACTTATATAAGGTTTTTCATAATAGAGAAATAAATTTAGTGACTTTTTTCTTTTACAAAGAAAGTAACATGCACGACCTTTAACGTCATCCCTCTCCCTTAGACCCTAATCCCTATGCCCTTTCAATCATTTATTACCTTAATTTTATAGTGTAAATTCTGTTGTATCAGGCACAGTCCCGCGCTACCTTTTTCCGACGGAAGTATATATGCTAAAAAAAAAATATCCCCGCAGTAACAGATTTACCCTCACTGGCTACATATTTCCTTCATCGGCACCCTCTTAGATGCACTTTGATGAAACTTACCAATGAGGCCACCCTTGAAAGTGGTTTTTGCAAGGGCGCCCTTCATTCTATCATTCATCTTATAAAAATATTAGTTTATTGTTATCACAAAAAGAATTTTGAAAAAGAAATTCTCCCAATTTTTTACTTTTCAATAATTTTTTTTTTTTTTCTTGTTTCATTTTATTCCAATTTTTACTTTATTGCTTCTCTTTATTTCATTTTCTCTCCCAAAATCATTTCCATAGGATGATTGTAGCCCTCCGTTCTAAAAGGAGCTCATGTTATGAAAACCCCTATAGATATGAGGGTAGGGATCATCCTATGGATATGGTTTTTAGGGCACTACAGATTTACATTGTGGCCCATCAAATGGACGGTTTCGATCACCTCACGGGGTGGCCCTTACAAGACTTTAAAAAATTGAGATCCTTTTATATCGGAGGGCTACGATCATCCTATGGAAATCATTTTTGAGGCACAACCTATTTTGTGGCCAATCAAATGGACGATTTCCTGTGAAAATGATTTTTGGGGTACAAAAACTCGTAAACATTATTATTATTTAGAGATATTTATTCGAAACTATATCAAGGTTCCAATTTTTGGGTAAATGATGGTTCTTTGAAAAGAAAAAGAAAGAAAAAACTTATTTCGAAGCAAAAGAGACAAGCGTACGGCGTACCTTTACCATTCTTAAGATGCGCCCTTGTGTATTATAGAATTGCTCCTTACTTTATGCACGTGACAAATCTCTTGGATGCGCCTCCCCTAGTGGCAATTTTAACTAATATTGACAGAACAGAAGGGTACTTTGGGAAATCCCCGACTATAAATCCCGAACCTTTCCTAATCTGACCATCCAAGGTCAAAACCAGAGCTCTAATGGCGGCCATGAAAAGGAGAGGAAAGCAAACTCTTTTTTACGACCGAGTCCTTTTCTTGACTCAGCAATGATTTGTCAGAAACTTCGAATATAAAAGCTCTTCTTTTCTCCACATTTCTACCATATCATTTCCGTGTCTTCTCTCAGTCCTTAGTTTTAGAGTTTTTCCAAATCCTAACAAATAGATCTTCGTTTTTAATCTCAAAACCCTAGCTAAAGGCTCGTTCATTGAGAACCTGAAAAAAAAACAGTGAAAAAAAGTTGTGAGATTTTGTTTTTGTGTTTTTTTTTTTTTTTTTTGTGGTTTTGTATCTTAAACCTTAAAAGGCTTCAGATCTAGTAGAAAATGGGAAGTAAATGGAGGAAAGCAAAGGTTGCTCTAGGGCTAAATCTCTGTGTTTATGTTCCTGGAACAATTGATGATGCTTTGCCGGAATCTGACGCCGCCGGGAGGTTTTCCGACTACACTACGGTTTTTCCGGTGACCGGAAACTCAGATTCCAATCCATCAATGCCGACTACGCCGATTCCGTCATCGTCCGGCCTCCGGTTATCGAAAGCTAGTAGCAGATCATCCTCAAAGGTACGCCATTTTAGGGTTAGGTCATTTCATATAAAAAAAATAAGAAGACAGGGTTAGGTCGGGGTTTGATTTTCTAGTTTTTTTTTTTTGCTGTATTTGTGTTTTTAACGTGATTTTTCCAATCATTTCATTTTAGGGTTTCTCTATTGACTCGGATGTTTGTTATTTTTGTATCATATACACGAGAAACTACTATGGGATTTTTTCTAATGATTTTAGATTTTGGGAATTGATATCCCTCCAGCGACGGATAAAATCCCCCCTTTAACGTTATTCGTTAAGTTTTAAAGGCAAAAAAAAAACGTTAAAGGAGGTGAATTTATCCTCTAGCAGTGAACTCTTCTCAGAGAAACCGTTAAAGGGAGGGATTTTATCCGTTTAGGGGTGGGAAATATCATTTTCCGAGATTTTTAATATTTTGTTTTAGTATGATACTAATACAGTTCTACTTGGAAAAAAGAATAGTAGAATGTGTTGATTTGTTTGCTATATTTATGATGAAATTGGAGAATATTATTTTTTCTTATTTAAATTTGCCTTTTTTTTGTGTGTGTGTGGGTAGAATATATATAGAAAACGGTTTCTACACACAATTGTAGATAAGTTATCTACACACTAGCTTAAAATACAGTGGAGGGCATATTGTTTGGGTGATCCAAACCATTCGTTTGATTGGCCCTCACATAGATAGGGGTGTCGACAAAAAATCAGCTCCATAGGATCATCCCAACCCTACGATATGTGGAGGTAAAATGGACGTGTATAAACCTTCACAAGTCTGTCCATTTTTTGCCTCCACGGTTCGAAGCGTTAGGATGATCCTATGCTGATTTTTTGTGGACACCCTATCTATGTGAGGGCCAATCAAATGAATGGTTTGGATCACCCAAACAATGTGGGCCGCCTCTCTCATATATATATATATATATATATATATATATATATATATATATATATATATATGTATGAGGAAAGTGTTGGTGAGCTTAAGCTCACCAAACTTATGGTGAGCTTAAGCGCCCAATCACATGGGCCTACTTTGTTAGGATGATCCAAAGCATTCATTTGAAAGGCCCTATCATAGATGGGGTGTGTACCAAAAATCAGCTCCATAGGATCATCCTAACCCATCCATTTGTGGAGGTCAAAATGGACAGACATTATTTGTCCACAAATCTGCCCATTTTTGTCCTCCACAAATGGAGGGGTTAGGATGATCCTATGGAGCTGATTTTTGGTACACACCCTATCTATGATAGGACCTTGCAAATGAATGGTTTGGATCACCACTGAAAATGTGGGACCCATGTGATTGGATATATATATATATATATATATATATATATATATATATATATATATATGAGAAAAGTGTAGCTACACATACGTGTAGCTAACTTAGCTACACCAACGGCTTAAAATACAGTGGGCCCCACATTATTTGGGTGATGCAAACCATTCATTTGATGGGCCCTCACATAGATAGGGTGTGCCCAAAAAATCAGCTCCACAGGATCATCCCAACCCTACGATTTGTGGAGGCAAAATTGGATGTGTAAAAACCTTCACAAATCTATCAATTTTTGCCTTCACAGTTTGAAGGGTTGGGATGATCCTATGGAGCTGATTTTTTGGGCACACCCTATCAATGTGAGGGCCTATCAAATGAATGGTATATATATATATATATATATACTAGTAAATGCCTTTTTATTTGCTACAGTTCTACATGTTTTTTTCTGAATTTCTATGTTAACTGTTTATCTGCATCATTCTGTGTGACGTTGCTGTCATGATTTTTCTTTTGCCTCTCTCTCTCTCTCTTGTGGGGATAAAGTGTATTAATAATCTCTTTGAGGACCAGTTTCAGTTGGCTTATTAGAAAAAGAAAACTGCAGAGTACTTTTTTTTTCTTCTCTTCCCTCGAAGGAAAACTACAAAGTACTTAGTCCATGAGCTTTCCAACAGTAGACTTCACAAAGGGGTAAAAGGATAGAGAATCTAACAGTAATTCCTAATTTCCCCCCTTCCCTCTTTTGGTGGGTATTGGGTAAGACTAGGTAATCTTTCCTTATTGACTTTTCTTCATCACTAGCATAAGGGAAATTTCTTGATTGCCGAATATTAGATACTTTTTTGTTTTCCATTAATTTCTTAAATTGGCCTTTTTCATTGAAATGACAAAGGTTTATTTATGCTTCTATGGAGTCATGATTTGTATGGTGAAAAGAAAAGGAAGTTAAAAGCTTCTCTGTTTGTATGTGGTTGAACCATACTTTCAAAACTCCTCCACACTATTGCTGACTCGCCGGAGTTGACTCATTTTACCTTGGTTGCATTTCTGTCTGAGTCCGCATTTTGCTCTATAAAGTCAATTAAAACTCCTTTGATTATCCAAAATTATGACCGTGTAAACTGAGTGCTCGGCCACCATCAACCGAGTACTTGATCGTGTCACGCCGAGTCGACTAGGACTGTGATGATTGCCTAATTAATTTGATTTGTGCTAATACATTAGAGAGATCGGGTGTGTGCGAACCCACATGATATATATTGTGTAGCCAATTTGCTTGACATAACGCCCCAGAAAACCCGGCTTTATGTTTGTATAGTTAATAATTTATAATAATAAGATTGCTTTTATAAATATTAGTTTGTGTTTAAAGAGGGATAATAGATACAAGGGAGCCCTTGCATAAAGAGCCATAAAAGGGCTCTTGATTGGATCCAATGAAGAGCCCTCCTGTGGCTCTTTATGCAAACTTAGATAATAGGTAATAAATAATATTTCTTCCCCTTTCTCAGCATTTCCAACCCCTTTTGTTTGTATTTTGGCCTATTCCTGAAAATGAAGACATTTCCAAGAAAAAGACAAATAAGAGGTATCTTCCGCTGGAATATCTTTTGTTTGCATCCCTAGAAGCACCAGCTATTTAGCTAATAAGCTTGCTAAATCTGGCGTGCACAGGGAATTCATATATTAAGGGCAACCTCTGCCCCTAATGTAATTTTTTATTAATAATAAATGCTCTTTCAAAATTGGTATGGCTTGGGCTTTCCAAAGGAGGATTACGAAAGTACTGTTGGATTGGGGAGGGGCGTTTTCCGGAAGACTCGGACAAGCCTTGTGGAAGGCAATTCCATTTGCAGTCACATGGTACTTATGGCTGGAAAGGAACAATCGAATTTTCAAAAATCGCTCAAGGACATGGCAGTATATTGTCTTGGATGTCAAAACTGTGCTTATTATGTGGTCTAAGGCAAACATCAGAATTCCTTTTTCTGTGGGAACCATTCTGCGGAATTGGAATGTGATTGCTTCGGAACGGAGGGCGGCAGTTGGGATCAATCCATGTTGGCGTCCACCGCCTATTGGGTGGCTGAAGCTCAACTTTGATGGAAGCTCCTTCGGTAATCCAGGTATTGCGGGATTCGGGGGTGTTATCCGTGATTCGGGAGGTCGTGTCTTAATGTCATATGCGTGACCAGTGGGTACATGCGATGCAAATGAGGCTGAAGCCAGGAGCCTGTTATTCGGACTTACGTGGTCCGAGAAGAACAATCTTAGACCATTGATCGTCGAGGGCGATTCGACCAACGTGATAGCTTGGGCATCTAGTCGCTGCGGCGGACCATGGAGACTTTACCAGACGATTGAGGCGATTAGAGATTTGATGCGGTTATTACACCCTCAAATCAATCATATGTGAAGATCGACCAATCCAACGGCCGACACCCTGGCTAAAGAGGGGGCCTATCTTGCCGAACCTCGTATATTAATCTATACCCAATCTGAGATCACCTCTTGATTTTCTTTTTTGGATACTGTACTTCTTCCGGGTCGTGGGCCATTATTTTTGGGTTGTATTCTGAGGGACATCTTGTCCCCTGTTTTTTACTTTGTTGGGAATAAAATCGTTTCGTTACTTTTAAAAAAATAAAAATAAATGCTCTTTCAAAAATAAAATAAAAAAGCATGCCTCAAAAGTCTCTTTTCTAAGAAACTCACTCCCCCTCCCTCCTCTCTCTCTATTTAGGTTCATCTGATTGGTACTGTTTTTTTCACCTTGCCCAATCAGTGAAGGTTCTCTATGTTACTATGCCCATAAATCACTAGTCAGACATCCAAGTTAAATTATCTGGAATTAAGACTGATTAATACATAAAAATAAGTAATAAAAAACTAGCTATACATTGACTTGACTCCGTCAATTCGTCAAATATTAAATCAGCTATACAGGGGTAATTTGGCTTTTTTTTATTGAAAAAAAATGATCAAATACTTGGGATGTTGATCTGTTACTTGGAAAAAACTTTCTGAAGTATGATGAAAAGGCTTGGTAAAATACTTGGAATTTTTTTTTGGGTACTTACAAAAACTCGATTGAATACGTGGAAAACATACAAAAAATTGATAAAATACTTGAAATTTGTTATTATTGAGTACTTGAAATGCTCATTGGATAATTGACTGCATTTTTAGTTGATTAAGGCTTTGACTGTTCAATTGTTATAGAATGTGACTGCCTAGATGCCTGGCCAATCACCTAGGCACCCAGCCAGGGTCTATTGCTTAGGAAAGATCCACCTTGGTAGCCAGCCTATGGCCAGAAATAATTCACTAGGAGTGTATAGAATATGTTAAAAGGAGAGAGAGAGAGAGAGAGAGAGAGAGAGAGAGTTAGACGAGAGAGAGAGTCAGACGAGAGAGAGGGAGAGAAGAGTGCGTTGGAGAGTTGCCTCTCTCCACGCACAAAAATATTATTTATTATGTGTGTGTGAAATGACATAATGCCCTCAGGCTTGTGCACTTATTTAACACTCCCCCTCAAGCCGGAGTGTATATATCATACATTCTAAGCTTGTTACAAATATCTTTTAACTTAACGGGTCCTAAGGCTTTGGTAAACACATCTGCAAGTTGATCTGCTGATCGAGTGAACACGGTACAGATTTCGCCTCTCTGAATCCTCTGGCGAATGAAATGACAGTCAACTTCAATGTGCTTGGTCCTTTCATGGAAGATAAGATTATTGGCAATATAAATTGCAGACTTGTTATCACAATATAATCGAGTTGGACCTGAAGATGAGAGACCAATCTCTGATAAGAAGGAACGTAGCCAGATTAGTTCCCCACTAGCATAAGACATGGCCCTGTACTCTGACTCTGCACTTGATTTAGACACAATGTCTTGCTTCTTACTTCTCCATGATACCATATTACCTCCAACAAAGGTGCAGTAACCAGTTGTTGATCTCCTATCAGCTGGAGATCCTGCCCAGTCAGCATCTGTGAATCCCTCTACTCTCTCATGACCATGCTTCTTGAAATACAATCCTCTTCCTGGGGTACCTTTCAAGTACCTAATAATTTGAATTATTGCTGCCCAATGAGAAGTCCGAGGAGAATTCATAAATTGACTGACTACCCCCACAACAAAAGAAATCTCGTCCTGTCAAATAAATCAATTTATCAACGAGTCTCCTGTATCGTCCTGGATCATCTAACAAATCACCTTCATCATCTGGAAGTAGTTTAACATTTGGATCCATAGGTGTAGATGCTGGCTTTACCCCCATAGAACCTGTCTCCTCTAAAATATCTAAGGTATACTTCCTCTGTTATAAAGACAATCCATATTTAGAACGAGCCACTTCGATTCCAAGAAAATATCTGAGAAACCCCTGATCTTTAGTAGAAAACTCTTCTTGAAGAAAAGTTTTCAAACGATGTATACCAACTCTGTCATCTTCTGTGATTACAATATCATCCACATATACAATCAAGAAGATGTATCCAGTAGTAGACCGATAGCTGAAGATAGAATGATCTACGGATCACTGTTTCATACAAAATCTCAAAATTGCAGCACTGAACCTCCCAAACCATGCTCTCGGAGATTGTTTGAGTCCATAAATAGCTTTCTGAAGACGACAGACTGATGAACACATCTCCCCCTGAGTAACATACCCAGGAGGTTGCTCCATATCCACTTCCTCACTGAGATCATCATGGAGAAATGCATTTTTAACATCAAGTTAATAGAGTGGCCAGCCACGGTTAACATCAATAGAAATCAAAACTCGAACAGATGGTATCTTGGCCACAAGAGAGAATGTCTCCTGATAATCAACCCCAAAAGTTTGAGTATACCCTTTAGCCACAAGTCGAGCTTTAAGCCGTTCAATGGTGCCATCAGGAATATATTTAATTGCAAAGACCCATCGACACCCAACAGTCTTCGCACCAGAAGGCAAAGAAACAAGTCGCCATGTATTATTTGAATGCAAAGCAGCAATTTCGGCATCCATAGCCGCTCGCCAACCAGGATGAGCAAGAGCATCTGAAACAGACTTAAGCAAAGAAATAGAAGAGACACTAGAAACAAATGAACGAAATGAGGGTGAGAGATGCTCATAGGAAACAAATTGGGAAATGGGATGTGCAGTAGTATGTGAGCGAGTGCGAGAGGCAATAGGTGAATCAAAGAAGTACCTGACGTAGGAGCTTCCGACTGAGGACGAGGATCAGCTGTATGAGATAATGGCTGAGCAATTGAGAAAACAATCTGTCGTGGTCCTCGAGTATAAACTTTTGGCTCTTTATGACCCTCGGGTGTTTCACTACCACCAACCACTGGAGTGGGCTCTACAGAATAAGGTGGCAGTGGAAATAGTGTAGGTGGTACCTCAACAGAAGTGGGAGGATGGTCTGAAAAAGAAGGACTATCTTCAAAGAAAGTAACATTCGTAGAAACGTAAGTTTTGCGCAGTTGAGGATTATAACACTTGTATCATTTTTTGGTACGAGAGTATCCTAAAAAGATACATTTTTCAGCCCGAGGATCTAGCTTATCGAGACCAGGTCCTAACTTATGAACGAAACATGTACACCCAAATATACGTGGAAGTAAAGGAAAGGGATCACCTAATGGGTACAATGTAGTGAAAGGTGTCTTGCCAGATAACACTGAAGAAGGGAGACGATTTGCTTAGAAACATGCTGTAAGCAGTGCATCTCCCCAATAGACTTTTGGGACACGCATCTGAAACATGAGAGTACGAGTAATATCTAATAAATATCTAATCTTCCTCTCTGCAACACCATTTTGCTGCGAAGTATATGCACAAGATGATTGATGAATGATGCCCACATGAATCAAGAAAATGACAAAAACCATTAATGTTAGAAAAATATTCTCTAGCATTATCTATACCCAAGCAAGAAATAGAACATTTAAACTGATTAACAATTTCAAAGTAAAAACTACGAAACGCATTAATACTTAAGAACAATCCTTCAAGAGGAATAACCACGTAACTCGTGAAAAATCATCCACAAATATAACAAAGTATCTAAATCCAAATAAAGAAACAGTATGTGAGGGGCCCCACACATCTGAGCGAATAAGCTCAAAAGGCCGTGAAGCACGACGAACACCACACGAAGGGAAAGACTCACGATGGTGTTTTCCCAACTCACAAGACTCACAAGGGAAGGACTCAACAGATGTAGTAATAAAATGAGATTTCCTAAGACTATCAGTAGGAGGGTGGCCCAAACGACAGTGCCACTGATAAGCATCAACTGAGGTGTGGAGCGCAGCACCAACAGGAGTAGAATCAAGATAGTACAAGCCAGCCCTCTCACGTCCTAAACCAATCCTTGTCCCAGTCTTCAGATCCTGAAAAACACAATAAGAAGGAAAAAAAGAAACAGAACAATTCAGAGTTTTCGTCAATTCACGCACAGACAATAAACTAATGGGAAATGAAAGAACATAAAGAACTGAAGATAAACATAGGTCTTTAGAGATGGGAACTACACCGATCCAGAGACAATTGATGTAATACCATCTGCTAAAGTAACAGTATGAGGTGTACTAAACGATGCTGACTTGAAAGAAGTAGTTTGAAATTACCAGTCATGTGGTGGGATGCCCCTGAATCAATGAGCCTCGATCCAGAAGCATCGCTAGAAAGGAAACAAGGAAACCTGGTTGGGCAAAAGTGGCAATCGACTGGTTGCCTCGATCACGTAGGCGCAAAAGTTCTTCATACTCAGCTCGGTCAATCATCATAGAGTCTCGCTGAACCAAGAGAGCATGAGCAGAAACTGGTGGCAAAACAGGAGAAGACCCTGTAACAGAGGCATGGGGGTGGCTATCAAATGTAGCAACAAATGCGGTGTTAGACCGAGATGGACGAAGCTCGGGATGTAAATCATAACAATAATCAATAGTGTGTCCCTCCATATGACAATGAGAACAATATCTAGACCCACGGCCACGGCCTCCCCCTGAATCACGACCACGACCACGGCTACCTCCATCACGACCACGGCCACAGGAATCTCCATCTCGTCCACGACCAAATCTAGTATAACTACGACCACGATCTCCCCCAGTGGATGTGGCCAAAGCGGATCCATCAAGAGGATGATCACTAACTGGAACCGTTCTCATACGATGTACTCGAGAAAATGCCTCGGAAAGAGATGGAAGGGACCCAGAATTATATATCTGCTGTCTCATCTGAAGATAATCTGGTCCTAAAGAATCAAGATAGCGAACCACAGTTTTTCTTGACGCTCTGCAAGGACGATGGGATCGATAGTGAAAAGCATTAGTGTGTCAAGCTGCTGGCACAATGGAATATATGAGTTGTGATGATCTATTGTGGACTTGTCACCACGCTGAAATTTAAACCAATCTGAGAGTAGATCACACATGCGAGTAATGTTATCTGCTCCTGAATACAAAATCGCAGCCTGGTCCTAGACTTCCTTAGATGAATCAAGATACATCATATTAGCAGTAAGCAGCAAATCCATACAACCCCATAAGAAGGATCGAATCACGGCATCCTCTTGTTCCCACTTGGCATAAGTGGGATCTTTCACATCTGGAGGAGACTGCTCAAGAAAACGAACCTTGCCTCGACCCAGAAGATATATACGAACCGCCCTCTTCCAAGCAGGATAATTATTCCCGTCAAGACGAATAGAGGTCATTTGGAGAGGTGGTTCTATGTGGGCCCCCATATGAGAAGAGCTAGTGGAGGGAATCGTAGATGAGACAGGAACCCCATCATCTTTAAGGGAGGTCATCTGCTGCAAAGATGAATCAACAGGATTCATGGCGCAACCAACAATAGTAGGCAACCACTACACTAACGCCGAGAACAATTGCCAACAAGTAACAAAAAAAAATAAAAAATGCTATCACCGACTTAAGCAATCAATAACAATGAACATCTACCACTCTTCCACAAAATACTTCCAACACATCCACCACCAGTAAAGTAGTCACCAGCAAACAACCATCATAATGAAGGTGACAAAAAAAAAACATGTAAGGTGACAATACCTCCCACATAGCCACCAACAACAACCAATTAACACTTTGGTCTCACGGCAATAATTAACATCCAACACGATACCCACCAGCAGTAGCTAATAAGACATCAACAACAATAAACCTCACCCTCCAACAAGACCACACCCATGAACCAGCCAAGAGATCACAATGTGAATCATCAACCAACCACGGAGAAACCAACAATCAACAACGCCACCACGTCCACAAAACCATCAACAAATCGATTACCAGAAGAAAATACCAATAATAACCATCGCACAATCCACTAATAACAATAGAAAGAGTATGGCAAACCTCTTTAGATCATTAAGAAGAGCCAAATAGGGGCTGATTTGGTCACAAAGAGAAACCGGTATAGTGGAATCACAAAATAGAAAGAACTAGGGTTAGGGTTTTAAAAGGATCACGTATGGGATTTAGGTTTTAGGGTTGTTAGATGTCCAAGGGAAGGGGGTTTGGCTAGGGTTAGGGTTAAAGAGGTGATGTGGTCAGGGCTAGGTTAAAAAACCCAAAAAAAGAGGAAGAAAGAACTGTAAAAAAAAAAGGGAAAAAAAGAGGGGGCTGAGGTTTGAGGGTTTAGATATGGTACCTTTTTAGGGAGGATCTTGCTTGAGCTTTGATACCATGTTAAAAGGAGAGAGAGAGAGAGAGAGAGAGAGAGAGAGAGAGAGAGAGAGACGAGAGAGAGGGAGAGAAGAGTGCGTTGGAGAGTTGCCTCTCTCCACGCACAAAAAATATTATTTATTATGTGTGTGAAATGACATAAATGCCCTCAGGCTTGTGCACTTATTTAACAGAATAGAATCTTCTTTTCTTCGAGATAATTGAGAAAATGGCCCTATAAACCCCTATGAGTTTCAGAAAACCCTCTTTGTCCATCTCTTTAATGGATCACTTGGATCAGAACGTAAACTTTTTTTGTTAAGTTAAATTTCTAAACTAAGCCTTTTATTTTTGTTCCAAGTTCCATTGTTTTATATTCCTTGCTAATTTGTTAGCAAGCTAACTAACTAAGTGACTAAGTAACTAACTAACTAACTACACAACATATGGGGGGCTTACTGTTCCTGCCCTCGAGCGCAGATAAGCTTATTTGTGCTTTAGTGCAAAAAACAAGGTGGGCCCACATTTTTGAGTTGATCCAAAGCATTCATTTGGAAGGCCCTTACCTAGATAAGGTGTCCACAAAAAATCTGATCCATAGGATCATCCTAACCCATCCAAAAGTGGAGGGGAAAATTTTCACTAAATAGAACATAAAGGGTGTTCTATCATATTTATTTAGAATATCTATATACTATATAGTAGAAGAGAAAAGAAGAGAATTTTTTGAATTTTTTAAAAATTCTATGAGAATTACACATCACTTTTTTTGACTTTTTTTAACAAATGCACCCATTCAACCCACATATTTTCAATCCTACCCCCTCCTTTATACTTTTTAACAAAGGCACCCATTAAAACCACATAATTTCAATCTTACCCCCCCTCCTTTATGCTTTTTTAATAAAAAATCTATAGGGTGATCTTAACCATCCAATTGAAGAGGAATTATGGAAACCTCTATAGATTGGGAGGGCTAGGATCAGCCTATGGAAATGATTTTTGGGGCACAACCTATTTATGTTGTGTTCCATCACATGGACGGTTTAGATCAACCTATGATGTGGTCTATACAATTCTTTGTCAGCCCGTGCATCGCACGGGGTTTTTTGCTAGTTATATATATATATATATATATATATATATATATATATATATATATATATATATATATATATATATAAGATCCATTATTTTAATATGGTATTTTAAAGTTCTTCTTTCTTGAAAGGTTTCAATACCAAAATTCCATCTTTTGTATTGGCCAAATATATTTCTTTCTATTATTAATAATACAAGAGGTATCGGCGTTCTTACCTTTTGCTTTTGCATTCTGTGGCTTGCAGAAAACCTGCGCTATATGCTTGGGCAGCATGAAACCTGGCCATGGACATGCACTCTTCACTGCAGAATGCTCACACGCTTTCCATTTCCATTGCATTGCTTCAAATGTGAAACATGGCAACCAGGTATGCCCCGTTTGCAGAGCGAAATGGAAGGAGATCCCCTTTCAAGGCCCCTCTTCTGATCCCATTCACAGAAGTGCCAGAATCAACTCTCTAGATTGGCCCCATGTTGACACTTGGATGACACTATTGCGTCGGCTCCCTCCCCTTCATATGGATTCCCATCGACAGATCACATCTCTCTTCCACAATTCTGAGCCAAATGTTTTCAATGACGACGAGCCTTTGGAACCCCAACCAGAATTGTTAAAGAGCTCTCTTGAGAATAACCATTCAAAAACAGTAGAGATGAAAACATACCCGGAATTCTCTGTTGTTCCACGCTCAGCCTCCCATGAGAACTTCACTGCTCTTATCCATCTCAAAGCTCCTTTAACAAGCTCAATGCAGAATTCGAGCTTGCCTATCTCACATCAAACTTCCCGTGCTCCTGTTGATATTGTCACCGTGCTTGATGTTAGTGGCAGCATGGCAGGTACTAAGCTTGCATTGCTCAAACGAGCCATGGGGTTTGTGATCCAGAACCTTGGACCCTTCGACCGGCTCTCTGTTGTTGCCTTCTCGTCAACTGCACGCCGGCTCTTTCACCTCCGCCGGATGTCGGATTCTGGGCGGCAGCAAGCACTCCAAGCAGTGAATTCTCTGATCTCAAGTGGTGGGACCAACATAGCAGAAGGCCTGAGGAAGGGTGCCAAGGTGATTTGAAACAATCATTACTCCAAAAGCTTAAGCTATTAAAGTAGGTGTTATTTAATCATTTATACTTCAACACTCCCCCTCACGTGTGGTCCCTCTTTTTTTGGTTGGCCGTATATGTGGATTTTTAATATTAAGGCAATGTTTGGATACAGGTAGTTACCGTCTAGATTAGTGGTATAAGTAGTAAATAGGGAGGATACAAACATTTGATTTACCAAGGATTTACCTTGTAGAATAGTGATAGCTAGTGTTTGTTTGCAACCTCGTAGAGTAGTGGGAGAGGGTGTCATTACCAATATAGAAAGAAAAGAGAGAAGGAAGAGAGAGCAAGAGAGAAAAAGCAAAATTTTCCAGGCCAAATTTCTCCTTTTTAAAGATATTTGGCTTGGAAGGTATAAGGAGAGGCCCTACATTGATGCCAAGTCACCAGACATGCAATTTTTACCTTCGAAACTTGTCTAGTAGTCTCCAGGGATTTTGATGCTACATTGGCAACCAAACACCCTGAAGTTACCAAAAAGTCCATTTTTTTGCTTCGGAAATCCTTGAGGATGCCAGGCATTGGGCAACCAAACAGTCCCTAAGGATTTGTTGGGTTTTTAACCCCCTTTGCCAGAAATTGGATCAAACCATCCTGATCCAAAGCAAGAAGGCCCCCGTGGCAGGAAATTGGGGAACCCCCTTTTTTTAAGGAACCCCTCTTCGCGCAAAAACCCAAATCCCCAAATAGATTGGGGATCCGCTTAAAAGATGATACTTCCTCTTTACTACTGGTTAGAGGGAGCGCGAAAAGAGGACCTGCTGTTAGGCAATAGCTCTGATACCATGTGAAACAACCAATTACTCCTAAAGCTTAAGCTATTAGAGTTGGTGTTATTTAATCATTTATACTTCAACAGGTGATGGAAGAGCGTAGGAAAAAGAACCCAGTCTGTAGCATCATACTGCTATCTGATGGGCATGACACATATACCGTCACAGGACCAGGTGGGGCCAATCCACGACCAGACTACCGGTCACTTCTTCCTTCATCTTTTCATGGGGGTATAGGTTGTCAGATTCCAGTTCATGCATTTGGGTTTGGGACTGACCATGATGCCACCTCAATGCACTCTATCTCAGAGACCTCTGGTGGGACCTTTTCATTCATCGAGGCCGACAGTGTGATCCAGGATGCATTCGCACAGTGCATTGGGGGGCTCCTGAGCGTAGTGGTGCAAGAACTGTCTGTGGGGATCGAGTGTGTGCACCCGGGTGTACACATGAGCTCAATTAAAGCAGGAAGCTACAAAGGCCGTATGTCCAGTGATAAGAGGGTAGGTTCTATTGAGGTTGGGGATTTGTACGCGGATGAAGAGAGGGATTTTCTGGTGTCCGTCAATGTTCCCGCAGGTGATGCTGGGGAGAAGACAGCACTACTAAAGGTTGGGTGTGTTTACAGAGACCCACTATTGAAAGAGAAGGTGAATTTGGAAGGCCAAGAAGTGATAATTCAGAGGCCAGAACATGTTAATAATGAGTGTGTGGTCTCAATTGACGTGGATAGGCAGAGGAACAGGCTTCAATCTGCAGATGCCATGGCAGAGGCGCGGGGTTTAGCTGAGAGGGGTGACCTAGGTGGGGCAGTGGCAATTCTTGAGAGCCGTCGGAGGATTTTGTCAGAATCTGTGGCGGCACGGGCTGGTGATCAGCTCTGCATTGCGCTTGATGCAGAGTTGAAGGAGATGCAAGAGAGGATGGCTAACCGGCATGTGTATGAGGCATCGGGGAGGGCATATGTGCTTTCTGGCCTAAGTTCACACTCATGGCAGAGGGCTACAGCTCGCGGGGATTCGACTGAGAGTGCAAGTGTTTTGCATGCTTACCAAACGCCATCTATGGTCGATATGCTTAACAGGTCCCAGACTATGCCCCTCCTTGGCCCTTCTCCGCCACATCCAATCAGACCGCCGAAGCCGAGGTAATTGTTAGGTACATGGTTTTTATGGAATTATAATTTGATTCCTATCTTCATGTTTTCAGTGTCATCTCTTTCTTGTTATTTTTTTACTTTTTTTTTCTGGTTTGGGGGTAATTGGGGGAAGAGAAAGTAGTTTTTGGATTTTTACATGTTGGGCTTTTTTCTGTCTTGTAAATGGAATAAGGTGGTGAATATGAGGGACTGGTTTTGGGGGAATGGGAGAGAGAGGTTAGGATTTGGGACTACATTTTCCTTTTATTTTTTTGATGTTGTACATACAGAAAAGGATTCTCTTGTTGAAAGAAACAGAGAGTTGGGTATAAAGCTTTGTAATTGAGGGGGAATACTTGGGAAGCATTTGTATAAATATATTTGGTCTTCATTCTTTCAGGAGTCTTGAAGGTAAAAGTAGGCCCTTACATTTTGATCTTAAATAATTGGAAATGCCCCTTCATTTTTTTCTTCTCTTGAAGGTAAAAGTAGGCACCTACATTTGCTCTTAAATAATTGGAAATGCCCCTGCAATTTTTTCTTGTCTTGGTTTCTACATTAGCTATCTGGAACTTGGAACTTGGAACTTGACACTCAACAGGACCAGAAATGCCCCTTCAATTCTTTCAAGAGTGATGCACTATACCACTCAGGGTAGGTAAACTGTGATTAAACCATGACCATTGATGATATTGGCATATTCATGTACACCGTCCAATTGATTTGCATGTCCATTGATCTTAACCATCCGACCAATTGTCAGAAATTGAGCCAATTGATTATATCCTAACCACCCAATTGGTAGACTTGTTTTTCAGACAATTTACTGTTTACTCTAAATTTTGCTTACTCTTCAAAGCTGCTTATCTAATCAAATTGTTAGGGGCTTCATTGTATGCCCACAAAAAAGTTAATTAGGATCATCCAAGGGCAGGCAACCCTCCTCGCACTGCCTATCAATGACGGGCCCAGAAATGAATGGGTTGGATACTTGGATCATCCATTCAAGTGGGCCCTGCTGTTGTTTTAACCAAGGTAATGCATTTAGAAATAGGTAGCCTCGCAAAAGTATTGTCAACCTACATACACTGCAAAGATAAATCGTTCAAAATAGATGTCCTTACAAAGGGGCTATTTTGAATTCAGGAAGAATTGAAAAAAGCTATCTATGAAATAGTGTTTTCAATCATCTGCCTACCTTATTTTCAGTATTTCTTTTACCCTTCAAAGTTGAAAATTAGATGAAAGACACGAGGAATGATTCAAAATACCCTCTCTTCTCCTCCTTTGGATGAGAAAAAGAAAGAATCTTTCCTCTTTGTAAGCAATAGGCCACCAACTCGTCTCCAACAAGAAGAGTTGGGCCCGACCCAAGTTGCACCCCTATGACAAAAGGCACCTCTGTGGTCCAGGAATGGACCACCAACTTCTATTTTGTGACACTTTCATCATCTTCTTAGGCAGCAGATGGAAAGAGGAGTAGTATGATGGAGATTTTTTATATTTCTATTGCAGAGCATCTACAACGAATTTGAGTTTGTGAAAACGGTAGGGCTCTGGCAATAGAGATTCTAGAAGGGGTTTGGAGTTGCCAGTTACATTTTTTTATAATCAAATGACGAGTAGAAAAGTGCATAATAATGTAGAGTTTTTATAAGGGCTTACACCATATAAAAACTCCTATTTCTTGTTCTTTTTTCCCATGAATAGTGTAAATGAATATTTACTTCTTCCAAATGCTGGAACTTGTTCATTTTTCTGAGATTTTCGGGCCAGAGAAGAGAGAAAGCACATCATAATCATTGTCATTTCTTCGATAAATAGGGTCTTAGTTGGTCCTTCATTTTACCTGTTGGTTCAATTGATTAGAAGTTTGGATTCATAGGATACCCATGGCTCAGGCAAGAGGGAACCAAGTTTTCCACAATTAAGGATCCAAAAATGTGAGGCATTGGTTGGGTTCAATGGCTCAGATAATGTGGTACCCAATAAGTTGCAGGTGTAAGACTGGACTTTTCATTTTCCCAATTCTAAATAAGCCGTTTTCATCTTCTTCTGACTGTTAGTTGTAGTTCTTTTTTGTAATACATGTAGAATTGAATGGTAGATGGAAGTAGAGCTAAAACGAAACATAAATAAAAGAATGGTAGGTGCATAACCCACAACCCAAAATCTGGATTTTGTTTAAAACACAAGACAACAAATGATATTCTCCATCTGATTCTCCAACCAGTGATGGATCCTCCTTCTGATGCGCCGCTTCTCCCAACAGCTCCTCCGGTAGGCGGAGGAAGACCTGACGGATTTCTGTTATCCTGGTGAGGAGTCCCTTCTTTTTCTTCATTAACTCTACCATTTCTTTTCTTTTT
The DNA here is from genome assembly GCF_043159265.1 of Tasmannia lanceolata. Lineage (NCBI taxonomy): Eukaryota > Viridiplantae > Streptophyta > Magnoliopsida > Canellales > Winteraceae > Tasmannia > Tasmannia lanceolata. The sequence continues at coordinate 51,422,382 of NW_027518692.1, forward strand.
TTGGTTGGATTCTTAGAGGGCGAGCCTTAGCGCAATGGTAAATTGGTAAGGTTGCTCCATTGTGATCTGGTGGTCACGGGTTTGAGTCACGAAAATAGCCTCTCTGTAATGCAGGAATAAGGCTGCGTACATCTAGCCCTTCCCAGACCCCACAATGGCGGGTGCCTCGTGCAGTGGCGGTCTTTTTTTTTGGGATTCTTACAGTTTGTGGGTTTTCTGGTTTTTGTTCAATTTGCAGCTGTTGGTTTCTCTGCTGTTGCGGGTTATTTGGTAGCTGCTGCCCACCTCTGTTTGAGCCAGGACCTCCACCTCCATAGTGATTTTATATTTCTTTCTTCATTTATATTTCTGTGTGCGTGTCTTGCAGGGTGATGGGGTTTTTTGGGGGTTGTAAGAGAACTAATTTGATCTCATAGCTGATATGTTGTTCTCATTTTGTATAAGTTGGATCTTAAACAATGTGCTTTATTTTCTTTCACCAAGGGCTAAACTCATGGCTGCATCTGTCGATTTGATTTTCTACATATGGGTCTTTATTTCAGTAGAGAATACAAAAAGGAAGACACTTCTAGAACGAGATCAATTTCAAATTACTTTTTGGAGTTTGTAGGGATTAGTGCCCCCTTCTTCTTTGTCCAAAGCTGGGACCAAGACTGATTATTGGGCTCAAAGCTGCATTAAATTTTGAGTGCAATAATCAGTTTTGGACTACCCCCTATTATAGAAAAGGTGGAACTTCAGTTTCAGGGTGATGACAAAACTTACCCCTCTTAAACCATGAATGCCCTCCACTGTGGTGGTTCTATGACTATCTGTACATTTTGAATTTAGTCATAAAACCATTAAGAGTTGTCAGGGGGTCTTCCTAGTAAACAAGGGAGGTGCAATTATCAACTCCCTGCCCCCTCCTAGATGTCGCCCCAAGGTTCACTTCTTAGGATTCCTGTGGCTTTGATGTGTAAGGATCTACTGGATGTATATGGATTTATTTTGGAATGAATTGAACAAATACACATGCACAGGGCCCTAGTTGGCATGCAATTCTTATTCGGATTTGATGCAGGTGAAATGTTTTTCTCAGAATGACCAGATCGATGAGAATATTTGCTCTGTAATGACAAGTCCACTCAAGTGGGTCAGAATTCTCACAATGGAACTAAGCAACTTCAATCAAGGTCCAAATGTCTTGTGCAATAACCAATGGTGGTCATTCTGAGCACTAGCATTTATTTTCCTTAAAAGTTTTCAACGAAAAACACTAGCAATTAACAATCATGTCAACTGAACATAGCAAGTTATCTTACTAGCACCAATAGCTAGCTCTAAGGGCATATTCAATGATGTATAACATGGTTTCTCATGTGAATTAAATTGTAGCTTCAAGAGGTGTAGCTCATTCAAATGCCACTTATTCTCCAACAATCCAAAATTTTCTGAAGCATCAGTTAGGTTTGAACTAGAGAATCAAGTACACAGCTATTTCGTTTACGAGTGTCTGAAACTCTCCTCCATTGCAACCCCTTGCAAACCATTGAATTCAGAGATGCATTAGCAGAAGTTAAGCTCTGAGAACAGAAACCGTCAATTCATAGAGGAAAAAATAAAAGCTTGGGAACTACAGAAGTTTCGTGCTTTTAAATCACACCATGCATGACAGGGAAAACAGAACAGTAAGCATTCTCTTCTGAATTGTCATCTCCCGACTTCCTTATGCAGCAGGCTTCCAATATTTCCCTGAAACGAGCTACCTTTTCGATCCTCGGTTCAAAGAAGAAATGGCAGAAATGTATTTTCCATGATACCCCCACCTACCCGCTCATAGCAATCCAGCACAACCGTCTTCTTATGATAGCTACACAGTAACACTCCGGGAATTGCTCCTCCAGTGAAGGTCCACACCATTAATCATGCTAAAAGCTTTTTTTTAATGGTAAAAAGAATTTATTCAAAAGGGGGAAAAGGTACAAACTCGACCGAGATGGTCTCAAAATCATGCTAAAAGATTATTCTATCCCCTTAGTAGACTCTATAATACCAACTAATTTCCAAGGACCTACTGCTCTTTTTGTTGCCCATGCAGTGACAATTCATATTCACCTTATACCAATCCACATAAAAGGGCTATTGATTCCGCCTCATTGGAATCACAAACACTCACCAGACTGGAAAAAAAAAATAGTAGAGACCTCCATTTGAATCACGTAATACAACCACGATACCAGGATTACCTTTGGAACTCCCGTCAGAATTAGATGTAATCCAACCATTAGGGGGAGGGCAATATTTGGGAGTAACTATTTTTCAAACCTCTTTCCCATATAATAATCCTCCAATTTCTTAGAACAAGTTGGTGAAATTTTTATCATTTTTCGCCCAAAGGATAAGGTCTATTTTTATTTTCAATATTATCCTTCCCAATTGCTCCTTTTTATCCTTGAAAATGCTGTTATTTCTCTCATTCCATATATGCCAAAGCAAAATATACGGTACCAGTCATCATAATATTTTTCCTGATCTATGAAAAGGCTCACCTCCCCAATGTAGGATAATCTTCTTGATTGATAGTTGAAACATCTAAGCAAGTCCAAAGCATCTGATGATATAACATCATAATAGTTAAGCAGAAGAGCAATGCACCTTAAGTTTCAAAAAAGGGCAATGTACCACAAGATGACCAATGGACTCCACTTCCGTACAAAGAATATACCGGTTGGCAAGGAAACTTTCCTTAGCTGATGGCACGTATTAATCATTTCTTTCACCACCAATGAGGCAAAAGCCGTCACTAGTATTTGTGAGTGTGCACGCAGATGATTTCCAGAGACTTGAGAAGCGGGAGCCCTTATTTTCCTCCTTTATCAAGCTGTGAAAAAATGATCACATTGAAATGGAGCCATGAGAATCTAGAACCCCCACTCTTCTGTCAGAAGCATGAGGAGAGAAAGAAGAGGAAGAGAGAAGATCTAATAATGATGAGAGACTCTCTGTTTCACTATCTTTTAGATTACGCCTAAACCTAATAACTCGCGCTAGGACCCCATCCCCCTCCTCTCCATATAGTCACACACCGTAGCCCTTCTATCGGTTGGTAAGAGATATGTCCGAAATGCATGGCACAACAAAGAATCACAAAGCCAAAGTTCTACCGAAAGTAGCCCCCCACCCCCTCTCTCGCTCCACAATAAATGTATCAAAGGACTCAAAAAGTGACAAAGGACCACACATAGACTTCGATGCACCTGAACAATTACCTATAGACGGGTTCTTGCCACAACACCCCTAGCCCCTCCTATACTTATCGCCAATAATTTTATGCCATAGAACATATTTCTCCTCATCACGTCAATAACCATTTGCCTAGTAATGGTTTGTTTCTCAATCTTATTCTTCCAGTTCCAAGACACCCGTGATTTTTAAGTTCTCACGCTCTCTTCCACCTCATGAGATGCTTAGTCTTCTTGTCTGATCCGCCTCCTTCCCATAAAAAGTCTCGACCACTGCACCCGAACAATTACCTATAGACGGGTTCCTGCCCCAATCACCCCCTCTTTTTTGAATGATGGCAAAATTTCATTAATAAGGAAAGACTGGGGTGGTCAAACCGAAAGAGTTATATAGGCATCCATACATAAAGAATAACATAAAAGGGCACGGAAAATAACTCAAGGGGGAAGATAATCAAACATCTCAAGGTCCTCCTTGAGAACTCCCACCCTCGCTAATCTGTCCGCCACGGAATCGGCAGACCTCTTGATATGAATGAAAGCGATCGGAGATCCTCCCACTATATCCTAAATCTCACAAAAAAACTACGCAAATCTTCATGGAGCAATAAGAGATCCTCTCAACCAACGAATGACGTTGAGAGAATCTCCCTCCACACACTCGATCCAAGAGACCTCTGTCCAAACATTTTATCCCCTATTGAGCAGCTCAAGCTTCCGCCTCACTAGCATTTGAGACCCCTATTGACTGCAAATGCTCAGATGACCTCACCACCCGCGTACCTAAGAACCCCTGCAATGCCTCCCGGCCCGGGATTTCCCAAACTAGATCCATCAAAATCAAGCTTTAGAAAACCTTGAGGGGGAAGATCCCACTCTTGCACCAGCTTAGGTCGGCGCTCAACACTGAAGCATATCTCCCTCCAACCGTGCCAATCCCCCTAACCCCTCCTATACTTATCCTCAATAATTTCATGCCATAGAACATCTTTTTCCTCATCATATCAATAACCATAGAACATCTTTTTCCTCATCATTTCATGCCTAGTAATGCTTTGTTTCTCAATCTTATTCTTCTTGTTCCAAGACACCCATGATTTTTAAGTCTGCACACCTTCTTCCAGCTCGTGAGATGCTTAGTCTTCTTATCTGATTTGTCTCCTTCCCATAAGCCCCTTTGCAATTTTTCTAATCATTTTGCCCCCTTTGCAGGGATTTTATGTAAGGACATAAAGTATATAGAAAGATTTCCCAATGCTGGAAGCTAATTTTCTTTCCATACTTTCCATTACTTGATTCCAAAGAGCTACACGACGTACTCCATAAATTAGTGGTAAACCAAGATATCTAATGGGTAAACCATCTTTTGGAATCCTACCATGATCCATCACCTCCTCCTGCAAAATTATAGTCAGTATTGAGCTTTTGCAAAAGTTGATCTTTAAACCAGAAATCACCTCAATCATCGAAAAATTCTCTTCAAAATTTTCATTTCCTTAACACTCTTATTGAGAAATACGGGGATGTAATCTGTAAACTGAAGATGAGCTAAGGATTGAGCATTTCGGCTTGGTTTAAGCCCTTCAATAAAACTTTCTGCTCGTGATAATAGAAGACTACCAACTTCAGCCACAAAGATAAAGAGATGGAGGGAGAGAGGATCACTTGTCTAATGCCGCTCGAACTCCCGAAGAAGCCAGGAAGAGCACCATTTACAATAACTGAAAGCTTTGGCATTGAAATGCACACTTTTATCCACCTCGTCCATCTCTCACCAGAGCCCATCTTTTCTTATATATAATCGATGAAGTTCTAGTCCACATGGTCATATGCTTTCTCCAAGTCAATCTTGGAGATAATGCCTTCCTCCCATTCATGTTTCTAGCCATCAAGGATTTCATTTGCAATAAGAATTCCATTTAAAATTTGTCTTATTTTTATAAAATGCACCCTGGAATTGTGATATAATCTCTTCCATTCCGTAAAGGACAGTGTTTGATTTTAGTTGTGGAGAGAGAGAGAGAGAGATGATACTTCCATCCCGCTTTGTTCATCCTTATTCATTCCAACATATTTTCTTCATACATGGCCAAAATAACCCATCTAAGAAAGTTAACTGCCCAAGTGTCCCACACCTCTCTTGGTTTTATGACTTTATCCATCTAACCAAGTTCTTGGCGTTGGTAATAGAAGTTGAGGACTTGGATGGTAAAGGTGTTTTGTAAGTGGCATTGTTAGGCATGATAATGGAAATAGCTAGGGAGGAAACTGAGTAGGAAAAATATAACAAATCAAAAGATGAAATGTAAAAGGAGTAGGGATCTAGATACTAAGAGGGCAAAGTGGCAGCAACATCTGATTCGAAGGGTCCGTGAAGAAAGAAACATAGAAGTGTAAGAGTTTCATTGACATCATTAGCAACAACAGCATCAACAAGTGCTTTTTTCTAAGATGTATAATTTCAAAATCCATCACCGAAACTCAACAACCACCACAAAGCTATTTACATTTCGATATGGGCATTTCTTCAAGCAGATAGCATCCAAATCTAATATGCAAAGGGTAAGAATGCAACCAGAAAAAAAATGAAATGAGACAGACATGTTAGCAAGAAAGCAAGCTGGGAAAATATAAGAAAGTTGTGAAATCTTCACAGGAACTTTTAAAACCATATAGTTGCGAAATACAAAGCTTCTTCAATTATATTGTTTAGTGACTGTTGGAATCATTGACGATGAGATCAACCTGGTTGGATCCGAGGTGCAATGAGTCCATTCAATCCACTACCTAGAGAAACCTGTCAAGACAAGTCTACAAAGCTTCATCAACTATATATATATATATATAAGAAAGAATTAGCTTTACATGAGTGTATGTTAAAGGAACACAAATCACAGATCATACTAAAACATTGGGAGATGTTTACTGATGTGAAATTGTGAAGCTTACACTACAACATAAAAACTTGCACGGCTAGGCTAGCTTTTAGTTGATTTCCCTTCATTTAGCCTTGGAATTCTCTTGTACTCATAACTGTTAATGTCCACCTTCTCTTGCAAAGCCTGAATAGAACGTCCGTGAGCAATTAGAAAAATACATAAAAGCTGCTACACTTGTATCATCTTTATAGGCCGAATGGTCTACCTTGAGCTCTTCCTCCAATGAAATCTTCTTCGGCTTATATCCCTCCAAGGGCCCCGTCCTAGTAAGGGCTTTCGTGGTTTCGATGATCTCCCACTCATGGTCGTCCTTTACCTTTGCCACATCTTTACTGAACAACAAATACCAAATCTTCAGAATAAAATATTTGTATTCTAACCTAAGTTAGAGGCATTAGAGCGCCTAAAACATGCTTTCAAGGACATATTTTACAATACCAAGAAAAATATACACAGCAGAAACTGTTGTATGTAAATAAAACCCAAGTTATAAGTTTTTTTCCGTTTTCCTTTTTACGGACAGAAGTATCCAATTGCAGAAATGCAGAAGTAATTATACATATTCCAAAATACCTCATAATGCTTTTATCAAGTTATAAACTTATAAAATTTCATAATCTACATAGCAAAGAACTATATGGAGTATCTCTACCAGTTTAGCAGTAGATAAAGTTATAGGCAATGTCTTTACCAGCCACATATTCTTATTACATCATTTTTTTTTTGCAACAGCATGATTCATGTATGATATTATCAAAACAGATAAAATTTGAATCATGAACCATTATCCACAATTTTCAAACTAAATTGTAAATTGCAGGATTTTAAACATTAACGGAAACAATTAACTTGCCTGCCTTGTAAGAGATGTGCGAGGCCAACTGCCCCAAACACGGTAAGTGAAATGAATGGAAGCCCGTATCTGACAAATGGATATTTCCTGCCCCATCTTTTAAATTGGGTAGCCGATTGCCGAATCTTCGTAGAAGAAGCTATTAGGTCAACCTTCTTATCAGATTCTGTCATTGTTTCAGTCATCATCACCACATGCTATATGACTTGCATTTCTCTCTCCAGATTGTAACCTAGCCAATTGATGATAACAAAAAAAAAAATCAGAACTGAAATTTCCAGCTAAGCATTGGTAAGGCAGAACAAGAATGTAATCACTCAGTCCAATGCCTGTCTTTTGTATCTTTCTTTTTTTCAAAAAGAAGCAAGAAAATACCAGTCTTTCATTTCCAACGAAATGATAGAAACAGAGAAGCCTTGTCGAGTCTATGTCGAATTCCAAGTTTTTAAACCTTAATAAACGGAGAAGATATCAATTAACGGCAATATAATAGAAAAGGAAAACAGAAAAAAAAAGAACTTATAAAAAGGAAGCAATAAAAATACTTTTGGCTAATGTCAATCATTTTTTATTAAAACTGTGTAGATCATCAGTAATTTGAATTCTAATGAAATGACCAGAGAAAAAATAACTTAAGTATTTCAAACCCAAAAATATGTTTCTCAACACACCAACAAAATTTTCATAAAAATCACATTGCTTCATATTCCCAAATTCCTACGAGAAGGATAAAAAATATTCCTCAAAACATACCAATTGAAAGAAACTTAAGTAACAGAAACTTAAGACAGATTGAAACAAAAGCCATCGCCATAGAACAAGAAACGTATGATATCGTCAGAAAATCTCGACATAATCAATTAAAAATGGCATAAACTAAATAAGGGTCTTTATTGTTTTGGGACCATGAGATCGGCACTGAAAATTTCAATGACAGATTCAAAGGAGAAGGCAATGACAAATTGCGGAGAGGCGAGAATGAAAAAATGCAGTTTTAGGCTGCATTCAGCAACCATTCTCTTGATTCTCATTCTGGAATCAAGAATTAGAATACATTTTTCGAGTGCTCCTGTCAAGAGAATCGCGTTCTGCGAACTCACATCCAAGATAAAATTTTCTTTTTTCACGGCAAAATGACGTTTGGTTGTGACAAAAAATGAATTTTTAATTAATTTATTTATTTTGTTTTTTGATAGATGACACATTCAAAGTCACCTTGGCAATTACCTCCAAAAGGTTAGTACCTAATAGTTAAAACCAAATATCACAAAACATGTTGAGAGCTTACCAAAATTTCCTTTCGTGAGCATAGACAATAATCATCGTATTAGCATAACAAAAAAAAAGAATTTCTAATGGGCATTTCTTCAAACAGTTGTCAAGCCCTCATAGATAGATTTTGCAAGTAGAACAAATAAGAAGAAGAGCTGTGTATGTGAAGAAATCTGGGTGAAAATCCATGTGTTACGCATAGATGAATCGATTTATCAAGTTCCAAACATGATAGTTAAGTAGAAATTTACAATTAAGAATTTATGCATCTGGGTATAAATTGAAAAAGGGGAATAAAGAGACATGTCTATTAATTTAATGAGCAGCAAACCCTAATCTTCTGTCGGGAATAAACAAGAACCCTACAAAATGATTTTAAAAAAAAAACCTAAAAGAACCTTACCAGAAAGAGAATGATTGTTCGAAGAAGATGTGATTTTACTAGACAGAGAGAGAGAGAGAGAGAGAGAGAGAGTAGTCTTAATCTGTTTCAAGCCCATACAAGAAGGGAAATGATATCACCGCTGCCCGAATTTGATTATCTCACACCTCACTTTATTAAAAAGTACGGTATGGCCCGCACCATAGGATGATCCAAACCGTCCGATATTAGGATCAACCTATGGAAATGATTTTTAGGGCACAACCTATTTAGGCTTAGGGCTGGCAATTTCACCCGAAAAAGCGGGGATCCGCCCCGCCCCGCCCCGCCCCGTTTGGGGAGGGGATTCCCCGATTTGAAAGGGGAAGGGGAAGGGGATTATAAAAATTCCCCGGTGCGGGGAGGGGAAGGGGAAGGGGATGGAGTTGTCCCCGCCTCGCCCCACCCCGACCCGCCCCGCTAATCAATGCAATTTTTTTGTAAATTTTTAAGTGTTTTTTTTAAGGAAAACTACTAGAAACTCTGTGGATCGGCTACAAGATTCCCCCAAACATAAACTTAGCTTGTCTTTTCCTTTTAATTAGCTTCTGAGAGCATTTTGGGAACTATAATAACCTTTTCACAGATGTTGAAATAATAAAGACAAGCTGAGAGCCTGAGACGCTGAGTGTATGCAATTATCAAAAAATCGTAGTGCCAACAAAATTTTAGGGTTGGATTGCAGGTTTTAATTTTCAACAAGAAAAATTTAGCTACTAGAAATTTGTTTCATGTCAGCACTAGACTGAATTGCAGTTAAAGAAATAAGTCATTTGTTGATTTTGTTCTCTTCTCCATTCTCATTTCTCATGCTCATCTGGGGGTTAACATGCTATACAGAATGAACTAATGAACATTATTTTGCGTGTGTGAGCGCCCACTTATGGACTTTTAAAGTTCATTGTGACTACTGAAATAGTTACTTTTTGCACATTGGCTGTCTGTTAATGAAGGTAATCCTGGTGCTCATTTCCTATTTATCATTCCATAATTTATGCAGAAAATTGCTGAAAGATGAGATCCTGTTGTTATTTATGTTTGTTGTCTCATCCATGCATTTCTGATTTTGTCCATCTGTTTGTTGATCACATGAATAGAATCATAGCATTCATCACAATATTGTCTGTAATGGACGTAGAAGAAAGAAGCTCTGTTTGCTGGTTTGATTGGGTTCCAAAGAGGGGGCGGGGCGGGGATTTTGTCCCCGAAGGATGCGGGGAGGGGAAGGGGAAGGGGATTAGATATTCCCCGCGGGGAGGGGAGGGGGATTCCCCACCATCCCCGCAGAGGGGAAGGGGAAGGGGAGGGGGAAAATTCCCCACAGAGGGGAAGGGGAAGGGGACCCCAACATCCGGCCCCGACCCGCCCCGTTGCCACCCCTATTTAGGCTGTGGCCCGCACCAAACCATCCATTAGATGGGCCACAGCCTAAATAGGTTGTGCCCTAAAAATCATTTCCATAGGTTGATCCTAACCTCGGACAGTTTGGATCATCCTATGGTGCGGGCCATACCGTACTTTTTAATAAAGTGAGGTGTGAGATATCAAATTCTATGGGCTTGAAACAGATTAAGGCTAGTCTCTCTCTCTAGTAAAATCACATACTTCTTCGAACAATCATTCTCTTTCTGGTAAGGTTCTTTTGGGTTTTTTTTTTTAAATCATTTTGTAGGGTTCTTGTTTATTCCCGAGAGAAGATTAGGGTTTTCTGCTCATGAAATTAATAGACATGTCTCTTTATTCCCCTTTTTCAATTTATACCCAGATGCATAAATTCATAATTGTAAATTTCTACTTAACTATCATGTTTGGAACTTGATAAATCGATTCATCTATGCGTAACACATGGATTTTCACTCACATTTCTTCACATACACAGCTCTTCTTCTTATTTGTTCCACTTGCAAAATCTGTGTATGACGGCTTGACAACTGTTTGAAGAAATGCCCATTAGAAATTCATATTTTTGTTATGCTAATGCGATGATTATTGTCCGGTCCACAGCCTAAATAGGTTGTGCCCTAAAATTCATTTCCATAGGTTGATCCTAACCTCGGACGGTTTGGATCATCCTATGGTGCGGGCCACAACCACAGCCTAAGTAGGTTGTGCCCCAAAAATCATTTTCATCTATTTAGGCTGTGGCGTATCTAATGGACGGTTTGTATCATCCTATGGGGCGGGGCCATACCGTACGTTTTTAATAAAGAGAGGAGTGCGATGATCAAAATACGGTAGTGGTGATATCATTTCCCAAGAAGAAATATTCCCAATCTTTAATGAAATGACAAAAAAAGCCCTCGTAAGTAGCCGTATTTCCTTTAAGATGACAGACTTGGACTTGGTTCTTCTTCTTAGTTGGGTTTGGGACAAAGAAAAAGAAGAGGGGGAGTGTTTTTGCAGAGAATTTTGGAGATGGCTGGGAAACCTACAACGACGTATTCTCCGTCTCCGAACCAAAGAAAAAAACAAGCCATCTTTAAAGATGTTGATTGGGTTCGCCCTGATGGACGAACCTTCCATGCCTGTAGGCCTGCTTGTAAGTATTATTCTCTCATCTTTTTTCTCCATTTTCATTCTCTTCTTTGCTAAACATAATGTAAACCAATAGATAAATGGAGATGAATTAATCTTTTTGAATGTTGAGTACAAGGTCTGAAAGTGTATTTTCTATATCTGTTACTGTTGTTGATGCTCTGCTCCTATGGGTGTATTTTTTTTCTTCCTTGTGTGTGTGTGTGTGTGTGTGTGTGTGTGTATTTGTGCATTTAGCTCTTGGGTGGGTTTCTGTTTGGGTATATTGTTAACTGCCTAGATGTGTCCTACTTGGGGTGGAGTAAATTAGTTTAGATTTTGTAGCTTTTGGAGTTTGCTTTCTTAGTTGTTTGGTATGGGTGTAGGATTCTTAGAGATAAGGGTTTGGGTTTCTAGATTAGCTACTTGTCTTTCTTAGTTGATTTCTTAGCTTGGGTAGGGTTTCTAGGTATGCTTTCTTAGTTGTATTTTTTTTTCTTAGTTTTTTTTTCTAGTTGTTTAGTATGGGTAGGATTTTTAGAGATAAGGGTTTTAGGGTTTCTTGATTAGCTTGGTTAGGAGTTTTAGAAGAAGTGGTCTAAGTGGCTGCCAAGTGGGTTTTCCATTTGGTATAAATAACATGTAAGTAGTCTTTTTTTCATATCAATGAAGAATTTCAAAATCAAAACTGTGTTTCTAACATGTAAGTAAACTTTTTTTTTCATATCAAGAAGGAATTCCAAACTCAAAACTGTGTTTCTGCACACAAAGGATGACCTACCCTTCCATCGAAGTAGAGGTCGAGAGGCTAATCTTCCCTCTAAGAAGATCAATCACGTTGCAAACTGATTTGGGTTGGTAGCAATTGGTATGAAAGCCAGGTTTCCCTCGAAGTTGGTCGGGAGGCTGATCTTCCCTCTAAGGAGATCAATCACGTTGTGAACAGATTTGTGTTTGTAATAGAAACCCCCATATCTCTAAGAATCCTACTTCTACCAAACAACTAGGAAAGGAAACTCCAAGAGCTACAAAATCTAAACTAATTTATTCTACCCCAAGCGGACCCATCTAAGCACGTACCATATTTTAATTAGATGAAAGTGTGTTATGCAACATTTTGTTTCTTGTGGTTTGGTATTTGTGTTTATCAATCTTTGCAAGTTAATTGTTCTATTCTTCTCTTTTTGTTTAGGAAGGTCTGTTCTTTGTGGAATTCGTGATGCATTCTGTTTATTTGAATTGAGTTTGAAGTGATTGGATTGCCTGAGGATTTTATGAATGTGCCATTTGTGGATTTGGTTGTATATACTTTCAGACATAGCTCCAGATGATGTTCATTCTAGTGCTTGTGCAACTGATTATGAAACTAATTTCGAAGTATAGGGAGGTGGGTGCCATAACAGTGATCACTCAAAGAGAGCGTCTACAGTAAGACCTAATGAAGCTAAGAAGTCTCGCCACACGGAAGGGAACTTTGATTCGAAAGGCTTAGTACTATGAGAAATTGTCATTGAGATGTTCGATCTGCCATGAACACAGTCACCCAATTGAGTCTTCAATCATTTCTTGTGTTGTTAATTGTTTTAGTCTTCTCTTTTTGGTTGGACAAGTGTTTATGTGTGTGGGTTGGTCAATGGGTGGAATTTGTGGTTGGTTGTTTATCCTATTTAGATTTGTGAAGTGTTTGGTTGTTTGAGGATTTACATGAAGATGGGTTTTGTGTCATTTTGTTTTTATATGGTTTTGTTGTTCATAACCCGTTCTTGAGCAGCTGGTTGATTCTTCAATTTTTTGAATTTATGGTGGTATGCTATCTCATTTTTTTGTCCCGGTTTTTGAAATGTTTGGTTGTTTTAGTAAAATGGTTGCATGTTGGGTTTTGTGGCATTTGGTTTGCGTATGGTTCCTCTTGTGATTATCAGGATTCATATTGTTTTATCTTACCCCTTTTTGCAGAGAGGTGTGTGTGTGTGTGGATTCGTGAAATATTGCTATCCATTTTTTATTTGAATTTTGAAGTGGTTAGTTGTTTGATTATTTGTTTACTTAGAGGGTTTTCTGGCACTTTGTTTGTTAGGGGATTTTGTTATTTTGATTATAATCTCAAGGGTTGTTGGTTGGTTTTTCTTTTCTCCTTTATTTCTAAAATTTGTGTTTCTATGTTTTTTTTATATTGTGTTCTGTTGAGTGTTCTGATTCTACGAAGGCATCTTTTAAGGTATTCTGTTGGATTAGAAGTAAAAAACGGTTTTCGCCATATTAGTAATTGGGCTTCAAGGTTTGGTTGGTTTGCATCAGTAATCTGTTAATCAACATGACTAGGATTGGCTAACTTCATTTTATTTTCTTCAAAATATATTTTTCATTTGGGATCTGAATAATTTTTCTGTGTCTGATCGTTTTTTGCACTATCAACATCATTTTATTTGCGGTCTATGCATGATTTTTAAGAGGCCAGGGGGCTTCTTTTGGTGGAATGGGATTAAGATAATTCTATCAGATGGGAAACTCTTAAAAGCATGGGGCCTTGGCAATTAGCCATATCATTAATGAAATTGTTGATGTGTGTAGGTACAGGATGGTTTATTTGTCCCTGTTCTTATGGTTTGTTTCCTTTTCTTCAATAGAGTTCTTTTGTTATCTTTTCAAAAATAAAACAAAAAAGATTATGTCACTTATGCAGGTATAAACATGTTTGGGATCATATTCTCACATTATTGTGAATGAAAATTGGTGATTGGTTTTGAGGATTTTGCTGGTTTCCTGTTAGATATATATACACTTTGTTAGATATCTGTAAACTTCCTTCACTTAGATGCTAAGTTCTGTTACTTTTTCCCTGAAAGAGTGCCTTCTAAAGAATATTTCTGTAAAATGTTGAATAATTTGTTTTGATGGCAGTAATTTAAGGCCTTCTGCTGGCTCTTTCAATTCAATTACATTTTATTCAGCACCTCTTGGATTAAAATGTAATGCCATTTTGGGGTTTAAATGGTGTGTTGCTTAGAAGAAGCATGTGGATTGTTGTTAACTTGCAGTTTTGAGGACTGGCGCAGTGAATGCTGCATCGGGATCTGCTTATGCTGAGTTTGGAAATACCAAGGTCATTGTCTCCGTGTGAGTACTTTACCTCATTGAAAGGCCTTCTCCCTCCCACCTTATTTTTTCTAATTTTGGATGTTTAAGAATATGGATGTCTCACATATAATTCTGGAATAGTTTTAAGTGTAATTATCCCGATTTTCATTAGACATTGCATGACTATAGCCCATATCTTGGTACTGTTTTTATTTCTTTTCATACAATGAGAAGTCATTTATATCAAAAATAAATAAATAAATAAATGCGTAACTATTTACAAGTTGCAAGAGAATCAATATTAGCTCTGTTGATTGATAATTAACAGATGAACACATATTTAGTAGTCCAGATCCTTCCCCGTTTGAATCTTTTAACTCTTCATTTGTCAAAGCATTCAAAGATGAGCATGCTAGTTTCTAAATATACCCCCACTAGAGTTTTGTGCTGTCCTTTTATTTTATTTTTGTTTTCATTTTTCCCCTTTTTTATTATGGATAGGGAACAAAAATGTATCCGAAGCCTTGGCAGCCTTCTCTGTATTGTTTATCTTTATTGACCTGTCCTAAATCCTAACAAATGATAATTGTCAGCAGTATATTGCTTATAATGATCCACTCGATACTTTATTTGCAAAATTCAAAAGTTTCTAGTATTTGATGTTGACACCGATTCCGATTCCTTTGATCCTTTTAGTTGATGATTTTGCATGCCATTACTTCAATTCTTATCAGCTACCACATTATTTATTTCATTTTGCTCTCCTCACATGATGTCAAGTGTTTGTTCTTCCTTTCTACAGATTTGGTCCGAGAGAAAGTAAAAAGGCAATGATGTACAGTGATACAGGTCGGTTGAATTGTAATGTGAGCTACACAACTTTTTCCTCTCCAACTCGTGGACAGGTATATGGCATGTCCAGCAATGCAATTCAAAGATAATTTTCGTAAGGGAAATAATATCCACACTCCCTGATTTGATAATGGCACTCCACACTTTGTTAACCACTTTTCTGATTGGCCATTGACATCATCTTGGGATTTGTAAAAGCCTTTAAAAGCAAATTGGAGAAAAGTAAAGATTGGAGGGCTATTATAGAAACAGTGGGTGGCGGATATCAATTCCCTTTTTGTAATAATCCTTTTATTCTTTGTTTTAGTCTGTGATTTGTGGACATGGACACGAGTGTCGCGTGTCGACACGGACACGTAGTGTCGGACACAGCAAACTCCAAAAAGTTAGAAATGGGGACACGGCTAAAATAGAAAGTACATATAATCATGATTTGTGGACATGGATTTGTGTGCCGAGTTTCTACACGGATACGAGGTATCTGACATGGCAACCCCTAAAAATCTAAAAATAGTGCCACACTCATACACATAATACATATAAAGTTACTGATACTTAGCAGTACACTTAAAAGTGTCTAACAGAGTGTCAACAAGTGTCGACACGGGTGTCGTGTCGGACATGACACGACACGTGTGTCGGCAATAAATTCAAAGTGTCGGCCAAATCATAGGTTTTAGTAGTGATTTGATACAGACAATTCTGTATTTATATTCAGGGGTCAGACCACAAAGAGCTTTCATCTATGCTTCATAAATCTTTGGAGGGTGCTATCATACTGGAGACTTTCCCAAAGACAACTGTTGACATTTTTGCATTGGTGTTGGAATCTGGTGGCAGTAAGTTTGCCGTTCCACTCCTTGTAGTATTGATACTGATCTCACCCTTATGATTGCTTGGTAGTATTATTTTCTTCTATTTTTACAGAGATGTGGTTTAACATGGGTAACAAAAAAAAATTGCGCCTCGCTAGCTAATATTTTGAGTAACAATAGTGTTTTTCAGTGTTAAGATAATAGATCAGTTGATGTACATATGTTTTTTTTAATGATAACTGATAGTTGATATACATATGTTATTTCCAAGCCTTTTTCTCTCGCTCTTTATTTATTTCTATGTCCACACTACATGCCTTGATCTTTTCAATTCTATATGTTGAGCTCCATCTGTACCTGTAGGTGATCTTCCTGTCATCATATCATGTGCAAGTCTTGCCCTGGCGGATGCTGGAATCATGATGTTTGACCTTGTTGCTTCAGTTTCTGTGGTAGGTTTATTAAAACTGATTACCATCTGTAACTTTTTTCGTTCTTTATTTGTCCAGAGGCATGACTTAAATTGTTTGTAATGGGTTCTGTTGAGAGTGAAGATTAGAGAAGAAATGAATGAGTTGGAGATGAGCTCCCCCTCACTTATTTGTTTATATCAAGGAGACAATAGTACAACGACCATATTGCCCTTAGGTTCATATACACTTCTAACACTCCCCTCAAGCTGGAATGTAGATATCATACATTCCTAGCTTGTTACAAATGTCATTTTGCTTAGCTTTACAAGCCATACAGGTTTTCAAACTCGCCATAATCATGGGAAAGGAATGTACATCCAAGCCATACAGGTTTTCAAACTTGTGTCATGGCCGATGATGTTCATGTAGCATGTGTGGCTCAAAAAAAGGCATATAGGAAAAAGCTTAACCCCACCTTCTCCTTGGCATTTTTCTTTTTTCATTATATGGACAGCTTAATTTTGTGATTTTTGCATCTATGGAGAGCAAATGTTATGTATTTTTTCAAATGCTTACTTTTGTGAGTAGTTGCATCGATGGATAGCATACTTTATGTATTCCATCAATATTTTCCTGCTTTGGTGGGGTGCTTAGCTTTGTGATTAGTTGCATCTATGGATAACATACATTATATATTAATAAAACTGTAAAGTTTTTAATCCGTCCGTGGTCTGCTTAGTTTGGTGATTAGTTGCATCTATGGATAGCATTTCTGGGTTCTTAAGCATGGCCCATGTGTAGAGCAATCCTTGTTCTTTTTTTTTTGCCTATTTCTCTTATTCCTTATCTGCATTTGTTGCCTAGTCGTGTCTTGGGAAGAACCTCGTCATTGATCCTACTTCAGAAGAGGAAAGCTACCAAGATGGAAGTCTGATGATTATGTGCATGCCTTCACGCAACGAGGTCACTCAATTAACTCTTACTGGAGAATGGTCTACTTCAAAAATTCACGAGGTATGGATTTATATTGCCTCTTCATTTTCTGTTCAACATTTAGAAGTTTGAAACTAAATCAGATTCAATAGTATTGGTCCAAATCAACTCCAAAGTATGTTGGGTACTTGATCGCCTCTTTTGGTTTTAAATCTCTTGTAAATTTATAGTCAAGTTTCTTTTTGTTTTGTGTGTGTGTGTGTTTTGGATGGTATAATCATGTTTCTTGAGCAGTCGATCCTTTTTTTCTGGCTTTAAGAGGAAAATTAGTTGCTCCCGTAACTCAATCAAAACTCCATGTTGTGTTTTTTGTGAGCAGTATTGTGGTCATCCCTTATAATTTTCATTCCTCCGTGTACGTCTTGAACATCCGAAACATTAAAAGCTCTCTGAACCTAAAACTCTCATTTCTACAAGTCTCAGTCTAATTTTTTCTGACCTTCGTTATGTACTCTTTAGAGCTTAGACTTTACGTCTACACCTTTAAATGAGATTAAATTTCTTCCAAAAAAATTGTAATGTTCATCAGACAGCTTCTAGCATTTGGTTACAAACCTGATCTGAATTCCCATGAGCAACTTGAGATCTCAAAAGCACGGTACGAGAGTTCTACTGCGGTTATGTAGTTGCATCGTTTCTGGCAACTTTCTCCACATTTAGATATGAGAACTTTTTGGTGAATTCATAGATGGCACGATTTGCTTTGATCTTTGAAGTACCCATGTTACAATTTGTGCTAAAACCAAACCCTTTTACTGGTCAAAAGAAAGAGAAAAACAGGAGGAAAAAAGAGGAGATCTCCTCATTTTCTTTAGCAAATAACAAAAAGTTTATTTGTCGCTTATCTATATTACATGTTATGAACAGGCAATGGAGCTTTGCCTTGATGCATGCCTAAAGCTCGGGGAAATCATGAGATCTTGTTTAAAAGAAGCTGCTTCTGCGTCGTAGTAGTGAAAATATACGCTTGGAAATACTGATCCTATTTTCTTTATGCTGGCAATCTCTAATATCTATCTTACTGTAATTGTGTAATTTTAGTTAATTATCCTCCTTTTGAAGGTTTATTTTAGCTTATTGTTCATCTCTTTTTAGGAATGTCATTTGTTAGGCTTTGTTGAAATTTTGTATTTGGTCCCCTCTAATTCAGATTTTCCTAACAAGTTGGGGAATTATCAACTTGATGAGTCTTTGTTTCACCATAGAAGGATATATTATATGACATACATTTAGCTCATGTCAGCAGTTCTTAAAGATTCTTAAAAAGGGCTATCAAATGAGCTTTAGACAGGGGGCATGATATCAACACTTACCGACAATAACTACACGTTATTTGATGTTAGCATTTCATGATTGGTATAATTCTTTTGCCATTTAAGATCCAAAAGAAGGCCTATCGAATGAGTTTTAGATTAAAAAAAATTTTAATTTAAGCATTAGTAAATATCATCTGACTGTGATTATTCTATTGGGTGTTTTATTGGTTGTTTTATACATGATTCAATTAAGTGGATATACAAGTTATATACACCTACATGTCTGCGTAAGCTATCTATCCAAATCAATGTTTTAAAACGCTGATGTGGGTGGTGTTGTCAAGTACTCGGTTGACGCAATTGAGTACTTGGTTGGATGCCATCATAATTTGGGAGAGTCAAAAGAGTTTTGATTGACATTGTAAGGCAAAACACAGACTTGGACAAGAATGCGGCCAAAGTTAAAAGGGAGTTTTACTCGGGGAAGTCCACGATGACGCATGAGAGTTTTGAAACTATGTTCCAAATGACTATGACAAGTCACTCAAGCATATGGCAACTAAGAATAACTCATAATTGAATGAGATCTTCGGGCAATATTCTTAGCGGAGAATAAAATTAGGTTTACAAGGAAATTGAAATACCATCCCTCTTGTCATGAATTCTTTAATCTTCTAGATGTGATGTTTCTATAATGTTATCTAATGAAAACAATATTTTATTCATTCGGAAAAATACCATATTATTTAAAAAAATTTGAATTCTCAAAATTTCAGCTGAAATGACCAAAATTTTGAAATTTAGGCCGAATTTTGGTAAAACCCGAAGTTTCGGATCTCACCAAATTTTGGTTTCGGTCTCAACCGAAATCCGAAATTTCAGATTTCGGCCAAAATTTAAAGCCATGACTTTCAGATAGTAAAAAAGATTTAATAAATTATTTTCACATAGGGAAAGTGGGTGAAGATTGAGGCTCAAACTTTAGAATTCAGGTTCACGTACAAAATACCACTCTTTTGTGTTAGATTTCGACGAAGAAAAAGGGTGACACTAGCAAGTTGGAAGGAGTGGAGAAAGGAGAGAATTTGCACACTCGCAAAGCACCACTGAATTTTTATTGATTATAAAGAGGTTTTATTGTGTGGTCTTTTATTGAGTATTGAAAAATCAAAGTACATATTTTCTTTGGGCAGTGATTTAAGATATTCGGGAGAGAAAGACACATGAGGAGTCAATTTAAGATTTTTTTTTTTTTGGAGAGAAAGACACATGGGGAGTCGATTTATCACTCCCCTTTTCTTTTCCTAATGATATTTGGTTGCCATTTTACTATCCTCATGAAGTCTCTGTAGAAGGTGAATTTACCAAATGCAAGCCTGTTTTTACTGTTTGAATTACCCATCATACCAAGACTAAAAGGAAGGCAAAGAAATGGGAATATATTCCCTTTGTTTTTACTATTTACTTAGATTTTCCAGCATTTTGCTAACTACCTTAGATTTTTTTTATCATTCAAAAATTTTCCTCGACCTTGGTGGAAACAGACTTCTTACATTCTTCCATAGAAAGCGATTATATATGTAATATGTTGAGTGCCTGTGAAGTCGTATTGTGGGACCCACTTCAAAGGATGATCTAAACCGTTCATTTGCTGGCCACAATATAAATCATTGCCACAGAGTTAATCTGGCAGCTAAAGCATTGGGATCATCATACGGAGATGATTTACAACCTATTTATGTTGTGGCCTAACAAATGAATGGCTTCGATCATCCTTTGAAGTGGGCCCCAAGTACTTTTTGACAAATACATAAAATCTCAGATGGATATAGTGGAGGCTTCACCTCGCTTTAGATTTAATCTGAATCCTTTATCTTTAGAAAGCAGAAATCGGCCGTTCATACACTAAATATGAAGTCTACAAATCATGAATTTCTCCTCGGACGATTTTGACCGTCTATCTTGGTGGCCCCAGTTGATCTCCTCCGTTCCCGCTTCCTAAAATATCTCCTTATATTTGTAACCAAGGATTTGCTAGGGTCCATCGTAAAAGGCATTTCGCGGCCGGTCTGTCGTATGTCACGGTCTGACATGCGGACAGACCGGTCGTGAAATGCCTTTTGCGATGGACGCTAGCAATTCACATAAAAATATCTTCTCTGCCGTAATTTATCAAAAACCCAGGGGCATTTTCATGTCACACCCCTATCCTTCTCCCACGTTAAATACCCACGCTCACCCTATTTCTCCCTCTCTGTCTAACCTTATCATCCACCATCACCACTCATGGCTTCTTCGCTTCTCTCTTATCTTTCTCCCAAAACCCTAATCTTCTCCAAAACTAAAACCCCCTCTCTTTCTCTTTCACCCCCTTCTCTCTCTCTAACCTCATCCATCAAGAACAAAACCCCTCTTTTTTTCTCTTCTTCTCTCCTCTCTTCAAAACCTAGAAATTTCTCATCTCTTTTCATCCGAAATGTTGCGGTTTCGTCTGATTTCGAGCAAGATGAGGAGATTTCCAACGAACGGGAGGCGAATTTCTCCCCCGATTTGAAGCTTTTTGTTGGAAATCTCCCTTTCACTGTAGATAGTGCCACGTTGGCGGGATTGTTTGAACGTGCTGGAAATGTCGAGATGGTCGAGGTAAGTTTTAGGGTTTTGGTTTGGACTATTTAGGGTTTAAGAAAGATTGGGTTTTTTTTTTTTTTTTGGATTTCCCTATTTTCTTTTTGAAGTTTGCTTTTTTGGTGGTTCTAGTTATTTTTTAGCTCTTGTTGTTGTGTTGCTTTTGGGCGTTTGTTCTTTTTTTTTATTAAGAAATATCGTAAAGGAATCTTGTGGTTCTTCTCTTTGCTGCGAGTGAAGTTGATTTTTGTCAGGATTTCTGTCGAAATGTCTTTGTTTTTTTTATCAGAAGAGTTGAATGTTTCTCATATTTCAGCCAAAACATTAATGAAATCGGGAAGTTTCCTAGAAATTCTTAATTTTTTTGGGGGAAATCTTGTATTTTTCCGAATCCAAGTTGATTTCATTTTGCTAGTAGCCAAAATCAAAATATTTTGGACAAACCAAAATCCAAAACCATGGTTTATATGTGGAAATGCATGGTATACTTATAATTAATATTATACATTATAGACATATCAACATATTTAGACAAAGTTCCAGATACATAATCAAAGAAGATTGAAGTAGTTTTCGTGGCAGGTTATTTATGACAAGCTAACTGGAAGAAGCCGTGGGTTTGGGTTTGTCACTATGTCTACGGTTGAGGAAGTAGAAGCAGCTGCCCAGCAGTTCAATGGTTACGTGAGTTTCCAATTCATTTAGTGCATTGTTATATTCTTCGCTTGATTTTTTAGCTTTTATGCATCTCCTTTTGTTTGATTGTTGAGTATATGTTCGTGTTAGACCTGAATTACCTCTTCCGTCTAATGTTTCACGGATACGTGAAATAGGTATTTGTCCATTGTTTCCTATGTTCTTTATGCTGAAGAAAAAACTCTTAGCAAATTTCTACTTTTTGTTTCTTGGACCAAAACTATAGCCAAATATGTACTTGTTTATGTTCTACATCTAATCGAAGTTTTAGAAAAGTGTTTGGATGCTCGAGATCTCACCGAGTTGTCTTGATTTGATCATGAGTTGCGTTAAGGTAGAGCACCTCAGTTTTCATATGACCTGAGAGAAGTCATTTGAGTTCTTGAGAAAATCAATTTAGGCTTGTGAACTCAAAAGCTGACTACAACATAAGCTTTTAAAGTTTAATCAAGTACTGGACTGTGTTTTAAGTGAGCGTGAACTGAGGTCCTCATCAGGTTTGAATCAAGTAGTGAGTTTTTAAACCTTAATGTAATGTATGAATTGATTTCCATGCCTACTGACTGTTATATGATTTCCTATTAATACTGTCAAATATCTTACAGCATTTCTTCCCCCTCCTAGCTTCTGAGACTCCATGTATATACCACCTGCACGTGGAGACTAAGGCCCTGTTCACTTAAGATAATGACAACCATTTGTGAATATTGAAATTTGAGTCCAATAATAGGTTTGGCACTCACAATCGGTTTTCATAATCTTAAACGCACAGGGCCTGAGCAATTAGATTTTTACTTAATTGATGCTCACCTTTGGAATTCGGATAATGTGAACTTTTTTGTTTTTGAAATATTATTTTTTCTACCCAATGCTGTTCTCTAAATCCATATGCTCTATTTCTCTAAATAAATATGGACCATTTCAAAATATTTCATTAGCATTTACTCCATGCTACATTGTTTTTTTGTTATCTCTTTATTGCTGTTACCTTCTAAAACTTCTAGTTTTAATGTCAACCTATGCTGCATTTAGAGTTTCTTCTAAGTAAGTTCATGATGATGCAACAGGAACTTGATGGGAGACCACTGAGGGTAAACTTTGGACCTCCTCCACCTAAGGATGATCTTTCATCTAGGGGATTCAGAGGTGGAGGTGGAGGTGGAGGTGGGGGTGGGGGCAGTGTTGATGCCTCCAACCGCCTCTATGTAGGTAACCTTTCGTGGGGAGTTGATGACTCGGCTCTTGAGACCCTGTTCAGTGAGCAGGGTAAGGTGATGGAGGCCAGGGTGGTGTATGATAGGGAAAGTGGCAGATCAAGAGGTTTTGGCTTTGTCTCTTACAGCTCTGCCCAGGAGGCCAACAGTGCAATTTCAGAACTTAATGGTGTTGTAAGTATACTTTCTTTCTTGAACATGTACATATCTTTTAAATAACAAATGATAAGTTACCTAGATTAGGGTCCATACTCAAAGGAACTAAAAATGAAAACATTGCAACCAAGCCTCTAAGCGATTACCTCTGTTGTTAAAATCTTACGATTTACAATGTAAGATTCAAATCGATTCATGGGTTGAATGATTCAAATCAGACGAAGAATCTTTTTTCGTAAAAATTTCCGATTCAAGTACGATTCGACTTTGAATCGTGTGATTTTTACAATTCTTTTTACGATTCTGTCTGTTTTGGATTTTGAGAACTGATTGTGATTTCAAAATGAAAATCATTTCAAAATGGTTTGTTTATTGCTGACATTTTCTTTGTATAATGATTATTATAGATTTGAGTATGTGCTTTGTTTACTGTTGTGATAAATTATATAATGATTTATTATATGATTAATATAGTTTGTGTTTTATTTAGTAATTTATTGTGCGATGAATATGGTTTGTGCTTCGAATTACTAATCATGGAGTTTTATATTTAATTTAATAGTTTCAAATGTAATATAGATAATTACTCATTTTAGTCTCATTTTTTACTTTTTTATATTTTTTAATACTTTTTTCTCATTTTTATGAGTAAATCTGAAAAAATCTTACGATCTGATTTACGATTCGAACCCTGTTATGATTTACGATTCGATTCCGATTTTCAGAACCTTGGCTATTACATTGTATTCCATTTTTCGCTAACCTTATCTAGGATGTTTTAACTTGTAAGTTTATCTCTCCAAGTTCATTTGATGTGTTTATACTACTGAAATTGCATTGTTTTACCGAGGGGAAGATATTTCACATCTTTCTCGAGTTTCTTCTGAAATATACATTACTTTTACATAGTTTGAAAGACATTTTAAAAACTTTCTATCCTGTTCTACGTGCCTATGTCTTTTGGTCCTTTGGGTTATATTCCATATTGATTTTTGTTTGTTTTATTCACATGTTTCAAGTTACAAAAATAACACTTTCTTTTGACATAGTTGAGTCTCTGATCCAAATCTTCTCAAGTTGGGGGGGTAGCATTCGCTTTTAGATTCTTGGACTGTAATTGTTTGAATTTCACTTATGTTTCTTGTATTATGTGATATACTTTCAATGAGATGAATGGGGAGACTAATATGCCAATATGGTTCAACAACTTGTTTCAACAAAAGGGGGTATATACAAATGTATGAAAACACTAGGTAATTTTCCTTGATAACTACAAAATTTTTTGAGATACCAAGACTTGATCCGATTGAAGTTAAAAATAAATAAAAAATATAAAACTGAGGAATATTATATCCACTCCCTTGTCCTAACAGTGAATCTCTTCTCTAATGGGCTGGTATAGGCTCTGAACATTCTCCCAAAAAGCTATCAAGAGCGAATTGAGGGGTGCCATTATCAACCCAAAGGACTTCATATATCATCTCTCCAAAGCTTATTACTGATTAAAAGAGATTAAAAGAACATACTTTCCTTGCATAATGACTTTTAATTGCTCTTTAACCATGTTATTTCTTTGTTCTATATTCCTTGCTATAATATAAATATATGTGGTGCAGGACTTGGATGGGAGAGCTATCCGAGTAACAATGGCAGAGGCAAGGCCGCCGAGGCGCCAGTTTTGATCAGTTTTGGTCTTTGATTGAAACAACACTTTTGGTATGTGGTTTTCATACTCTTTTCTTCTCTCTGTACTGTAGTTATAAGAAGTTCATGTAGACATAAACTTCTGTATGGGTGGAATTAGACTGTCAAGTTGTTTGGAAATGGATGCATCCCACTAGTAGTAGAGGGTGGGGATGGGTGGGAAAATGAGGTTAACTTAATTTCATATCGTTAAACATCTTTTAAGATAATGTTGATTTGCAGATTATGTTATTTTTCTTGTTTGGGTTCCAATTGAAGTTACTTTGAACTTTGTGCTGTATTGGCATAAATATTATCATTTTCATCAGCAGAAGAGGTGGGTTCCCTGTATCTTACTGGGTTTTTTGCCTCTTTAAGTTACCAATGTTTTGGCTGGGAAATGCAGTTTGTCATTAGGAAAACATTAGAAAGGAAATGTGCAAATGGGACCATTTGTTTGATGATCCAAACCATTCACCTGTTGCTAGCAGCAAAGGAATGTGTGATATCCAAAAATCATGCACATAAAACAATCTTAAACCTTCACTTTCTGCTCTTTAAACTCTTTAAATTTACTGAGAAAATGAGAAGATACTGAGCTACATTCTGAAAAGATTCTCTGCAAATCTTCAGTAAAAACTTTTCTGATTAAAAAAAATTTCTCTAGAACTTTTTCTTTCAAAAATTTAGAAGATGATATGAATATGGATTATCTGGAGGGATCACCATCATTACTAGAAGCTCCTTTTAACTAAAACTCGGGTGGTGATGGTTCAAGTTATTTTATAAGAAAATGGTGAATATGGATTATTTGGAGGGTTACAATCATTAATTGGGGCTCTATCTAACTAAAACTTGAATGGTGATGGTTGAAGTTATTTTAGAAGAAGTGATCTGAATGTGGATTATTTGGAGGGATACCATCATTAATTGAAGCTCCCTCAAACTAAAACTTGAATGGTGATGGTTGAAGTTATTTTCTTTCATCTGAAATTTTATAATGGAAAAGTTTTTTCCATTCCCTACTTTTCTTGCATTCCAAACAAGGCCCAATCAGAAAACCAGATACGAGACAATTGAGGTGGGGATATTGCTGTGCCTCCATAAAGATGCCTTGTGAGGAGTTAGAGTATTGAAACTGGAGGTGGGAACTTTTCTTTTTTTTTTCCTTATGCCCTGTTTCGATTCTAAGAAAAACATTTCTCACGGAAAAAAAATTCTTTCCTCAATTTAGAGTGAAATAATATGATTGTGATTAATTTAGAGGGACATGATCATAAATTGAAAGTCCCTGTAAACAAATATTGAATATGGTTAATTCAAGTTATGTTTTTATGTGGAAAAGAGTAGGAAAATTCAGAAATATTTTTCCTTTCCAAACTTTTTTCAGAAAGTTTCGGCAATCCAAACAAAGCCTTGAAATATACACAATTAAGCTATGTTAAGGGTAACCAAGTCCAGGAATACTTCAATATGGTGTGGTCTAATTGCAATACAACGAGGCGTTCTCATTACAACATGGTGGGAATAACCTTTAATTTTGAGTCCTTCACTTGATAGGAAACTCTTACATGTTTGAGAACTCTGCTATTTAGCTCACAGGCAAAAAAAAAAGCAGCTCTTCAACTAAATAAGCATATGAAGTTGTTGCTTGCCCTTATTCAAAGGGGAGGTTCCATAAAATATGTATTAGTCAATACAGGGTTCACTGGATTTCTGGCTTATAGCTTAGTTGTCTAAAAACCTCAAATCTTGGCTTTGGAGGTGATGTTTTACCTCTCAAAGAAAATAATTGATTTATTAGTAGACTTTGCATTGCAACTGGGAATTAAGCGATAAGTTTTCAAATTTATTGATTTTAAACCCGACTTAAACACGAATTTGATGAATGCTTTGTGAATTTTACGTATTGGTTGAAAATTCGTTTAGAAACACTGAAAGTTGAATATCCACTTAATTTCGTTTCATGCCTTCTATTATGACAAAGTTAGTGAAGTAAAAACAAATAAAATGTGAGGAGAGGGGGTTAAGAAAGAAAGAAGATAAGAGAAGGTGGGGTTGCAGTGATTTCTAAAAATTACATATTTAAGTATCT
Organism: Tasmannia lanceolata; assembly: GCF_043159265.1. NCBI lineage: Eukaryota > Viridiplantae > Streptophyta > Magnoliopsida > Canellales > Winteraceae > Tasmannia > Tasmannia lanceolata. The sequence continues at coordinate 51,449,481 of NW_027518692.1, forward strand.
GGTGTATTGCATTTGGGTACACAAAGCTGAGGTTGATCAAGCGAAAGTGATGCTTAGGTGTGAGCGATTTGGTTTGGGACTGGCGATTTTTACGTTACTAAATCAGCTTTAAAAGCTGTTAGACAATCGATTAAAATCGCAAGAGGAGCCATACTTGAGGATGCTCCTCAACTTTGGCCCTGGTTGTTTTAGATTTTGAGTTCACAACTGATTATTGGACTCAAAATTAAACGCCACTAGTCAATATGACCAGTTCAAAAATTAGTGACTTAAGATTTAGAAAGTCATAAATCCCCTTCAAATTGGTGATCAAGTGATTTGAAAAATCCAACAGAAAGAAAAGCAATTAACATATAAAAGTGCCACCATCTCCACGCAAACCCATATGTATAAAGTTGGGCCGCCATCTTGTACCTCATGATTTGATGGTGTGGAGCCCACCATTTTACACTGTGCATAGGCCTGGAATGGTAGGCCCCACCCCCATCAAAACATGAGGTGCAAAATGGTGGGACCCCACCCTAAGCATAGGTTTGGGTGGAAATGAGGGGACCCACCAATCAAAACATTGGGGGTAAAGTGATGGGCCCTACCCCATAACAAATGAGGTGTAAAATGGTGGGCCCTACCCCAATATTCTATTGTTGATTTTTTGTATGGTGTAAGCTTGTATAGTCCACTATTTTTCAAAAAGCACTGTACGGCAATAGGATGATACGAACCGTCTATTTGATTGGCCACAACATTAATAGGCAGGGCCCAAATAAATCATTTCCATCGTATGATCCTAGCCCTCCGATGGGGGTATTGCCATTTTTCGAAATATAGTAGTGGGTCAGTTGACTCTAATCTCAATCTCAGGCTTGTTTGGGGCTCTCAATGGATGGACGATTTTACCCCTAACATTGGTAATTCACCTTCTCTTCTAACATGCAGCCTTGTTTTAGACAGATGATTTTTGCCTCCTTCCTTTTAGGATTATGCTCACCCCCTTGTAAAGTGAATTGTGGCAGACTTTAACGCTTTTTGATATCAAATGACTGAAATCACGTCAACAGTGGGGCGCATAATCCTACAGAGGAGGGGTGTGTGAAAAAATAATCTCCCTTGTTTTATTACACAAAGGACCAATTACCAATGGGCGACAAACATTAGGCAAAATTATCAAGAGGACCCATGCTTTTCAAAAATTATCAATGGGGGACAAAAGAGGTCTTGTCAGTAAAAGCTGGACGAAAATGCCCTTTGGCATTTACAACACGTTTTGACCTTGGTTTTTCCTTCTTCCATCTTCTTTTACTTTTCCATTATCACCTTTTTATTTTATCCTACCAATCATCTTCCTCCTTGTTCAGCCACCATTGTTGTTGGCAAATGTAACGACCCGATTCCCGTGACCGGATCGCTACAAGAAAACACCTGTCAAAATACTCATAAATTTTTTTTTTTTTGTTAAACAATCATCTCTCTTATTCCATTTCCAAAATGATTCCTTACAATAACATAAACATTTCAATAATTTATTCAACCAAATAAATTCCAACTAGGCCATCTAAATTAAAACTGAGACATCGACGAAAAGTATCGTCTTCTCAGCTTATTCGCTCCCACCATCCTATCTTCTAGATATCCTAATGCGCAAATGCACTCTTGTTAGCGTTTTCTAGTCTTGGAGAGAAAAATAGGATTAGCAGGATGATATAAACTAAACCAGTATGAGAGTTCAATTTAAAACAACAGATCAAGATCCATATATAATAAATAAGATAGTTATAATTTTTCAGAATAATGTTTTACAACTGAATAGAAAAATCATTTTAAAGTGAACAATGTACTAATAACTGAAAAGAAAAATTCAATAACATTAGGAACAATTATAAATCTACCACTCTTATCATAACAATTTCATTTAAACCCAGGGCACTCCAGCTCCCACTAGCTTGTTGCCCTTGCCGACACGGCCGACTCCGCGTGGATTTATTACGGTAGATCATACCGCTTAGGGACTCTTGGTCTCCGTAGGATTCCGACATCAACTAGGAGTTGCGCGGTTCTCCCAAGTTGTATACCTTTAGTTACGGGGATTAACTCAAGGTTTCCCATCACCCTTTCCCATTTTCTCTTTGGATATTTCTTATATTTTCATACTGCTTCCCAGTTATTCCATGTGATTGACAAATACAATTAAACTGGTAATTCTTTATTAGAAATCAGATTCTATTTCCAACATGTAATATAAGAGACAAAATTTCATTTACCATAGAATAACTTAGAAAACAATAAAAATGAAGATACTTCACCATTCTTGTTGCAAGATCTTTTCCACAAAGTAATTTGCTACTAATTAGGGAATTTGAATTTAAGTGAATCAATCTATCCCACCAAAAGAGGTGTGCAAGATCTCCCTCAAAAGTGGAGATCAAATCTCCAACTTATCTTATTTATCTCCTCCTTTCTTTATATTTTATTAGATTTTCATTTAATGAAGGTAGGTTTCCCCTAATATGACTTACTTTCTTATTTAATATGTTTCAAATGATTTCTTATTCCGCGGAAAACTTAATCCCCAAGCTACCGAAACAAATATATAATAGATTAACAAGATCCATTGATCTCCAAACCGATTGATCTAAGCAGATCAAGGATGAATAAGAGATCCTATTTCGGGATCAAGGGTTAGTCTAAAGTGGATCGATGATCTCGATCCTCGATATACGATCTAACGGTCTAAAATTAAAATTTTAAGGAATTGAGAGAAAGGGTCAAAAAGTGGTCGTTACAACAAATCTTAAAAACTTAAATGTTGAGTTCTTACCATCTATCTCTTTGTATTTAGGGTTTTTTTTTTTTTTTTTTTTTTTTTTTTAGGGTTTTGCACAATTTTTCATTCCTCTGTTTCTGATTTATCTTGTTTAGGATTTAAGCTGTTTTTTTTTTAGGGTGAGTTCTGGAGATAATGCATGGATGGCTTCACTCACTTTTTTGGAAGACAAGTGGTTGTATAAGAAAAAGTTGATGTAATACATGAATGGATGGCTACACATTTTTTGATTTACTTATATATATATATTTGTAATACACAAATTAGGATGTAATACATGAAGCACATTTAATGAAAACAACATCCATTTCTTTTATTATTTTTATCATGAGTAGAATTGTAATGCCATTAGAAGAGTTGCTATAGGCAGGGGGTTTTGTAACCGAAGGGGTTTATCAACTCTCTGGAAGGGGGTTAGTAACTCTCAAAAGTAGGGTTACCAATTTTCGAATGGGCTTATCAAGTGCTTGAAAATTGGCCGAGAGTACTGGAGTTTTCGAAGAGGGTTTTCAAGTCTCTACGAATGGGGTTATCTAGTATAAAAAATGGGGTTACTAATTTCTGAATGGGGTGATCAAGTCTCTCAAAATTGGCCAAGGGTATTAGAGTTTTGGAAGGGGGTTTTCAAGTCTCTGGGATTGGGGTTATCTAGTATCAAAAATGGGGTTACCAATTTCTGAATGGGCTTATCAAGTCCTTGAAAATTGGCCGAAGGTACTGGAGTTTTGGAAGGGGGTTTTCAAGTCTCTAGGATTGGGGTTATCAAGTATCAAATGGGGTTACCAATTTCCGAATGGGCTTATCAAGTCCCTGAAAATTGGCCGAGGGCACTAGAGTTTTGGAAAGGGGTTTTCAAGTATTTGGGATTGGGGTTATCTAGTATCAAAATGGGGTTACCAATTTACGAATGGGCTTATCAAGTCTCTTAAAATTGCCCAAGGGTACTTGAGTTTTGGAAGGGGGTTTTCAAGTCTCTGGAGTTGGGGGTTATCCAGTATCAAAATGAGGTTACCAAATTCTGAATGGGCTTATCAAGTCCCTTATGAACACGTTTTTACTACATGTTTTTTTTCACTCGTTCATTTTCACGTTTTTTTTTTTCTTTCTACCGTACGATTTATCTTCCTCATCCTCCATTGAAAGGGAGAAGGAGAAATGCAAAACCCTAAAACAAATGAAAAATAAAACCTAGATATTGAGAGAGATGGGAATGAACTCACGTTTCAAATTTCGAGTTTTCCCACCTCCAATGGTGGCTAAATTATGAAGAAGATGACTGGTAAGGTAAAAAAAACAAAGTTGAAAAATGAAAAAGTAAAAAAACAAGAGGGAAAGGAGAGAGAAGAGGGAAAAGTGGAAAAGCAAAAAGTGTTGCTTAAGAAAATGGTATTTTTGTCTAACTTTTAATGACAAGACCTCTTTTGTCCTTCTTTGATAATTTCTGAAAAGCATGGGTCCTCTTGATAATTCCACCTAATTTTTGTCCCCCCGTTGGTAATTGATCTAAACACCAAAAAAAAAAAAAAAAAAGCGTAGAAAAAGGCCAATTTTCTCCCGCCAGGTGTCCCGTCATTTCTAAAACCTGGCTTTCCAAAAATAACATTCGAATTAGCTCTCGCCTGTTTCTTCGATTCCTCAATTCTTTCCCTGTTTTTTGTTTTTCATCACCAGATCAGACCTATAACATTCGCTCTCCAATTACAGATTTCATTCACAATTGCTGTGGATTCGATTGTGTTTCTCCTTCACACAGGTCGATCCGATCCTCTTTTCTACGTTTTATTTATTTTTATGTCTTTCTCGATCCTCTTCTTTCTCTTCGAATTAATTTTCTCGTATCTTGATTACTTTTGATAATTTCTTTGAATTTTCTTTTTCTTTTTCTCGTCAAGGGATTGGATTGGGGTTTCTTGTTTGAATTTGATTGAATTTTGAAGCTTTTTCTTCTACTTCTTCTTTTCTTTGTTACGCGGTGTGGAGATTAAGCAGGTTGTTGTGGTTGAAATCTTGGCGGTCTGTTCTGCATTTTCTGGTTTCAGTTTGTGGGTTTTGGTATGGATTTTAGCTGTTTTTTGGCGCTTTTATTCATATTATTTATCTGATTATTTGTTTTCTTTTTCTTTTTTGTTTGTAAATGGAATGTGGTTGTGATAGAACATAGTTCTATTGAAACAGAAAATTCAGAAGAAGAAGAAGAATAGAATAGGAGAAAATGGAGAAAAAGGTGAGTTAATTTGAGGAAACTCGGCCCCCAATGTGCTAACAACACCAAACGTGATTATTGCTTGCACTGCATTCATGTCATATAGAAATTTGGGAAACCAAAATAGGAAATTGAAATTAAGAAAATATGAAAAAGAAATTAAGAAAACCTACTAGATGACACAAATAAGGAAATTAATTGTAAGTTTGTAACAGCTTAACATTAGGCGGAAATTAGATGAAGTCCGTGCCTGGGTGTTTGAAGGAACTTTGATTTGAATTATCTGATTGCTAATTGATTCTGCGGGTCTGGAATTCTTTCTATTGTTGTTCTAGTTCTGGTTGAAATCTAGGTCTAAATTCATTTGATATATTCTCTTTTCTAGTTTTAGATTCAGTTTAATCCCATTACTAAGTGCCTGACAAGCCTATAACCATTATTTTTTTAATTACCAAAAAGTTGGATTTTTGGTACGGTCTTGAGGTGTTTGTAAGTGTGAATTTTTCATAAATTCAGCTGCGCCAGTTGGTTTCTATTTTTTATTTCCTATTTTCCTCTGTATATGTTGAAATTGAATCAAGTTGCGATTTTGTTTCTTGATGGGGCTTCAGTTAGAGAGATCTGAACAGTTTTATGGTGACATGCAATTCACTCCTTTCCAATGTGTTTGCACTGTTGGTTGCACAATGAAGCTCTTAGATGTGCTTTTGATTTGGGATTTCCATTTCAGGAAGTTCTATGTCTGTGGGGTTTTATTAAGATACTTTACTTTTTGAACTAGGGTTTGATGATTCTGAGTTTTTGGTTAGGATGAGCTAAGATGTTTTATTTATTTTTTATTTTTTTGTGCCCCACAGGAGATTTTAGCGCTCAGACATGTTTTCTGGTTATTAGACCCGGCTAATTGGGTTTATTCTTTCACGGTTCTTGGCTTTTTATCTAGATATTGTTAATATAAGATGCTGTTGTATGCTTCTTAGTCACTCGGGTGCTTTTGTTTATGAATTTGGCTATGGTTTTGTTGTAATTTTTTCTAGAAATCATGTATGCAATCATCTCATTGGAGTCTTAGATTTGTATGTGGCTGAATAAACTAGTATTAAATTTATTCTGTCTGTTAATTATGCGCAGCTATGGTTTTTCCACTTTAGCAAGCTTCATATATTCTTTAATTTAAGATGAATTTCTTAAGTTTTCTTCTGGAAAGATTTTGTCTCATGTGATGCTGCAGCCTATATTTTTCTGAACTTCATTTTTTTTAAGTCCTTTCTTTGTCAAACTCTTATGTTTATGTTTATGTGATTCTTAGCACATGCATTTATTTGGTTCTTGGCATCAATTTATATTTATTTTTTCTCGTTTTTAAATTCTAGATGTCTTCTGTTCAGGTGATGATATGCTAGTGTTCTTCGGTAGACTAGGTGAAACGGTTTTGAAGGGAACCAAACTTTTAGAGGACAGCGCATTCATCCGCTGCAGCCATGAAGAAAGTCTTTGGTCAAACTGTCCGGGACCTGTAAGAAGCACTTCTCATTTTTCACTTAATTGAAGTATAGTTTTTTTGTTTTTTTTTTGGTTGGTAAGCTGGGATCGAACGTTCGACCTCTAGGTAGAAGACCAAAGCCTTCACCATTGAGCTAGAGTCTCAATCCCAGTTAAAAGTATAGTTATGTGGAGTTTGCATCTCTAAGGCAGCTTTGGCATTAATTAGGATGTTTTGAAGCACCCCATTATTATAGCATTCCCATATGGTATTGATAAACTATTTTTATCAAAAATGTGATATTGTGAACTAATGCTACAAGTTACATTTATAAATTATGATATTTTCTAATTATTGGGGAACTGCATATTTCAATCTTTGACATTCTGCAGTAAAAGAGAGGTGAACAAGAAAGTTTTGAAGGTCCCTGGAATAGAGCAGAAGGTAAATATTCCGCTTCACATGTCTGTCCAATTTTTATTGGGTTTTAATAACATCTAAGGAAAACGTCTTGTGTTAATTTATTAGCTTTCAGCCTCTGAATCCCGATAGAACTGTGTCCCTGAGTCTTTTGTGTAGTTTGTGTCCGGCAGCCAGGTTTCAGGGAATCAACATAAAAATTGCTCTTATTTTTATTTTCAGGTTCTTGATGCAACTAGCAATGAAGCATGGGGTCCTCATGGATCCCATTTAGTAGATATTGCACAGGCTACCAGAAACTAGTAAGATTTATTTTGCGTAAAACACTGTGCCTTTATTAGTTTGTTTCATGTATATTCATTTGTTCCGTGTGCCTGCAGTAACGAGTACCAGATGATCATGGCAGTGCTTTGGAAGAGGATCAATGATACTGGAAAAAACTGGCGGCATGTATACAAGGTAATGTGTGTATTTCTTGTCTTGATTATTTACATCATTTGTTGCCATTAGCTTATTTTTCCTTATTTCTTATATGATGGTTGTGATCGTCAGTTTATGTTCGTTTGAAATTTCTATTCCTTGTGTTTGACAGATTAGAAAGAGCACTAATTTAGGCCCTGTTTGGATTCGAATTTATTGGAAAAGTTTGGAAAGGAAAAATATTTGTAAAAATATCTACTTTTTTAACACATGAAAAGAGAGTACATGAACCAAACTTATTCAATTTTTATGTAGATGGACCTTCAATTTACGATGATATCTATATAAATTAACCATAATCATATCATTTCCTTCTATATTGTGTAAAGAAAAAAAAATTCGAAGAAAACATTTTCCGTAAGAAGTGCTGTTTTTCTTGCAATCCAAACAGGCCCTTAGTCTCTGCACATACTTTTCCTCGAAAAAAATTCTAGCAGGAAAATTACAGTTGGGGGCCACCAGTTTAACAATGCAACTCATTCCTCTACTAGCCCTGTTACTGCTGGATCGTGCCCCAACAATCCTAACCCTCTGATTTGTGGCCTTTAAGTGGATGGTTAAAGGATAAAAGACAATGGCCCGCATTTAGTGGGAAAAAGGGGGTGTTAGGATTGTCCAATGGGGTAGATTTTTTATCCATGACCCATTTATATTGGTGCTCAGTAGATTAAAAGTTTGGACGATTGAATAAGTGATCTCCACCTCAGTTCTGTCTGCTGGTTGACACTCCACATACGCTATGTTAAAGAAGACCATTCTCTGTTCCTTATGTTAGTATGCTATGTACATCATTGTATGCTATTTATCCTCTTTTCTCCCTATCCATATACCATTGCATCAGTAACTAATGATTCATTCAATTGAGTTTCAGGCATTGACTGTTCTAGAATACCTGGTGGCCTATGGATCTGAACGTGTCATAGATGATATCAGGGAGCATGCTTACCATATATCGGTAACTATCATCTGATGATTACACTTCTGGTGATATTGTTGTGTGTAAGTGGCCAAGTTGGTGATAGGAATTTATGTGGAATGTGGCAGACTCTATCCGATTTTCAGTATATTGATTCTAGTGGGAGGGACCAGGGGAGCAATGTCAGAAAGAAATCTCAGAGTCTTGTTGTACTTGTGAATGATAAGGAAAGAATACAGGCAGCTAGACAGAAAGCTTTGGCAAACAGGGACAAGTGAGTCTTCATTTAGGACTTGCGAAAGCAATTGAATAATTTTATTCGAGTTTCTAAATACTTTTTATTTATGTTAATCTATAGGTACAGTACTGCATCATCATCAACTGGGGGAATGTATAGGCCCAGTTCCTATTCAAGTACAGGAGGATATGGTGACCAATACAATGATGATCGTTATGAAGGCCGCTATGGAAATAGAGATGAAGACCGAAATGGGTATGGGAGAGAAAGAGAATTGGGCTATAAGGATGATGACCGATATAGCAGAGATGGTTACAGAGTTGCCGATAACAGGAGCAATCGGAGTCCTGACGACTATCAGTATGGACCAAGACACAAGAGCTCTGATAGAGAAAGAGAACATTCTTATGAGGACAATGATCGATATACATCTAGGTATTAATCTACTTTAGCTTTCTTTATGATATTATCTTCGTGGAAAGCTTTTGCTCTATTCATATAATGCAATGTAAAAATGTCTTGCATGTTGTACAATGTATTTTTCGAAGTGACAATTTCTTTTTTGATCAATTAAAGAGTGTAATATGTTAATGGTGATATAACTAAAATAATTTGAGAACCCTTTGGACTTGGTTAAAGCATCATAGAAACCAATGGATGTACTGGCATCTTGATCTTGAATCCATAGTTATCTATAGCTCTTTTGGTGCAGAAGTGGTGGTGGCAGAGCTGATGACCATTCTCTGGATGAAAGGTGAACTCCCAAGAAATCGGGCTTTGTTATATATGGCTGTTGTAATCTTTTGCAATAGTTATTTCTCTGGGAAATTGCTTTGTACAGTTCTTGGGCTTAAAGTTTGAGCAACCTTAGATATCATCTTTAGCTTCTCACAGGTTGATTTTTTTTCCCACCAGAAAGCTTGAACGCAAACTTTCTGAACAAAATGTGGGTGCACCTCCCAGTTATGAAGAAGCTATAAGTGAGGCTCAGAGCCATATTCAGGAGGAAAGGTACATTTTTAATTAGTTGGTATGCATCTTGGTTTTAGGAATCATTTTCATTTGTTTCTTACGTCCTATTCAATGAAAGGGATGGGGGATCTGAAACAGCGCCAGCTCCTAAAACATCATCCTCCCCAACTGGAATTACAAGTCATCAGGATACACTAGTGGATGATGTAGCTGCACCTCTTGCGAACAAGGAAGTCCATGCATTTGATGAATTTGATCCTCACACTTCTGTATCAGGTACAAAAAGTTGTTTCTATTTTGAATATCTTTAGGTATCAAACATTATTCAAACATATCTATCCCATATCATGAGGTTCTTCATGATTCTGTTCCATTACTTTTTTTTTACTGATTGAATGAATTCTGTTCCATTACTTGTTATGGTGGTGGGCGTACATTTGTGTGGCTCCCAGCAGGCTTGATAAAATTTAGTGTGTTTGTTATGATTATTTGTAGAACATAAAAAACATGTATGGTTCCTTGAATATGCATAGTTTGAGCAAGACTTGATAAGATTTAGTGATCATTTATGCTTTTTTTTTCTCATTTTTTGTTTTCTTTTATTTTCTATCTTTTCCTAATATTCCATCTTTTAATATATGTTTGTTTATTTTTATTTAGTGTTTCACTTTACATGTTTTGAAGGCTAGGTCTAAGAAGTTATGCATCTGTATGCGTATTCTATCTTTTTATTTTCAATTTTGTTTTGCAAGTTATTTTCTTTTCATTTGTATTTCGCATTTTATTTTGCCGCCTACTGCTACTAAATAACCCACTCCCCAAGTCAAGCTGGTGCTTCTTGTTGCACCAGGAGCTGTTGCACCGGGTGCTAAAGCGTGGGTGTTTTGTACCCATTGAGCAAAGATGGGTTGTAATTGTATAGCGGTATATCAAACATATATATGCCATATCTTGAGGTTCTTCATGATTCTGTTCCATTACTTGTTATGGTGGTGGGCGTACGTTTGCGTGGCTCCCAGCAGGCTTGATAAAATTTAGTGCATTTGTTATGATTATTTGTAGAGAGGGCGAGCCTTGGCGCAACGGTAAGGTTGCTCCATTGTGACCTGGTGGTCACGGGTTCGAGTCACAGAAACAGCCGCTCTGCAAAGCAGTGGTGAGCCTGCACACATCTAGCCCTTCCCAGACCCCGCAATGGCGGGAGCCTCGTGCACTGGGCCACCCTTTTTTTATTATGATTATTTGTAGAACATAAAAAACATTTATGGTCCATTGAATATGCATATTTTGAGCAAGACTTGATAAGATTTAGTGATCGTTCATGCTTTTTTTCTCTTTTTTGTTTTCTTTTATATTTCTATCTTTTCCTAATTTTCCATCTTTTAATATATGTTTTGTTTGTTTTATTTAGTATTTCACTTTACATGTTTTTGAGGCTAGGTCTAAGAAATTATGCATCTATATGCTTATTTGTATCTTTTTATTTTCGTTTTTGTTTTGCAATTTATATTCTTTTCATTTTTGTTTCGCATTTTATTTAGCATATGTTGTTTTTTTTTAACTATTATTGAGCTAGATATACATATTTTTAAGCATGATCTACTATCTATGGGCCCTTTTCCCATTTTTGATACTGTTTTTATTTTTTATTTATTTGAAAACGTAAATTCTTCCGCAATTTGTTATTCTTATAAATCTAGGGATTAAAGTTAAAGTAGTGAAATCAGAAATAGAAAGGAAGGGAAGTGAAATAAGAACTGTTTGTGTGGGTGCTCTCGCAACCACATGATCTTGTTTGTTTATAATAAGTCACAATTAATTACATGAAATGCCATCAGTGAATGAGCCCTATCTATTGTTACATATTAAGTCACTTAAAAGTGTCTTAGACATAGATGGGGGGTACCTATCTATTGTTACATATTAAGTCACTTATAGTGAATGGCCCCTGTCTACTGTTTATCTATTGTTACATATTTTCCACTTCTATACACCTCCCCTCTCAGTTTCTCTCTCTTTTGCCACTTCTACTGATTCCAGATGTCGTACATTCATCCTCTCCTTCAGAAATCGATTGGATCCCATTTCTCCTAGCTGCTTGATGCCAGAGATATTGAATCACCACATCTTTTTCTTCCTCCGTGAAATTCTCTATTGATCTCCTACTATCCTCTCTCTAGCAGCTATTTTTCTCTTTTGATGATGCACCTAGCTTTTGCATTTTTTCTGGCATACTCCATTCGTGGATTTTGCCTCCCAACCGAGAGCCCTCTATCTTTCTGTTGAGCAATGAAATGACATCTTGCTTCCTTTAGAGTCTCTTCCCAAAGAGAATCAACAATCTCATCTTAATTTCCCGTATTATCAGGATTTATCGAACCCCTAATAACTTTGTCTGCTAGATCATTGGAATCCATTTCCTGTTTGTGATCCGGGGGCTGGGCAGAATCCTTCATATTTGCTTTGAAATCCATTGGCTGGGAAACATCCTTTGCCTTGTCTTTGTAATACAACAGTTGGGCAGCATATTTTATTTTTGCTTTCTAGATGCCTCCTCGCGTCACCTGTGAAAGTGACAAAGTAGCAAACATGCTGAAAAGACTAGTGAAGCAGCGGTTTTTTCTTCCCCTTTTACGGAGTCATCGCCACGTGGACCTTTAGTCACTGCAAGCTGTCATTAGCCTTGGAGTTTTCCCTAATATGAAGACCTAACGACACCTTTTTGAAATTCAAACCAAGGGGTGAGATTCTTTTTGCCTTTTCTGGCAAGAGATCTATGACTATAGCCTTACCTTTTCGAAATTTATCGTAATCTTCATCTTTGCCTTTCGATTGATTTGTCTCATCCAACAGTCGAGGTGTTGTCTCCTTCCTTGACCTTATCCAGAAACCAAACTCTTATACCAGTCGATTTCTCTTCGTTTAAACTGACCGAGAAAGCCTGACTTCTGGTTTGCATTTGGCGTCGTCCACTGCAAGATTCTGGTCATCCCCGAACTTCCTACAAACCCCAACCGAGTAATTCTTATCACCCACATTCAATCTTACTATTGATAGGAATCCCCATTCTGATGTAAAAATCTGGCCCCGGCAAACTCCATTCAGAAACCATTCTCAGACTCCCATCTCCACCTTTATCACCGGAGCCAAATAAACTCTCCATTGCTCGAACTGTCGAAGTAGCCCATGCAAGTAATGGAATTCCGAAAACCAAGATCCATATCGTTTTAGCCCCCGTCTTATAAGTAGGATTCCAAGGTTCTAATCAAGGAGTTTTTGTCCACACACCCCGCATGGCCATATCCTATTCTGATCACCTTGTTTGCTTGTTCTTCAGACTAAAATCTGAATAATACTAGAGACTGATTTAGTTTCCTGGGTTGTGGTAGCTTTGGTGTCTCCCAGAATCAGCGAGCCCATTTATGCAATTCATCAAGCTCCCAAAACAAAACAGGGCCTTGGAAAATTGTTGAGAGACTGTTTTTGCAATTTGCACCAAGGAGTAGGGCAATACCTCCTCCAGCAAAGTACAATGAGGGGGTGTCTCCTTATGCTATCTGATCATGATCAATTGTTGCAACTTGCAATGAGTGCATATACACGAAGTGTTTAGTCCATATGCCATAAGATAGATCCTTTCATAGATGATTGGTTAAAGACTCCAATCATGCAATGATGGCACATCACATAATTCATTTTTCAATCATGCATTTTTTTTGTTTTTCAGCTATGCTTTTATTATATTTCTGTTATTTCACAGCTTTGGGCTACTTGTCCAATCATATAACATTAGTAGGAGCTAATTGATGGTGTCTTCTCCTTGATCAGATACTCCACCTGCTCCAAGTACAGTAGAAATGGACATCTTTGGCTCCCTTGCGGATGTGGCTTCGCCAGATTCGTTGGATTTCATGCTAGAGACTCCGGCTGCCACAACTCCTAAACCTGATACACCTGTGAATTCTGATTTTGGATCCACTTTTGTGCCACTTTCATCAGCATCCACTGTTCTGAACCAGGTATCTTTGATAATCTTGTACAGGATTTTTTTGCAGTAGATTTTTTTTTGTTTTGAAAAGTTACAGTAGAGATTTGTCAGTCCTTCACTTTGTTTGACTGATAAGAAAACAGCACTGGGCTAGGCATCAACTTCCCAGCTATGTCACAAATACCTCCGATAGTTTCAAAATATAGTGATTTTATCGCGACATTTTTATAAAATGACAAAATCCCGAAATATTCCCGAGAATTTAAAAATATAGTGATATTTTCGTTTACCATGATAATATGAAGAGGAAGTCTAAACTGAAGGGAGCCCTTGCAAAAAAGGGGTGAAAAGGCTCCCCCATTGGCTGCACATCACCATCATGTTTGACTTTTCAGCCGTTATTAATGCATGATGGTGATGTGTAGCCAATAGGAGAGCCCTTTCACCTCTTTTTTGCAAGGGCTCCCTTCAGTCTAGAATTCCTCTAATATGAAATATCGCAATAAAATCGTGACATTTTTATGGTATTTGTATGATATTTTTTATTTTTTTCTTAATTTCTATATTTTTAATTAAATTTATTTTTATCATTTTTTTCCTGATATAAACCTGAAAAAATAAAAAATAAATAATATATCCCGAGATTTTCCCTTGCCAAGAAATTCCCGAGAACAATATTTGTGACTTAGCTTCCCAGAATCCTAGAAAAACTTACAACTTTGTCTAATGGACAGTATAATAAGTCATTCAAAAAAGAAAAATAACTCTTCTCTTCTCCATTTTAGATTATCAATATAATTGGAGTATGTTTATGATAAATACATGATTTTGTTTCCAGATTTATCTCCGCAGTCATCCTGGAAAGTCAAATATTTGTTTTCATTTTCATTTATGCTCCATCTGCCATCTTTTTTTTCTGGACTTAAAATGTGTCTACTTCAATGTCCGATACAGCCTAGTGAAGATCTATTTGGGGATTCGCCATTCATAGCTCTTCCTTCTGAAAACAATTTTGGGGCTCAACAACAGAATTTTGGGCCCACAACTTCATTCCAACCTACCACAATGAATGAAAGCTCTGTGCCTCTACAACCAGATGTGCCAAAGATGGAAACAGCCTCTAACTTTGATTTTGGGGACGCATTTCTGGGAATTACTTATCCTCCTTCCACTGTCTCCAATATTCAACCTCTTTCCACAGTCCCTGAGTTCTTGCCCCCGGAGCTGTCATCTTCTCGGCCAAGCAGTGATAGTTTTGGGAACTTTCAACAGAATTTTGTGCCCACAACTTCATTCCAACCTATTGCAATGAATGAAAGCTCTGTGCCTCTACAACCAGCTGTGCCGAAGGTGGAAACAGCCTCTAACTTTGATTTTGGGGACACATTTCTGGGAATTACTAATGCTCCTTCCACTGTCTCCAATATTCAACCTCTTTCCACAGTCCCAGAATTCTTGCCACTGGAGCTTTCGTCTGCTCAGCGAAGCAGTGATAGTTTTGGGAACCATCTCCCTCCGTCTGGAGCCGCAGCCTCTGTAGCATATGAGGCAGCTCTTCCAGATCCAACTGGCCCAGCTGCCAAAGCTCAACCACGAAATGACAAGTTCGAGCCTAAGTCAACAGTCTGGGCTGACACTTTGAGCCGAGGTCTTGTAAACTTGAATATATCCGGACGTAAGTGATGTCACTTTCTGTTTATCCAAAATTTTGCTTTCTCTATCCGTATAAATCTAACAGAACATAACGGTTGCTAAGCATTTGACCATGGCTTTCTCTTTAGATGTTGCAAAACTAGGTTTGGAACCCATCTTTCAGTAAATTGTCAGTATCTTAGAATCATAAGGGTGTTAGATCCAATCATCTTACAATCCTTTGCATGATTTTAAATACATATGTTGTGATTTATAGTTTTTAGTTATTTATGATTGCAAACTACTACTCTTTTTACTCATTTGTCTTAAATTGTTATTAATTTCATTTGCAGCCAAAATCAATCCACTGGCGGATATTGGAATCGACTTCGAGTCCATTAATCGGAAGGAGAAGAGGAAGGAGAAACCTGCTGACACTCCTGTAACATCTACTATCACCATGGGCAAAGCTATGGGATCTGGTTCTGGCGTTGGTCGTGCTGGCACAACTGGTCTTACACCCCCTCCTAACCCCTTTATGGGTTCTAGCATGGGCATGGGCATGGGCATGGGCGGCAGCACCGGTATGGGCATGGGAATGGCTATGGGCAGTTATGGTGGGGGAATGAATCAACCCCCTATGGGCATGGGCATGGGCATGGGCATGAACATGAGTATGGTTCAAGGAGGACAAATGCGACCTTCCACCAGATTGCCTCCTGGTCCGGGCATGCCCGGTGGATACAATCCTATGATGGGCATGGGAGGTTATGCTACTCAACAACCATATGGGGGTTATCAATGAGCTTGGTAGGAGAGTCTT
Source organism: Tasmannia lanceolata (assembly GCF_043159265.1). NCBI lineage: Eukaryota > Viridiplantae > Streptophyta > Magnoliopsida > Canellales > Winteraceae > Tasmannia > Tasmannia lanceolata. The sequence goes on from NW_027518692.1 coordinate 51,465,457, forward strand.
TTCTGGCTTGAGGTAAGCAAAGCACACAGCCCACCCTTGCTTTCATTATCCATTGCTTTCCTAGCTTTCAGTTTCATCTTTTCTAAGCATTGGTTTTGAATACTAGAAGGTAATGGCATGTGCTTATATGTTTATTATTCATTGGTTAGGTTTATCATTGGTATATCATTGGTATCTCTTTCTGGTCGTGTGAATCTCCTAGGGTTGATGCTGTTTTCAGCTGTTATTGTAACATTGAGGATGTACTTTACCAGGTTGTCATCTTTTGCGACCTTTTGAGATTTGTTACGGTACGCCTACTGAAAAAACAATAAAGTTTGATTATTCATTTTTTTTTTTTTGGAAAGATTACTAATCTTCAGTTTTTTTATAACTTTTTGCATTTTTTTTCTTTTTCAACCGAATAGCAAGTAGGGGATTATTGCGGTCACTATGTTGGTGTAATTGTTTGGTAATGATTTTTTTTTTTAATGTTTTCGCCCTCTGTTATAATCATAGTTGCCAGAATGGGAAGCGATTGTGAGAAGCGATGAGGGAAGCGAGGGGTTTAGAAAAGGGGAAATGTGGAAAGTGAAGAGCTCTAAATAAAGTAAAGATAAAATGTGTGTGAAATGTCATTGAAAGTCAACATGAAACATGTAAGAAGCTTAATTGGAAGTGAACAAGAAGTACATAGAAAGAGTAGGATTGTAGTAGGTTAGGGAGAAATGGATAGGTAATGGGAAGTGATATTTACGCCCCTTTTGATTACTAGGGACACCCAGTGCCAATGTATCAATGACTAAAGGGGGGCTAATGTACTTGACGTCAAAAGAATCCAGTGGATTTGATTGCCACGTACACTGGAGTTGGGTGTCCCTAGTAATCAGAAGGGGCGTAAATATCACTTCCCCAGGTAAGGATTACAAGTAGAAAAGAAGACTCTGTGACTAATTAGAAATACAAGTTTTAGGAACTCACCGCTTCACATGCTTTATTCATGTATATTTAATTTTAAGTTTTTAGAAAAAGATCAGCATAATTTTCATTTCAAACTTAAGATCAGTTTTCTAGTTGTAAATGCATTTTAAATAGGAAGCATACTTGTAATAAAGAGGAAACATGATCTTTCTTTATTGCTTTTTCCATCCACATATTGCTGTGCTTGTCTTTCAATTTTTCAGTTTGAATTCTGTTTCTACCATCAATATCGTTTGTTCCATGATCATAGTAGTTATAACCATAGTTACCAAAAACTTCCTAGTAGAATGGGAAGTTCGCTTTCCCGAAAACTCACTTCCCACATAGATGCGATTCTCTTTTAGCAACTAGCATTACAACAACTTTTGATCACAGTTCTCAAAATATGCTCGCTTTGATGGACATGATACATTGTCAATATGTCCAACATCAAAGAGTGCCAACTTGATTCTCAATAGATATTTACTCCACCCTTGTAGAAAAAGTATGATCTCGAACAAAACTGACTTGTCAACTCTTTCTTATAATATTACATGTTTGTCCTTGTTTTTACTGTAAAAGTTGTCATAGCCCTTCAACTCTTCTTGATATCCAATCCAATTGGGTAATACTCAACTCAACTAAGCCCTTGTCCCAAACTAGTAGGGTAATAAAACTGATTTTGTAGTGCCTCGGTGAATTGCCTCATTTTTGTCGTCCTCTTCTAAACCCGCAACATATGTTTCAATACCTGACCACTCAATCTCAATCAGGTGTGACTTATCTGTGTCTTAGTGCTAAAATATGCTCTTATGATTTCGTTGTTCACCGGTACAATAGGGCTGTCAAACTGACCAAAATGGGGTTGGACTCACCTATGTTTGTGTCATGATCCTTTTTAATTCTAACTTGCTTAGCTCCTGTGGTGGGCTCATGGTTCCTACTTTCCGTGTATGTGACAGCCACATTAAGAGAGCCCGTCGGAGTGTCCTAGGTCCTAATATTGTTTTACATAAAATTTGTACGAAGTTTCAGTGTATGTTTTCAGTCCTTTATAAAGGGAATATACTGTGTTTATTATTACTCTATTTTTGGCGAAGAAGATATGCGACGAACGACAACAATTCGGAAAACACAATCACATAGAGGTGAATAGATAGACGAAGGTGTGCCCCTATGCACCATTTGGGCATCGCGACCTTTCTATGATGTTTTGTAACCATCTATTACTACAATGATTAGTAGAAAACTGCGATCACTTGCCTTCATCCTTGATGCAAGAGCATCCCCTTTGTCATTCTCTACATCATCCCTTATAACTCATTAGTCTAGGCCTTTTCATTTTGTTGAAGAGTGTTATAGCGTAGTTTAGTCTTTCACTCTTCTTCTTCCTCTCTACCTTATTCTTCCATTTCTAACATAGTATCAAAGCAAAGGAACATAGTATCAAAGCAAAGATCCTGAAAGGAAAGAGGAAAGAACCTCTCTCTCTCTCTCTCTCTCTCTCTCTCTCTCAGCATTAGCGCACCACCTTTGCGTGAAACCACGACGCAACCTCCACACTTCTATTATGGCAACCACTCCATCGTTTCGTATTCCTGTTACGAACCTGATTCGGTTCGTAACGGATTTGATCTTCTTAGAGGGAAGATAAGCTTTTGATCCACTTCGAGGGAAGGATCAATCCTCCTTTGTGCACAAAGACACTTTCAGAAACAATTTTCTTAATTCCTTTAATAAAAGACTCCGTACATGTTATTTATAGAAAAAACCTTAATCTAGATAACCCTTATCTATAAGAGTCCTACCTATACTAGAAAGGAAATCTGAAAATAACAAATAACTAAAGAAATTTATTTCAGCCCAAGTGAGGCCCAGATAAGCACATAACAAATCTCCCACCTTCCTGTTTTGTTTTCCCAAATCCAAACCCCAAAGGCCTAATCCACCACCCTCTCCAACCCAAAACACCCCATATCTTAATCCCAAACCCTAAATCGTTCTTTTCTTTCTATTTTGAATTCATATTTGAGGAAAAAATCTTCTTCCCAAATTCCATTTGGCATCCCTAAACCCTAAATCTCCATCCCAAACCCCAAATACTTAATCCCCAAACCCTAACTCCTTCTTATGAGTCCCTAAACCCAAACCTCTCTTGTAAAAACTAAATTGATACGTGCATGTGTGGGACAAACATGGCATGGCAGTTAGTGTTATTATTGTATTAGATACATGGTTAATTAATTAGTTATATGTTGTGTCATTGTAAGTAGTTGCTTTATGTGTATGGTTTAAAAGTGAGTAGTTATTGTAGAGAATAACTACTATGTGATGTGTCTCTCTTGTGTGGTTGAAAGGAGGGTGGTTATTGTAACTTGTAACTACATTTTAAGTATTTAAATGGAAGTGATATCTTGGATGGACAATCCAAGAAGTTTAATCCCAAAAGAATTGTTAAGGAGGCAAGGCTATCCTCGAATTTAGCCAACTTTATCCGATATTTCATCTTTGGGGAATTACGCACGTATCAATTGGTATCAGAGCGATCGATCCTGCGCCATGGCTTCGTCTTGGGAGATTTTGGACTCCATACATGATGATTTTCACAAGATCAAGGCGCTTGTTTAGAAATTGATGGAAGGGCAACACCAATTTACGGAATGCTTGAACTACATCAACAGAGCGATCCAGGAAATACGAGAAGACGAAGAAAAGTCGAATCATGAGAGTGTTGATGTTCGAGAAGAGAAGAATGAAAGAATTGATGCTGTCAAAGAAGATTTGGTTGAATGCATTTGTCAACAATCATCTTTATTTTGCCGACCTATTCGCTCATTCTACCATTTCGATGCGTCTTCATCAAAAATCGTATTTCTTTTCAACATTAATCCCAACAGATTTTTATAGCGGGGTTCGAATGATCGAAACCGTTGTTTTTGAAGAATATGAAAGCCCAACGAAAATTGTTTTCTTCAACAAAATCATGTCCAACAAGATTTGGGACCCAGGTGGAATAGAGCATTTCTTCAAATAAATTGACCTTGATACGTGCATGTGTGGGACAAACATGGCATGGCAGTGAATGTTATTATTGTATTATATACATGGTTAATTAATTAGTTATACGTTGTGTCATTGTAAGTAGTTGTTTTATGTGTATGGTTTAAAAGTGAGTAGTTATTGTAGAGAATAACTACTATGTGATGTGTCTCTCTTGTGTGGTTGAAAGGAGGGAGGTTATTGTAACTTGTAACTACATTTTCAGTATTTAAATGGAAGTGATATCTTGGATGGACAAGCCAAGAAGTTTAATCCCAAAAGAGTTGTTAAGCAGGCAAGGCTATCCTCGAATTTAGCCAAAAGGAGACAAGGCTATCCTCGAATTTAGCCAACTTTATCTGATATTTCATCTTTGGGGAATTACGCATGTATCATAAATACCATTTGTAAATCCGTTCATCCAAAACAAAATAAAAACTACAAATAAATCCATTCTTTTCCTTTCTTTTCTCCATCCATAGCATTGTTTCTTGTTCTTTTTTTGTTCTTTCTTCAAAAATCCCTTTTGTTTTTGTTCCCAAATCCATAACTCTCTTTCTATTCTAAATCAGTGTCCCTTGTGCGAGTTCTTTCTAGTTTCCGTAACTCCTTCTTTATGGTTTAAATCATTTATTTCTTCCTCTTTTGAATTCCCTCTCCCTCCACTCCATCCAAATTTTGTCATCTCTTTGTTTTCTCTCTCTCTCTCTCCCTATATTATATGGCATTTGTGTTGATCTCCAAAGTGCAAGTCAAGTGTTTGATGAAATGTCTGAGAGAAGTATGATGCCTTGAGAGTTCTTCTTTTCGTTACAAGTTGAAGGCCTTCAGCTTTGGGAGAGTGTTGTAGACCTCATGTAGTTCTATGTGTGGAGTGTTATTGAGTTGTTGGCTCATCATTTTCAAAAAGTACTATACGGCACTCATCACAAGATGATCCAAACCGTCCAGTTAATGGGCCACACATAAATAGGTTGTGCCCAAAAAATCATTTCCATAGGATGATCCCAGCCCTCCAATCTATAGAGAAACGACAGATTATGGAAAACTCTAGTGATCGGAGGGTGATCATCCTATGAAAATGATTTTTTTGGGCACAACCTATGTACATTGTGGGCCATTAAATGGACGGTTTGGATCACCCTATGGTGTGGGGTGTACAGTACATTTTGATATATAGTAAGCACGATGATTTAAATATATATATATATATATATATATATAAGACAATGACAACCAAGATTGAGTTGTGCAACCATGATCGTGAGTGGGCCCCATCATCAAGATTTAGTCGTGCCTCATCCAATCCTGATGGTTCATATTTTAGAATTAGTGGGTCCCATCATAAGAAGAGACATGCCATAACTACTTATGTGAAAATTGATTTGGATCATCGTGGGTCCTATCATTAGAATGATGCATGCAATAACTATTTATGTGATAATTCATATGGATCATCGCGGGCCATATCAACACATACAACCATGTTTGGCACATCCCAAAGCAGGGAAGAGCAGCCCAAGCAGAAGAAGAACCAGAAGGAGCAGGGGAGAGGGCACAAATAGCTGGCAGCACAAAAAAAAAAACCCAAATATTATGGAATATTTTTTTACGGTGGCCAAATACAGGCCTAAACAAAATAACGACTTGCTAAATCACAACCTCTGAGAGACCTACATGACATCAGTTGATAGAGAAAAGAAGCAAAACACTTACTATTCAAAGTCGCTGTAATTGCACAGAGAAAAGAAAATCAAAGAGGTTTGAAAGTCAAAAACATGTGGGTTGAATTTTAGGGTTTTTATATGGTGAAATTGCATTGAAACTGAGACTTTAAGGTCATGTTTGAATGTTGACAACTTCTGAGAAGATCTTTACTTGTGGGACAATATACATGTCTCATTCGCTCCTTTCCTCATCCTTACTCTTTGGATATTTCTATGAAACTCACCATCTCATCATCAAGTGGTAACCAACTTGCCAAATTTATTTTGATTGATTTTTTATGCCATTTTATTTGTTTTTACCACTCACCCTTATTTCCCTCTAAGATATATAAACCTATAGGCTGCTGATATTTGTACTACCATGTTTTGTTTTGTTAATGAGACGAACTCACATTGTCTCGCCAACTATTTGGCTAATTGCCTTGCCAAATTGGGTGCTTTTAGTTCTACCTTAATCATCTTTTATTTGATAAATGTCATGTTTTTTCAAAAATAAAAAAAAACTCACCATGTCTTTCATTGTTTAACCAGCTGTCAGAACCTACTAAGATAATTGGAGAGGAAAAGAAAAGAGCTTTCTGCTAATGGCTTTCCACGAAATTGCCTAGCAAATCCCCTCGTACACTTGTCAACCCTACTACAATTAACAAAGCTCTCATAAGCCAATTAGAAAGGAAAAGAAAGCTAGCCAATCCTTTGTACTGTAAAAAGAGTAGTCATAAATACACCCGAGAGAGGGTAGCCCAAGGAAGAAAAGGGGGTGAATTTATCACTTCCCCCCTAGGGGTGTAAACGAGCCGAGCTTGGCCAGGCTCGGCTCGGCTCGTTAAGCTCAAAGGCTTGGCTCGGCTCGGCTCGGTCAGGCTCGCGAGCCGCTCGCGAGCTTTATCGAGCTTGGATTTATCGAGCGTGGTTATAAAGTTTCGCACATGCGCGAAGGTCGGTAGCTGATTTTATATAGTTTAAAATGAAAAATTACCAAGAAAATGTATTAAGTTATGACAATTAAGAAAAAAATACCAAAAAAAGGTTCAAAGTTATGACAATTACAGGAAAAAATCTATTTTTATACCACCCTCGGTACGTTTTGCAGGTGATGTTGACATTACATACGGCATTTTTGAGATAATGTTGAAATTACGAGCCTGGACTAACTCGTGCTCGGCTCGTTAAGCTTCATGAGCCGGCTCGGCTCGGCTCGTTAAGGATTCGAGCCGAGCTCGAGCGAGCTTCCGAGCCCGAGCCAAAATTGACACCCTTATCCCCCCCCCTTCATTTAATTCATTAGTAATGACAACCTCGTCAATTTTGTCTTATAAGCATGGTTTTAAATCTAGGCCGAAATACCCGAAATTTAAACATTACGGTTGAAATTATAACCCGATTCTGAGTGAGGGAAAACCGAAACAGAAATTTCAATCCTTGCTTATAAGTGAAGAAAATGGTAAAAGCAAATCATACAAGACAAACCAAACACCACATAAATTATTACTGACACCCTTGTTAATTTGTCTTATACGTAAAGGCCAAAAGAAAAAAAGAAAAAAAGCAAATCATATAAGACAAACACTTCCCTATCCCAAAATGGGGACATTCTGAAAATGATATAAAATGAGAGGGTTCAGAGAATCTAGTTATGTTGAAAGGGACAAGGTGGGTAAGAGCCGTATTTGAGTCTGATGGATAGATGCTCAAGCACAGAGCACTCCTAATTAAATCACCCCTTTTTCTTCCTTGGCTCACCCTCTTGGAGTGTAAAATGGTAGTCATAAATACTCTAGAGGGGGCTGACATAAGGAAGAAAATGGGGCGAATATATATAACTTCCCTAATTCAATCCTGTATTTAGACTTGTAGGCTCTTATTAGGGTCCAAATGAAGGGATTTGAAAAGATCTTACACAAATGTGGGGTCCCACCTATCCATTTTTATCAAAGAGGAAAGATTGGATGGGCCTATTCTTTCTGGCCGCGGCACATATTCTTAAAAGATGGAAATGATATATTTGCCTCCCTTTTCTCACTTGAGACAGCCCCCTCTACTCCTCTAGGGTAAAAGAGTAATCATAAACACACTAGAGGAGGCTGTCCCGAATAAGAAAAGGGGGTGATTATCCCTTAAAAGATGGTTAGTAGCGGTCCCACTAAAAGAACTGAGCCCTCATTGAACCAATTTCCCACCTGGTCGCCTTCTCTGTTAGAATGGAAAATGTGGTAGGAGACATTATAAAGTGGAGAGATAATTCTTCAGGCCATCGATGGCACCATCGGTATTAGTTTTGATCCATCCATTGGGTGCAGAGAACTATTTAGATACAATTGGGAGTGTTGGGTCTATAATCCTCAATGGATAAAATGTAAGGCATACATAGATTAAGTCGCTCTCTTTAAAGTGAATTTGCTTGTCTGTAAAAGAAGACTCTAATGTAATATATCTCAACACAATCACACTCGGGATACAACAACAACTTAACACTATTAGTTGATCTCTACACGTTGGATCGGAGAGACTTTCACCACACAAATATATCACTCTGATTGCCTCGACGGGAAGAACGAACGAAAAAATAAAACAGAGGAGAACACAAATTGTGGAGAGCACTTCAAATTCTAGTGTGCTTAAAACAAAAGAGAACCCCTCTTTTTATGGCCAAATAATATATGTTGAAGACACCCTTTGGAGGTATCTTAATAGTTTTTAAAATGTAGACGTCAAGGGTCCAGCACGTATGGGCTCTAGCTTGGGAAAGCCTGGTCTTAAAGGTATAGGAGGCCGGCATCCTTAGAAACGAGTCTAGCTCGACTATAAGGGCATTTTCTGGACCGATTGGGATTAAGGATTCAAATGAGGAAGAACCATAGAAGTGAGGGCGATCCTCTAAGGCATTAGAATGATGGCGGATAGGGACTTAGTTAACCTTGTGTGGAGGGAGATTACCTTAATGTAATTAGATGGTTGGACGGGAAATTGGAACCTTGGGAGAGCTCGGTCCTTTTGCCACATATGAATGGTGTAGTTTGCCCATTTTTATTTTGCAAATGATGACAAATCTTTGGAGACTTGGACCCTTGAAATTTGGCTTCAATGTTGGCTTGAGGGAGCAGATAGACTCTTTCTTTATTAAAGCCTGTTTGGATTGCAGGAATCTTCTAGAAAAGTTGGGAAAGAAGAAATATCTTCAAATGTTCTTACCTTTTTTTACGTACTAAAATTGATATCTTGTACCGGCACCTATTCAATTTTTACTCGGAGGAATCTTCAATTTCCCATAATAACCCTCTAAATTAATCATAATCCTGTGGTTTCCATAAAAAGAAAATCTTTTTCCAAACCGCAGAGAGATGGAAGCAAATTGGGGAGTGCGAGATTGCAAATTGAGAGAGATGAGCCAAACAGCATCAATAATGGGACATAAGAAAAAGACATGAGTTCTTAGATCCCGGTGCCCTAAAAATTGCTCAGATTGAAAGGTCTTAATCCATTGAATGTAGACGTTTCTTAACTTTTCTTGCCATTTCTTTATTTCTGACACTCACAGTAGTCGAAATTGATAATTCTTATCCATACACTACCATTCTTGGCTCATTCTATCCATACGTGTAAATATCAAAGGCACCATTTGCAGCAAAACATGAGGTAGGGCCCACCCAACCCATAAAAAATGAACTAAAATGGTGGTCCCCACTCGATGCATTGGTTTAACCAAAGTTATGGGTCCCACCTTATCAAAAGAGTGGCGCCACCTACACATGGTGGAGATTGTCAGCCCATTCATGTGTGTAGAATGGTGATTCCCACCGTATGCGTGGGTTTGAGTACACAATCCAAGGTCATGTCCAAAGTTGAGGGCAAGGGGTACAACAATTCGCGGATTCGTCGAAAGGGCACTTCCGGAAAAAGACAAAGATATGTGAGGCCCAAAAAAGTCTAGGTTGCCACTTGGAACTTGCCCATACCCCTAGGCCACGTCATCATGGATGTCTCAATAATGCCATGACACGTCATGCGGGTCCCACAATGACAAATGCGCCTGCGTCAGCACACCCTGACGCAGCGTCCTCCGTCAGTCTAAAATTTAAAAGCCCAAAATTACCTAAAAGTCCCCGCACCTGCAGATAATAAGCCCCCCTCAGTACAATTGCCCACTTAAAATACCTAAACAACCCTTGCGTTCCTTACCTTTTATTACCACGTGGGCCAAGTGGCGATCACCAGCGACCTTCCTTGGTGGGTATTTCTGTCAATTCACTCGAGACCACGTGCTTTTTGTTCTAGAATAAAAAAAGCTGATGGTAATTTCACCCAAAATAAAAAGTCCCAAATATTAGACAAAAATTTCCTTGTGTTTCCAGATGTTTGACAGAAGAACTAACGCCGTTAGTAAACGGAAAGGCACTCCGTAATGGATAACGGACGTTCTTCTTCTGCCTATAAATAAATCCTCCACACAGCAAAGCAAAGAAAAAAGCTGCAATCCCGCCGCTACCTTTCTCCGTCTCCCAGCCGTTACTTTTATAATAACGGCAATGGATCTCTCACTCCACCGTATACTCTCCCACCTCCTCGAAGACCCTCTCCTCGCTCACTCTCCCTCCGATTCCTCACTCACCGAGTGCCGATCGCCGGAATCTGACTTTCCGGCGGGTAAACCCCGGAAATCTGACGACTCCGATTCCTCTCTCGAAGAAGACAACGAGGACGAGAAATTCGTCCAGAGCGCCCTCGCTCTCGATTGGCCTGATAGAGAAGCTGACGTGGATGCCAACGTGGCATCCAAAATCCATCTACCACCGTTAGATTTAACCTCATCTAGAAACTATCATAATTTTAACGGTAATGGGCTTGCGACGTTAGATTTAACGGCGGGGAGTGGATTTAGATTTAACGGCTGTTTGAGCCCTTGTTTTTCTGGGTGTTGGGAAAAGTTACCGTTAAATGAGAACGATTCTGAAGATATGGTTTTGTATGGAGTGTTGAAGGAAGCCGCGCTGAGAGGGTGGCAGCCACTCGCGCCGACTGGTTCTTCAGCTCAGCAGCCGGCTCGAGTCGAGATGAAGCCGGTAATTGAGGAGGCGAAGGCTGACGTGGCGGTATCTAAGAAGAGGAGGGGTGAGGGCCCGCATTATCGAGGGGTGAGGCAGAGGCCTTGGGGGAAATTCGCGGCTGAGATTCGTGACTCGGCGCGCCATGGCGCTAGGGTTTGGCTCGGGACTTTTGATACGGCTGAGGAAGCGGCTATGGCTTACGATCGAGCCGCTTACAAAATGCGCGGCACACGTGCGCTATTGAATTTTGCTGTGAATGTTGGAGCCGATGGCTCGGAGTCGAACCGGGTAGCCGTGAAGGCTGAGGCGCTCGTGGTAAAAAAGTCAACACGAGCAAGGGCAAAGTAGGAATGTAAAATCTTTATTTTACTTCATTTTTTGACCAAAATACCCTTCCGATCAAGCGTGACGGTGCTTCAAAGAACCGACGAGAGACTGCTAATTAGGAGGGGTGTTTTGGTCAATTAAAACAACATGGGAAAACAATAAATCTGCGCAGGGAATGAGATGGTGGGTCCCATCCACGAAGAAAGTCTTTACATGTTGGATCCAGCCAATGACGTTGCAGACTTGCAGGGCTGGTGTTGATCGGAGTTGCCACGTGTCAGATTCGTGGATTGTTGTAATTGTGTTGATATTAGTATAAGATTTTGCTTATTTCATTCTGTAAAGAGTTTGTTTTTAGAGTGATTAATATTTGTTACGAGGTTTGTAAAATGTAACTCTCCATCTCTTTTAAGCATTATCCCACTTTCGTTTGTACTACCCTGATCCTGCCAGATGCTTTACACGTGTCCTTATGTGACTGATCAGGGCCGTTGATCGGCTGCTTGGGGCCTGTATGACATCCAATGTAACAGTGAATGCCCTTTTGGGCTGTTCTTAATAATTAAGCTCTGTATATTTTGATTAACGGATAGGATGATGATTCATTCGAGATCAGACTTCATCCATGGCCTCTGTTGTCCGTTTCGGACTAGATGAACGGCTTCGATCACCCCATTTTATACTTTGTTTAACCACCATCCGGTAGAAACTTGGGCCATGTATGTGAGGATTTTCACGGTTTTTGGTATTTCTTAGGGTACATGCTCCCTTTATTTCCAGACCAGGGGATCCCGTTTTCTTAGCAACCCTCATTTTATTTTATCAAAAGCCCTCATTTTAATAATCACACTCTTCTCCTCATCATTAGTTCACCAGCTGTTAGAGCATTTAAAGCTATCAACAGCAGGATGAAAAAGTGTTTAGTATTATTCTTTTCCTTATTATTATAAGATTTGCTAGGGACCATCGCATGGGAATGGCTTTTGCATGATAGTGCAGCCACCCAGGATGAATTAATTAAATGTATAAAGACAAAATCTGAGCCTTATAATTCAACAACCCTTCCGAGAAATGCCTTCCGCCATGGTCCCTAGCAAATCCCTATATTCATTTTATTGTTCTTCATTATCCACAGAACATGATATTATCATTATTGGGCCCACCATAAGTAGAAGTGGGGAGATTATCGGACCCACCATAACAAGAAGTCTAGAAGTGTGAAAGCTGAGATTTTATAAGATACGCAATGGGAGGTGTGTTTTTGGACGTAAGTGTAAAATGGGTGACCTTAGAGAGCAGTGTAGAAACCTCCAAAAATCCGAGAGGGAATCAAAGGGTTAGATGATCCCGTGGCTTATCTACTGTGGGCCCCAACAGATAAATAGTATAGATCATCCAAATAGGTGGGCCCGTTGTGTTGGCACATTATATAAAAACTAGTGAATGCCATTGGTGCAATGATCCAGACACGTTTCTTCACTGCTTTTTAGACACAAGAACAAAAACAAAAACAAAAATCAGCAACGATTTCCTGTGCCACGTGTAGGTGCAATCCAACAATCGTACTAAGCAGCGGTTGTGCCACGACACCACTACTTGTGAAAGCCCTCCATGAAGTTGTGAGAAGTTACTTGCATGGTTTTAAATTTCGACCCAAATTGAATCAAGTATACCCGAAACGTTACAAAATTTCGACCGAAATTTAAGGAATTTCTCCCAAAAATCTTGAATTTGTTCATTATTTATTATTTTCACGAAATTTTGGCCTAAATTACGGTAATGTCAGCTGAAATTTGGTATGAGATAAAATATTATTTTAATTGATTCCGGCCGAAATTTGAAACCATGGGACTACGTGTTCCTAGGAAAGTTTAATAAATCATAGAGCATTCTACCAGCTCCAGATGTGATCATCACCGCACCCAATCACATGATCTTTCTTGTACCCTCAGCAGCCCTAAGGGCGCTCGTTAGCAAAACCCTCTCTCTTGTACTTTCCCGTGGTCAAACCGTTATTGACATTTCCTCACATGTTTACATTTGATACTTTCCCGTGGTCACATGTTTACATTTGGTCTCATGGTCTGCTACTTGTCATTGGTTGAGTACATGCAGCCCAATCACCTAAGCCCACACACACTCCCTTTTGTTAAAATGGTTTATCCCGCAATCGTACCCGAGAGGTGGCCCATAGGTGAAAAACTCAAAGCCATATTTATTTGATATTTCTAGATGAACAGATCAAGTGTAATTGGACCGAGTGAGCAAATAGGAAACTGGATTAGCTAATGGTCGGATTAGTTCTGATAATCTCGAAAAGAAAATAGATGAACCGTGCAAATTTTAAGGCATATTAAGAGATTTGCTAGGCAATTTCACATAAAGCTGTTTCGCGGCTCAATTTTGCAAGAGAGAACGGCCACACAGGATTACTCTTTAGCACGTTTTGTCTTATTAATTTAATTCATATGAGGTGGCTGTTCTCTGCTACAAAAGTCAGCTGCAAAATGGCTTTTCATGAAATTGCCAAGAAAATCCCTCATATTAAATGTGATAGTAGAAGTAGATAGACAAGATAGGACGAAAACTAATCGTACATATATGAATAGATTGGATAAATTGATAGATGCTCTTTTTTTTTGGAAATGATGCAATTGTGACTACCTAGCATGGATTGTTCGAAGGGGTAATCAGAAAAATTGGATGGATTAGGCCATGTTGAGAGCGAGACCTGAGAAGGTGGAAGTGAGGGAAGGATGAAAACAACATAAAAAACAGGAAAAATTAAAACCCAATTCAAGTAGCGTATTTATTTTCACCATTTTTAGGTAGTTGTCATGCTCTCTAGGCTCCTACCCTCTCAAATCTCCTTTTCTTCCTCCTCATTCCTTCTCTCACAATTTAGCCTACTAATATTCCATGGAATAAATTTTCCTGTCGTAAAATATACCCTAAATTGATAGATTCGACACAATGGGGCAAAATCCCAGAGTACAAAAAGATTATAAATACCATGGTTTAAAATTTCGGTTTCGGGGAATTTCAAAATTTCGGTCGAAATCCGGTACCACAAAGAAAAGGGTATTTTATTTAATATTAAATTTCAGTAAAATATTAAAATAATAATAATAAAAAGGTTTTTTGGTTTAAATTTCGGGCAAAAACGAAATTTCGGCCGAACTAAATGACCGTTTCGGGGAAAGGCCATTTCGGTGTCGGTCGAAATTTAAAACCATGATAAATACCTCCTCTCTTGAAGAGAAATAAAACAAAACGAAGCAGAAAGAAAGATAAGTTTGTAAGAATGACGAATAAGAGGGATTGACCCTCTAGCTCAATGGTCAAGTCACTGTTCTTCAACATAGAGGTAGGAGGTTCAATTTTAGGTTACCCACCCAAAAAAAAAAAAAGGGTTTGTATCAATAAAAAAATAGGAAAATAGGATCATGTGAAGATAAGTATCCATTAGCCATTCCTAATCAGTCCACGTTGAAGTGTGAGCATCAGACATGATAGATAGGAGAGGTAGGAAAACAAAGATGAATATGAATACTGATTGGAGAGATTGAATACATAGTTAGATGAATTTGATGGATTGGTTTAAAGGGGTAATTATTCCCAACGATGGATTAACCTAACGCTAACTGTGTCATATTCAAAATAATAATAGTGTTGACATGGCATCATTTCATGTAAACTCATCATGTTCTCCAAAGACAAAATGATAAAAAAGTGTCACATATCAAGTCAGTAGTCAAAAGGATCCAATTATGAGTACTGATTGGACATATTGAATAGATAGTTAGATGAATTTGATGGGTTGTTTTAAAGGGCTAAACCCTTTACAAGACCAATTACTCCATTAACCTAATGCTAATTGTGTCATTGTTGACATGGCTGCACATTTCATGTAAACTCATGTTCTCG
This sequence comes from Tasmannia lanceolata, assembly GCF_043159265.1. Classification (NCBI taxonomy): domain Eukaryota; kingdom Viridiplantae; phylum Streptophyta; class Magnoliopsida; order Canellales; family Winteraceae; genus Tasmannia; species Tasmannia lanceolata. The sequence continues at coordinate 51,480,461 of NW_027518692.1, forward strand.
AGGCAAAAACAGAGACAAAATGATAAAAAAAGGGTGAGTAGTCAAAAGGATCCAATGACACGAGGAAAAGCTCGACCAAATAAAAAAGAGGTTATCTCAATTAAGAGAGAGAGGACACAAAAAGATTGATAAGGCTGCGTAGTTAGGCACACAAGAAAATTGATAGATTGTGTGCAAAAGGCAATGTATCAGAGATGATGAATATGGCCTCTCGAAGAGATTGAGAAATTTGGAAATTGATCTTGAGAAGATAGGAATCATCAACTATTTCCAATTACTTGAAGAGGAAGTCTTCGTTTCCTCATCTCTTGCATTGTTTTTCCTTCTTGTATTGAGTGACGGAACCATATCAAAAAGTTAGATGATGACAGAATTGATTGGACGAGTTGAATAGGTTTAAGATAAATTAATAGACGAATTTTATAGATTGTCTGGAGTTTTTTTTTTATCATGTGTGGGCCGTATAGTCTCGTATTTTTCAAAAAGCACTGTCATCAAAACTGTTCATTTGTTAGGCTACAACGTAAATAAGTTGTGTTAGTGCTCAAATCCGGCTAAGCGAAAGCGAACGAACGGTTGTGATGTTGCTCCTCTCGGTCATCGTTAGCTCAACCTGTAACCTGCACTCATAGACAACGTGTTAGGGACCACCCAGAGTTGGAACTCCAGCGGAACATCCGACGCTCAAGTCAGTTTGAGATCAACAGAATGAAAGCTTAGCACAAGAAAATAGTGTGTTGCTGTAGGTTTGGAGATGAGGTTCCCTTTTGTAGGCGGAGGTTCTATATTATAGGGTGTAAGCAGAGGGCTTGGAGAGGTGACGGCGAAGTGGCGTCATGTTATTTGTTATCTCACGGTATCGACACCTAGCAATTTACAACTGCCCAAAGATGGAGTTGATTGGGCGCTCTTGGATCGTGGCACAATCTTTGGGGCAGCTGGTACAAGGAGTGGAGGTCGTGACTGGAAAGGTTCGGGTGATGCTCTCCCTTTTGGACAGTTAGCTGATGTGACCTGTTTCCTATGAGGCAGCAAATGCCGTGAGGTGGCAGACAAGTATCTTGCACTACGGTCTTGAGAGAAGGTGGATAGGTTGAGGGGAGAGGGTGGTCCCTTATGCTTGGAGATGGCCACCTTTCTGGGTTGAACGGTTACTCTTACGGAGGATTGGGATGGGTTTGTATTTGTCCGAGGCTAATGCACCCGGTCACGGCCTTGGATGCTAGGAGTTCTTTTAGGGACAAGGGATTAGGGCCCTTCGGGATTAAGTTAACGCTAGACCTGGCAAACGGGTGGGTCGGGCCGGGTCAACCCGCGGGTGATGCGGGTGCGGGTCACACGGGTCGGGTCAGGAGATGACCCGCATTTTTGCGGGTCAGAATTTAGGTGACCCGCGTGGCCTGCGGGTGGGCCGGGTCAACCCGCGGGTCACCCGCAAATTCAAACATTTGTTTATTTTTGAAAATGTTATCACTGGATTTTGATGAGGGGGGTATGGCCGGCACCGTGGGATGATCCAAACCGTCCATTAGATGGCCCACAACCTAAATAGGTTGTGCCCCAAAAATCATTTCAATAGGTTGATCCTAACCCTCAGATCTATAGAAGGTTAGGATCAAGTGATCAACCATCTTCAAATCAGAGGGTTGGGATCAACCTATGGTGCTAGCCACAACCTATTTATATTCTATGGTGCCAGCCATAACCTATTTAGGCATCAAACCCTTAAAAAATAGATTAGCATGACAAAATCACCATCCTTTACATTAGAAAAAAAAAGCCATCTAACTAGATTAGCATAACAAAATCACCACCCTTAAAAAACCAAGTGACTTGTGGGTGCCCGCGGGTTGACCCGACCCGACCCGTGTTTTTGCGGGTTAGGTCACCCGTGGGTTAGTTTTGACGGGTCACTAAAACTCAGACCCGTGCCCGCAAATTTGCGGGTGGGTCGGGTCGACCCGTGGGCACGGGTCGCTTTTGCCAGGTCTAGTTAACGCCAAGTGTTTGCATCCTATCGACAATTTAAATTTTCCCGCATTAGGTTGTGTTAGTCAGATCAATCTCAATCAAGTACTCCTCGCTTATCTGATTCACCTATTGCCTCTCGCACTACTGCCCATCCAATTTCACAATTTGTTTCTTATGAGCATCTCTCACCTTCATTTAGTTTCTTTGTCTTAAGTGTTTTTTTGCCTAAAACAGTTTCAGATGCTCTAGTTCATCCTGGTTGGCGGGCTATAATGGATGCCGAGATGGCAACACTCCACTCTAATAAAACATGATAGCTGGTTTCTCTTCCCTCTGGAGCACATCCTGTTGGGTGCCGATGGGTCTTTGCTATTGAATACTTCCTCTACCTGGAGTGCTAACTGGAAAGCGTGGTCTAGATTTTCTACGAGGCGCGTGAGCATCTCACGCTTAATGTCAGGCCTCAACCCAGTCCTGAATCTAGAGAGGGTGACTCTGGGATCCTTGCGCATGTCACACCTTACCATGAGTTCATCAAATTACCCATGTATTCTGACACAGTCAAGGTGCCTTGGTGGAGGTTGAAGAGTTGGTTCAAGAGCTTATCCTTATAGCTCACAGGAAGATACTTTCCTTTCAATTTGAGTTTCATCTCTTCTTAATGGACGATTGGCTCCTACTCCATAACTACTAATTGACGCTCTACGCCTATCCACAGGAGTTTGGCTTGTCCTGTGAGAGTCATCTTGGCAAACTTGACTCGCAGTGCATCAGTCATCTCATACCAGTCAAAATACTGGTCCATGTAGGTGAGCCAGTCTATAAAGACCTTCGGGTCAAGTCGACCGTCAAAAGTAGGGGCCTCAACTTCCGTAATTTAAAGCCTTGCCATTACATTCTTGTCATTTACTTTTATGCACTTTGTTGTGAACCTTAATCCACACAAAAGTGCTGCGTGATAACTTTGACCCCATCTAAAAATCCTAATGCACGTTGGATGGAGACAAAAACGGTTCCAGATTTCGGAGGGGGGTGGCTGTCTGGTGGAGGTGCGGTTGGCGATCAGCGTCTCTCTGGAGGTCCTAGTCCCAGATCTAGCATAGCATGGCTGAGCCTCTTTCGGTTTTGATGCCTTGTCTAGAAGACCAAACTAAATGACGATCTAAATGGTGATGACAAGTCTGTTTTGAGGAAATTGGATTCGATTCAATTGAGGCCTTGGGGTAGCGCCTTGGATTATTGGGGAGTGGTGAGGACATTCTAGATTGTGATATTAGGTGAAGATTTTGGGAGGGAAGTAGAATAGTTACTCGATATGGCGGAAGCGTATGGAAGCATGGCCCTCACTGTAGCGGATGAATTAGTAGATTTTCTTCTTTGGTTTTAGCTGGTCTAGGAGTATGCTCCTGGCCAACCTTAATTGATTATATGTATTGCAGGTCGGGACCTCTAGTCTCCATTGTAATTTCCATAGTATCAATAAAATTGTCAATTTTCAAAACAAAAAAAATCCTCAAGGTCGGTCGGGCCAATGTATGCTACCTGTGGATAGCTACACCTAAACCGTTGATTTTTGTAGGCCTTAATCTTACGATGAGATGTATCATAGTGTGTGACACGAGGACCTTACGAGTCGCTTCATGATGATCTACAAGATGTACAGTGTGCAATCCAGAAATTGATTGTTAGTATTGGTCCCAATTGTGACTGTCAGCCTAGTCAGTCACTAACCATGCTAAATGATGGTGATCTAAATCAGACACTAAACCACGGCGATGTGCTCTCTGCTCTATTTTTGTTTTGTTGTTGCAATTATTAGTTTTGGGGGATGCCTTATCCCCCGGGTTGCTCTTGTTTTATATCTCTTTTTCTTATTAATATAATTTTACCTTTGAAAAAAAAATCCATGTCTAATACTTTTTTTTGACAAGTTAATCTATTACTAGTGAAACTTGTTTGTAGTTAAAGTTCTTTGTCAAGAATATATAATATATGAAAAATTACAGCTACAGATATTTTGATTGCAGCACTGTACAGGCCAATATATAATTATATATAGTCTAACAATGGTAACCATCACCAGAAGCTATGGAGATCTGCATCTTGTTTTCCCTTTGATATATACTTATCTATACACATGCATGCATGATTACTACTTTCCCAACCCAAGTAGACCACATTTTGTTTCAAACTGTGGTGATGGTGCTGCTGCTGCTGATTTTTAGGAGCTTCATCATGAAGTTGAACTGGATACCTGGAGAGGCTTTTGGTCGATGCCAATTTGCACGTTCTGGAACCTTGACGCATTTGAAACCCAGACCTAGGTACAGTTTGGTGGCCGCAGGGTTGTTTCCATCACAATGCAATGCGATGGCACGGCAACCCCAACTCCTAGCTTGAGCTTCGGCTTTGGTAATGAGCCTTTTGGCGATTCCCTTGCGCCGGTTCTTCTCTCGAACTGCAACATTTGATATATATGCAATTCCAGTCCTGAGAAGATTTGATGCCTCAACCAATTCAATGTGCTTGTGTGTAATCATGGAGATATAAAACTAGAAGATTAATAACCTTTTTCCTTTCTTTCTGCAGTCATCTATGCTAGTATAACACTAAAAAAAAAAAGTACGTGTAAAATCTATGCAGCAAATTCCAACATGTCCCCCAGCTCTAGGAAACCTTGAAAGATGCACCAGCCAAAGTCAACAGTAAGTCTAGTTCTTTAGGCTACAAATGAGTAGTTTGTCAGTATGCATGGAAAAACATGATAGATATTTCACGCAAAATATAAGTAATATATTTGTGGAGAGAAATTCTGACAATATAACATAAGTAGGTTTTCTGATTAATAGAGAATAGGGTTGAAGATGTGTTGATTGTGGAAAGTGCCACGTGTTATGGTGTCGGGTTTACACAAAAAGTATTAAACACAACAGTGATCAGACACATTATGTTATACTGACAAGGAAAATAACGTTAGTTCATTGACATAGGAAAATTCATATCAGCAGAATTAAATGACATCTAGGTAAAAAAAAAAAAAACAGATAAATTGAAGGTTTTTCTTCTTGACTACAATACACATCCCACGTGCCCTTGCATGTGACACAAAAACTTTAAAAATGATCAATTCAATCACCTTTAACAAGGTAGTTCAACTTCCTAAGGCAGAAAATGCAGAACTCTCAACATTTCTGAATTCAGTTACTGAACTCTAAAGTGTTGTTTTGCATAATAATGAGTCGAGCATCATGTGAACTTCAATAAGGTTTGAGAGGTTAAGGATGGAGAGACTCAGATGTTAATGCAAATAAGTTAACCATTCAGATCTAGTTGTTAACGGTAGAGCACATTAAACTGCAGAGGAACCAAACAGCTTAACAAAAATAAGCTCTACAAACTTGAGCAACCCAAGGAGATTTATTGAATGAAAACAAAATGATATGCTAGTATCTATAACTTCCAAACACACCAACTCCTACTTCTAGTCGGAGTTTCCATAATATCTGACTCAAAGTTCACTTACATTCCTACTAAAAGTCATAATAAAATAACCTTATTATTAAGTAAAAGCCTTTGACTTAATTTTTATTTTTAGCTTTTCTGCCTAATTTCAGAAGAGACGATTCTTCATCCTTTTCCCACTTGCAACTACAAAATCCTAGAGAATAACTAGCAGAAAACTATCTCGTCATATTTGTCTTTGAGTAAAAAAAACTATCATGGATAATTTGTCACTGTTTAACAATGTGAAAGCCTTTGAAACATACTTTCAAACACACCAACTCCTACTTCTAGTCAGAGTTTCCATATATCTGACTCAAAGTTCACTTACATTCCTACTAAAAGTCATAATAAAATAACCTTATTGTTAAGTAAAAGCCTTTGACTTAATTTTTATTTTTAGCTTTTCTACCTAATTTCAGAAGAAATGATTCTTCATCCTTTTCGCACTTGCAACTACAAAATCCTAGAGAATAGCTAGCAGAAAACTATCTCGTCATATTTGTCTTTGAGTAAAAAAAACTATCATGGATAATTTGTCACATGGATAATTTGTCACTGTTTAACAATGTGAACATCTAGTGGAGATGCGCTATCACTCGTGTCTGGAATCATAGTTGTCAAACTCTTACAAGTCGTACGAGTCAACTCTCGAGTCAAGTCGAGTCGCCCATGCGAGTTGCCTCTGTCTAAAACTCTTACGAGTCATCTGGTGACTCTTACAAGTCGCTCCGAGTCGAGTAAAAAAACTATGACTCTTACGAGAGTCGAATCAAGTCATTGGGACTGGGCTTTCTTGCTTTGATGGTTGAAAACTTGGAAGTAGGAACTTAAAACTTAATTATTTTGTAAGTTACAAGCATGTAGTTATTTACTAGTAAAATGGTGGGCCCCACGCCATCAAAACATGAGATGTAAAATGGCGGGCCCCACGCCATCAAAACATGAGATGTAAAATGGCGGGCTCCATTCAAATGCATATGTTTGGGTAGGGACCGTGTACACCACCTTGTCAATAACATTAGAAGTAAAATGGTGAGCCCCACTTTCTGCATTGGCTTGAGTAGAGAGTACAGAGACAGTGGGCCCCACCAATCCTAGGCATGGTGATTAAATATTGGACCCCACCCCATAATAGCATGAGGTGTAAAATAATTAGTCCAAACCATTCAAGAAAAAAAAAAGGTTGGTCCTACAATGTATGCATGGGTTTGGATAGAGTTGATGGGCTCATCGGATCAAGGGTAAAATAGTGGACCCTACCCATGCTATTCTTGGGTATAGAATATGGGCTCCACGCCACCCCATCAAAAGATCAAAACATGATGTAGGGGAAAATACTTTCCAGGAAAAAAAAATTCTGGAAAAGGTGAATGACATTTGGAAAGTTACATGCTTAGTATATATTATGGATGGATGGATATTTTTGGCTTAGTGCTTTATCTATGTGCAATTGGGTTATATTTTTTTAACATGTTTCATCTTTTGAGATATGATGATATTTTTTTCAACTACATTTCTACTCTTTTCAAAAACTCTTACGAGTCACGAGTCGAGTCGAGTCACGAGTCATAAAATTAAGAAATCGAGTCACGAGTCGAGTCGCGGGTTGACAACTATGTCTGGAATAATAAAGTGAATTCTAAACATAAAGTAAAGAAATACAATGTAACAAAGTATAATAATGTAAAGACCGTTCGAATCCATCATCCCTATTTTAAATCTAAATGCATACTAAGTAACATAGACAGTTGTAGGCAAGGTTTTAAATTTTGATTTCAGTTTCAGTCCTCAAGGAAATGGAAATATGTCGGTTTCAGTGGAAATCTTGTAAAATCGTGGAAACGTATACAAATAGTAGAATTTTAAGATGAAACTTCAGGAAAGGCTAAAATAAGCATCAATACACACTTAGAAATCATCACATAAGCAAGAGAGTCATCCATAATTGTTTAACAATGTGAACATCTAGTGGAGATGCGCTATCACTCATGTCTGGAATAATAAAGTGAATTCTAAACATAAAGTAAAGAATTACAGTGTAACAAAGTATAATGTAAAGACTGTTCGAATCCATTATGCTTTTTTTAATATCCACTTGACTGAGTTGAATGCATTTATTTAATGGTTCGAAAGCAAATTTTAATTTAAAATTAACTCTAAATTTCGCTCAAAATGGAAATTTCGCCACATTTAAATTTCAACGAAATTATGTAAATTGACAACAAAACATCGATTTTTTTTTTTTTACATTTTGGCCGAAATTGCAAAAACATAGAAATTTCGAAGACCAGAAGGAAATTTCGGTTGAAATTTAAAACCTTGGATATGATAAAGTCGTAAGTACAAAGTACTACCACAAGGTAAAGTTTCATGAAATACTACACAAGGTAAAGTTTAGGTTGAAATTTAAAACCTTGGATATGATAAAGTCGTAAGGACAAAGTACTACCACAAGGTAAAGTTTCATGAAGCTGCAGTCGGCGTGGTCAAATGAAGAGCATGGCATAGTTGCATAAAGGTTCTAAATAGGATTATCACTTCCACAGATATGATAAAGTCGTAAGTACAAAGTGCTATCTACCACAACGTAAAGTTTTAGGAAGGGGCAGTGAGCATGGTCAGCTAGATGCAAATTAGACCATTTGAGAACATATAATAAGACTTCACATTAGATGCGTTTCAACAATGAAAGACAACTTGTCAAGTCTGAAATAATGAAATAAAGTCGCAACAGCTTAGCTCCAATTCTTAACAAAAGGAATATAACCTTATGGAATGAACAATATAAAACATATAGAGATAAAGCTCTTTTTTCTTCTGATCTTTTTTTTTTTTAAGAAAATTTAAGCATGAGTAGAACTCAAAAGGAATATGCTCATTTTATGGATAAAGATGGAGTAGAATTTCATCGAGCAGATTTCTAAGTTCCTAACTGTTGTTGTATTAACGAAGTAAAGTGTTTCTATTTCTTTAAGTATTAATTCGCCCTTTTGAAAGAAGTAAAGCCTTTAACTGACCTTCTTTGCTTAAGAGGTCCTTTTCTAGGAAGGAAATCAGCTACTGTATCTACCGTCAATATCCCAGCAACAGATCCTCTATTCAAGCTGAACTTCCCTTCAAAGCCTCCAACTTTTAAGTCTTTGGTTCCCAAGAAAAGATTACTATCATTTGAACTACCGGTTACAGCAACAAGGCAATTCCTCATGCAACCATTTGGCACAGAGTATCCCAATAGCAAAGCCACCACCCTGTCAATCCTCAGCATCAAATCTAATGGAAAAGAATAGTCTGGGAAGAATGAGCTACAATGAGTCTCAGCCACTTCCCAGCAGTCCTCTAGCCGTGCCTCTCGAACAAAAACCTCAGGGCAAATGGATGGAAATAATTCAACAGCTTGACTAGCTCTGCAAATTCCTATAGGAGAGTAAAAAATTCTTTAAGGAGGCACGACTCTTTGGTATCCAAGAACTCCAATAGTGGCAAATAAACAAAAAAAAAAGTAAAAAAAAATCTCTTAGCTTTTCACAAATTAAGTAGCAAACTTCCTTGATCATAGTATTCATGAATTGCCAAATCTCTCAGCTTTTCACAAATTAAGTAACAAACTTCCTTGATCATAGTATTCATGAATTACCAAATTGCAGAGCAGGATACGAGACCATCTAATTTAACTGGAGAGTCACACGAATGTTGAATATCATAAATGCTTTTGAAGAAACTCATTTAATAGTAAAAAGTTTACACTTCTCAAATGGAAGCTCCTTTCGTAAATGTTGCTTAGCTCATAAAGCTCTTTAATGATATATGGTTACATGCCTATTTTTTGTACCTTCTTGGAAAAAAATAGAAAACACTTCAATATCCCAAAACTCTAGTAGTCGGCACATAAGGGAGCAACCAAAAGAAGAACATTTGTCAATACTTTCTACAACGTATGTTCCCAGCTTCCAAGATCAAAGTATTCATTAAGCCACCCAATGGAAAATGATTCAGGTGCATGTTGGTTTCTGTTCACACACATTTATTAGTACAACTTTAGATGTTTCAAATAATAGTCCCTCCTTCCCTCTCTCCCTCCCTTCCTCAACAACAACTATGCAGTGCACCGCCTAACCCCAGCTTACTGATCAAAAAAAAAAAAAAAAACTATGCAGTGCAACCACTATTAGCTAATGTTGTTGGGATCAAAAAGTTTGTATTAGATTAGTAGGAATTATTGGCCGACAGAATCATCAGATTTTAGGGTCAGGACTCAGGGCAGCTGAACAACACATAGGTCCTGAACAACACATACTCTCTGTACAGCCAATTGATAGTGGGAATTATTAGCCGACACCCCATTCTTCCCAAAGGCCCCCCAAACCCATGTCCTGTGCGGCCAATTGATGTGACAAGGACCAAGTTGCATATTTGCTAACAGATGAGGATATCCTTAAAAGCAAAAGGTCCATAGGTAGGTAATTGAGAACATTGAGTCGAAGGACAACCACAAGAACCTAAAATAGAAGGATGATGCTTTATATTGCTTGGAGATTGCATGGCAAGAGGCCAAACAGCTTATACGTACTATATATGTAATGTAAGAAATGTGGTATGGATACAAGAACGATTCAGAAAAACTTCAAAGCTTATACGTACTATATATGAAATGTAAGAAATAGCCAACTTGTTTCATTAGATAACACAGACATAAATTCAGAAAGAAGGGATCCACTATGTGGTAGGAAGTGATGAAATTAAAACCTAAATTCGAAAAAGGAATAAGATTCAGGGTGTACATAGGGAATCGCATCAGATTCTAGTGGGATGCTTGGTGTGAAGCTAATCCTTTAAAAGACATATTTCCTGATTTGTTTGTAGTGGCATTAGACAAAGATGTCCTCGTCAAGGACTGCTTTGTTCGAAATGAGAGTAATGTGATCTGGGCACCTGCTTTTAGAAGAGATTTTTTTGACAGGGAGCTTCATTCTGTCGACAGATTGCTTGCCATGTTGGAGAAAATCTACATCAAATGCTCTGGTAGAGACAAAAGAATATGGATCTGAACTCGGGAGGGGTTTTCTCAGTCAAATCTTTTTATCATCATTTGTTGCCATGTGCTGTACCCTCTAAGGTAGCTAAGGTTTGGAGCATCCAGGCTCCTCCAAGGGTTCTAGCATTCGCATGGGCGGCTATTCTTCGAAGAATTCAGACTATGGATTTCTTAAGAAAGAGAAACATATTGAATATTGATCATTGTCCTTTGTGCATCGAGGAGGGGGAGTGGTTGATCATTTGCTACTGCAATGCAGGGTCGCTAGAGATGTATGGAATAGATTGTTATCCAGGTTTGGTGTTGCTTGGGTTCTCCCAGCCACACTAGAAGATTTGTTTGACCATTGGGATTTGGCTCCATGGAACGGTAAAGGGAAAATTCTTTGGAAGGTATCCTTTCTTGCCACAATATGGGTACTTTGGAAAGAAAGAAATGGAAGGGTGTTCAAAGGATTCTCTAGGAGACCTGCCTTTCTCTTTAATAAGGTCATTGCTCTCATTGTTTCTTGGGTGAGGATCATTCCCAATTTTACATTTGTGTCGGCATATGATCTTTGGTATGGGTGGACTGTGATTTGCAATGGAGCTAGGGAAGCCACATCAGTGGATCATGTTTGGGAACCTCCGATGCAAGGATTGTTGAAATTAAATTTTGGTGGTTCTAGTTTGGGAAACCCGAGACCGTCCGATATCGGAGGCGTGCTAAGAGATAATCTTGGAAAAGTCATATGGGCTTACTCGGGCCCTATTGGGATTTCAGATGCAAATGAGGCTGAGGTACGAGCCATTCATTATGGTATAAAGCTATTAGCAAATGATGACATTGCTAAAGTTGAAATCGTGACTCGAAGAATGTGATTAGATGGATTAGTGGATTTCACTCAATTCCATGGAGATTTTATACATGGTTTGACGAAATTCAAGATATCATCGGTGACTCTCATATTCAAGCCTATCATGTAAGAAGATCCGCTAATGGTATTGCCGACAAATTAGCCAAGGATGGGGTATCTAAGGATAGTATTGAGATATTTGATTTCCTTCCTCCTTGATTTTTTGTTCTTTTGAGTTTGTAATTCCCTCTTGTACTCTTTCTTGGGCCCCTGGCCCCTTTTAAATATATTATACTTACCTTTCCAAATATATATATATATAGAGGAAAAGGATTGTACGCTCGACCGTACCTAAAGTTAGGTACGGTAGAGTGCCAAATCACATGGGTCCCCCATTTTTGGTGGGCTTCATTTGCAAGGCCCCATCATAGATAGGGTGCATACCAAAAATCAGCACCATTGAATCATCCTAACCCCTCCAAAACTGGAGGCCAAAATGGGCAAATTTGTGGACAAACACTGTCTGTCCATTTTGGCCTCCACAAATGGATGAGTTAGGATGATCCTATGGAGCTGATTTTTGGTATGCACCCTATCTATGATGGGGCCTTGCAAATGAATGGTTTAGATGCTCACCAAAAATGTGGGACCCATGTGATTTGGCACTCTACCGTACCTAACTTTAGGTACGGTCGAGCGTACAATCTTATTCCTCGTATATATATATATATATATATATATATATATATATATATAGATGAGGGACCTCTACTATACATAGATACCTCTACACATAAATGTATACACACAACCACGCGTACGAAAACATAAGAATGTCTAATGCCTGCTGTTAATTTCATACATGGGATGTAAAATATTAAATTATGAATATATTACAGAAAAATAAGAAAGAAGAATCCTACTCATCGAAACGCAATTACGTCATATCTCAGTAGCAACCCTAATTTTAAATAAACATATCCCAATACTTAAAATATAGAACAAGAAATCTCAATTTCACAAAACAAGAAACCAGCAGCTTTCAATGTTTCCATCAGGGGCTGTATTCTCTCAGGCACCTGTGACCTTGTCACAGTGCCAAGATGATGAGAACCATTTGCCATTCAAAAAAAAAACAAGAAACCAGCAACCATTATATGCAAACATCAGTCATACAAAAAATGTCTGTTTATGAGTGAATTGTATGAAGTAAAAGTAGAAGTGGTAAGAATTGAGAGGTTAAATTTATAAGTTCACTACACAGACAGTCATTTATAAAACACAGCCCAACTAACAAATTGGAATGTAGAAACTGAAATTAAAGAGTGCAATCCATGGAAAGAAGAGCTATGACTAGATTACCTGACCCTGAGATATTGCTGCGATAAACCCTAGTTGGTAAAGAGAATTTCTTGAAATGGAGAAGGGTTTTGAGATTTAAGGTTAGAGAAGGAGAAGAAAACCCCAGAGGAACCGCCCCCATCTCAGGAGTAGATTTAGATACTAATATCTATCTATCTATATTTTATGAGGAAGAAATGATCTAACACAGGATCTAAAATTCTGCCCGTTGCATTCTTCTGTCTTCTCAAACTGCCTCCCTTTTGCCTTTCCTTCCCAAATTCTCGGATTGTCTATTTTCATGGATAGACTGTTTGGAATTAGTTTTATCTTTTGTTTGGTGGAATTATTTTTTATCCTCAAGTTATTTCTATCCGCTGTTGCTTGTTTAACCCCTGCTCTGATTCATTTCTTGGTATCCTTGACTAAGCCATGTATTACTGAGGAGGCACCCTAAATTTTATCTCCTTTTGTCAAAAGAATAGAGAGGTTCCAATAACAATAGGGGGTGCAACTTGGGTCGGGCTCAACCCGAACCTGACGAGGTCACGGCCAATCGTCGAATGTGTACGAGATACCGTAAAGGGCCCAATATCTCAATAGCACCTTTGTCTAAAGCTTCGAATGAGACTTCATATCCGAAACGCAGGAACAATCTGACTAGAAAGTCATTCAAAACTTGATCGAAGAACCAGCGTTTATTGAAAAAGCAATGGAGTCGATTACAAAAACTACTAGTTTGAAAGGCTCGTTGGAATTGATCCGGATTTTGGCTCGGGTTGGGTTGGGTTAGGGTTGGCAGGGTTGGGAAATGCCAACCCGATTTAATTTCAGGTTAGGTTAGGGTTGAGGCTTTGGCAACCCGACCTCCGCCCTCTAATTTTATCTTGATTTTCATTGGGTTTTGTTTTTTTTCTTTAATTTTTTTCATTTGGCCCTAGGTGGACCTGAACCCAACCCTACCCAATTTGGGAAAAAAAAAACAGGTTAGATGGGTTGTCTTAGGTAGGGTTGTGAGATTTAGAGGTGAGTTGGGTTAGGGTTGACCATTCTTGGCCAAAGGCTCGGGTTGGGTTGGGTTAGGGTTGAGGGAATGCTATCTCGGTTTGGTTTGGGCTAGGGTTGGCCTCAACCTGACCCAAGTTGCACCCCTAAAGTGAGATACAACCGTTGCTCTAATTGAGTTTATTTTGAGGGATTGGATATAGGAATCATTTTGTAAATCTTCATTTTTATTCTTGAGAGCTTGTATTGTGTATTTTTGCCTTGTGAAGGCTTCAAGTCTTCATCTTTGTTCTTGGTGGAGGACACTGCATCAACCCTTAAAGAAAAGCTCGGGCATAAAGTTTGGGATCGTGGACGAGACACAAATTTAACTTCAGGAAGCTTATAATGGTTTGGACTTCACCTGTGAGAGTGAAGCCACGAAGAGGGAACATGTTGGTGGAGTGGATTTAGTAGGCTTCTAGCTGCACTTTTCTTTACTCTCTCTTTCTATGTCTTTATTGCATCTTGATTTTTATCTTCAGAGTGGTTAATTGTTTTTGTTCTTGGTTTAATGTTTATTTATCTGTTCTCAAGCGTTTATCCTGCTCTATTGAAGAGAAACGCCGCCAGAGAGGCTTTTTTCCCTACAGCTACAATGAAGACAAAATACCTTCAATTTGTGAGAAAAGGTTACAAGTGCCAAATTTACGTCAATATCATTCATACGCCACCTTTTTATTGCTATATACCTTCACCTCTCAATTTCCTTTCTTCACATGGAGCAGTGATATTAATGAAAAGATTCTCTAAGATCTTGAAATGGACATGAATGTATTTTTGTTGCAATTGATTACTTTACAGAGTGGGTGGAAGCACCCTCATTTATCATTTTTATTACTAGCTATGATAGCTACACACCCAAGACTAACATCCACCCTCCCCCGGAAGTACCCATGCGCCCCCCTTATAACGTGATTTGACGTGAATTTTAACGCTTTTTGACATCAAATCACGTTATAAAGGGGGTGCAGGGCGCATGCGTGCGGCGCGGGGAGGGGCGAAGATATCATCGCCCTCAGATAATATCCTATATATGATGAATTCTAAATAAAATGTCATAGATTCTCACAAGATAAATGAGCAGTAGAAACAACTAATTAGAATTCGAAAGTAATTAGTAGCAAGATGAGCCGGGGCTTATCGGGATTGGTTCCATACGCTTTTTGAGCAGAACTTCTAGTGAAGTAACTACTTATTCTTTGGTTTGTATAATCGAACTTGTCTTACCCATTGAAGCTGAAGTACCAACTCTAACACTAATTGTGGAGAATCAAATTCCAAAAGCACAAGGACACCCCTTCTGTTGTCATAACTCGTCCTGAGGTGAAAAACGGACAAGATAATTTAAGACAAATTTATCCAAGCACAATAGACAACTCCAGGAACAGCTTATCTAAGGACTGCTATTCCTGCGATAGCAGTTTATTTTAAGACATTCCAATCTGACTCAACCCGACCCGATTTGGAAAACAAGTGTTAGACGGGTCGGGATTGGGTGGAGAGATTTAGAGGCGGATTGGGTTGGGTTCGGCCCCCTCAACACGACGCTCAGGTTGGATCGGGTTAGGGTTGGAAGAATGCTACCTCAGGTTGGGCTAGGGTTAGCCTTAACCCGACCCAACCCCACCCGAGTTGCACCCTTACCTGACCCAGCACAGCCTTCATTTTTTTCATGGGAAAATCCTGGAAATACCCAAAAAACCCCACACATTTCTGGTAGCAGCCTCTCAAGATCGACCAATAAATCACATGATGTGCCACACTTAAAGTTAGGCCACCCTCTAAACACAAACAATTGTATCCCCATAAATTCAGTTTACACGCTATGGATACATTTGACATCAGAATCCACCTGGAATAAACATTTTATTCTGAGAATAATCATGGGCAGAATCATCACCATACGAGAAGCAAGGCTAGGGGATAAAGGTTTCCATGTAGCACCAAGGAATGGTTTGTTCTACATTTTACAAGGAGCAAAATTTCTCATAGATGGGTACTCCAAGAAAAACAAAACTCCTGTTTAAGCACTGAGAATTGAATGTCATTCATGAAAATGCTGTCTCTACTATTCAAAACTAAGTATTAAACAGTAAAAAGTAACTAGAGAACAGACAATGTCATCCTCTAAAAAGGTCATAAGAGGGAAGATGAAAAAAAAGCTGAGATAGATAACAATCACAATAAGAAGCATGATACCATGGCATTATCATCCAATCCCTGGTGGGAAAAATATACTGTACATATACACCTGCTACGATTAGTGCTGTTCACGAGGACGACGAAATTTTTTCTTTTTCCAGGCAGGATAAACAAACAGGAAACTATATTTTAACACTCACTCTTGAACAATACCCACCTCCTTATCAACACGCCAGTAATTTGTGTCGTTGAATTCCAATATTGCAATGTCATCTCCGCCAGATTTATCCTTTTCGGGCATCTTCGGAACAAGGTTCTTTTTCAGTGGTCCCGCCTCCCCCACGATCCCCTCTTTCAGTGCTTGCTCCATTGCCCTCTCCGATCCCTCTAACTCGACGCCAACAAATTCCACGTCCTCCTCAAACAACGAAGGCATGCTAGTTTGGTGACCACTGTTAGAATCTGACATGCTAGCAAGCCCGTTTGGGAGTTCGGATTCACCATTTGAGATAGAGTTAGTGATGGACTCTGCGGCCTCTGTGACTGTAGAAACTTCCACCCCTTCCTTGAATGGGTTCCCTTCAGACTCACCAACTTCAGTACCTGGCGATTCACGCCATCCTACCCAATCGGGTAGTGGACGATCACCAAATAAATCATCACTGTCTGTGGCGTCGCACTGGAAAAAACCAAGATCATCCGAAAAGCTTGCTTTCTCCAACTTCAGAGACTCGGTGGAATTAGAAGCTCCCCCGTTAATGGGGCCATTCTCAACAACTCCATTCACAAAATGTGTGCCAGAACCTGAAACCCCATTAACAGAAGTTGTGCTTCCAACTAAGTCCTCATCCTCCCCAACCACCACTTCATCATCGCTACTGCTGCTCCCACCATTAGCTGCCGTTAAGGTGCCATTGAGATTAATCTCATCCATCTCCTCAGAAATGGAGGTGCTCAGAGACTCATTTGTAACTCTGTCTTCTTGGAAAGCAAACCAGTTGGAGTTCGTAAATAAACTGCTGTAACACACCCGCAAGAAAGTACGGACCATCAGTAATAAACAGAACAGTTTAGTCTTGCAAGTTTTCGGATATAAAAAGATAGGAGGAGAGTTTGGGATTCAGGAGATTTGGAAGTAGGTACACTCTTGACCCTTCACTTTCTCCTTGAAAAAGAACAAAAAATGGAGCATCAAAATGATATTTCCTCAATCCCTTCCTCTTCCTCGTCCATTCCGGCTACTGGGCAAAAAAGGAAGCGGTCCATGGACCTGGTGGAGATGGAAGAGGCTCTCTGTAAAATGAAGGTCATGGCTTCCAGGTTCGCACCAACTCCTAGGGAGATTATTAAGGATTTCCTTAAGAGGCAATGGAAGCTCTTCAAGGAGGAAGCAAACCGGAGAGCGGAAGCTTGCTTCAGCGTAACTGGGACCTATAACGGTAAAGATACCCATACGCCAATGCATAAACATCCCTTCTTCAACAAATCACTGGCAGACGAGAAGAATCTGAAGTGTCTCCGATGGGAAGTAGATAAGGCTGTGGGGATTCAGAAGCGGGAAACCCGAATGCTGAGGATCTCGTGTCGGATGAGGAGGTTTTCGCGTTTGAGATTGAGCGTTTCTTGAGGGAACTGGGAAAATGAACGTCTTGACTCTTGAAGGGGGGTCTATTTTCAAGATCTTCAATGGAAGATCGCAAAGTTTTTATGATAAATTTCTATCAGGGGTAATGAAAGGTTTATAAAGATTTTTGAAAAATGATGTCGGTCGGCCTTTTAGGATGGCGGCAGCTTTAGGAAGTTCTGGTTCGAAGGTTGGGTGTATAGGGGAATGATACGAGGAACACCTTTTTTATTTTTGTCTTTTTTATTTTATGGCCTGGAAGTAAAATCCTGGGCCCCCATACGTTGTAATGCAAAGGGGGACTCCTGGTCCGTATCTTACGTAAGCTCCGTATGATTTATAATACAATTCTGTCATCTTTCAAAAAAAAAAAATGACTTGGAAATTACCTCTCTTGGTCATCACCGAGCCGCAGCGACGATATTACAACTTCAGCAGAGTCATCATCAAAGTATACATCCTGCAGTTTTTTAGGTTGGTCAAAACAAATCATATTTTCAAAATATAAACTATTTTATACAAAAGGGTGGGGAGTTCAGTAAACCTGCTACAAATCTCATTTCCTCTTGATTAGTATATTTAACATATTTGTATGGTTAATCCTTTGATATAAAACCAAAAATTTCACGGTTCCTTTAATCTCCTACTTGATGTCCCACATATCCAACTAAGTAAGGCATATATATTCAAGAGCTGTCTTTTTTTCTCCATCTACCTAACTGTAATTAATTTCAAACCCTATTTTATCTCCTGAACTAAACAGTAATCAAACAGAAAAAGACGTGTGTAAAATAGATGCATACCTATATGTTAACTAGACATGTGCTCATCAAATGTTAAGTAGACATGTAAAAAGTTCTTTATTGGGACTACAACAATTGGAAGTATTACCTCAACATCACGCTCGAGCGATCCATGAACCTGTAATACAGTACAATGAAACCAATTGATGAAAACAAAGCAATAATTAGTATAACAAGCGGATTTATCAGCAAAATCATCTCGTTGCTTTGGGTGAATTTTTTTCCCCGCAGGATGCTTAAGAGTGAATATGGTACATAATACCTCATCGGCATCTTCATTTTCATAAATGCTATATCTAAAAGCCTGGCTTAGATTATTTGCTAGGGCAGCTACATCATAATCTCTGTCCTGGAGTTCATCATCATCACTATCCCTCGTTCTTTCCTGCAATGCAGTTGGACGGCTGCAAAGAGCGTGTGAATGACAAATTATTAATTGAACTAAAGTAGTCGAAAAAATATGCAAGGTGGTACAAAAAAAGATGTTAAGTCTGATTTTGGTGTCCAACCCAATCATATGACATAAGACTTTGATGTTTATGGGATTGTAGGGGAATAAATAGTAAGAAGGGAGAACATGAATTCCTTTTTAATTTTAACTATTTACAACGGCACTGAAGAAGCTTAAAATGGCAAAAAATCTTGGAAGTACACATTTCGACAAAACATGTCGTAAATAGTAGAGGCGAGAACATAAATTCATGTTTAATCTTGCTTATTTGCAACAGCACTGAAAAGCTTAAAATGGCATAATTTCTTCAAAGTATGCATTTCTACAGAGTATGTCCATCTCTTTGACAAGTGTTTAAGACCAAATAAATAAATAAATCTTGACAAGGAATGACACTCCATATACATAGAACTTGAAAATATAACCGTAACTTGGACGTAAAACCTTACGAACATGATGAATAGACAGGGCACATATAGTATGAATCACCCTCAAGAACCCTCTAGTATCCAGTGAGACTGACCCCCACACTAGCCATTTGAAAACATTCAGAAAATCTACTTTATGACAAGAGGGCTGGGAAAGGAAGCAATGAAAATCAAGGTACCCATAACAAAACCCTATCCACTGTCTCGTTAGCATCTTTAGTGCCAAATGAACCAGTAAAGACAGCATACCACCATCTCCCCTGAACAACCCATTCTGAGAGACCGGGCAGGCTTGGGCTGCATAAAGAACTACAGTCAAAGCACAATTTACGAAACCCATAAGTGAGGCAGCCATCCGATAATCTTCAGTAGCTGACTATTGCACAGGATTCTTTTCTTTTTTTTAAAAGGTATTGCACAGGATTCATTAAAGCATATAATTGAGTATATCACTGTACTTACTTTCTCCGGGATTAAGAACTCAATCTCTATCGACAAAATGAAAGCCTAACTCAAAACCAGCTTGACACACTTTCATTCAAGTACATAAGGATGTGTTCGGGAATCATTCATAATGTGCATTTTTTGGTTGTTCTACTTTAAAGTTTAAACATCCTAAAATCCAAAACAATGGTGTTCGTTATTTACTTTAAAAAATGCATTTAACGTTTGGATTAGGGTTCTTAATCGTGTAGAAGGTGTATGGTTAAGAAATTGACAAGGAATCTACGCTCTAGGCTCGGATACCAAATGGGGGCAAAGCTAATGGTTCGAGGATGACTTTTTGGTAATTAAGAAGCGATATATGGGTTTTAACTCAACAAAACAGCAGCATGCCTTACCAAATCAGAATAAACAGTCAAATACAACAAAGATATTAGAAGAAATGCTAAGCATAAGAGTTCAACCATCAAAGAAACTAAATTCATCTAAATCAAGTTCGATACAATAATTTCAAAAGAGAAAAATAGCTATCTTTTTTTTTTTTTTTGAAATGGCAGAAAAATAGCTATCTAAAGAATAAAAATCAAATCTCATTCAAATTTCTCCCAGAAAATAAGATCCGTAAAGAAGATACCTAACTAGGGCCCAAAAATGCTAATAGGGTAAGGAAATAAGGAGGTGATGAATGGATCAGAGTAAGGTTTGTTGGTGACAAGTGTAGAGCTGATTGGGTTAGATCGGGTCTTAAAACTGATGGGGAAGGATTGGCTATGCAGAAATAAAAAAGGGGAAGGTTCAAAGGCTGAGATTGAGGAGAAAATAGGTTGAGAGCAACGGGAAACTAGAATAACTACCTGAGAGGGCGCGCTAGGCTTCATGCCTTGATCATCCGCTATCGACAATATGCAAGAGCAAGCCAAAGAGAGGGAAAGAATGGCTATTAACAGTTATGATAGAGAGAAAGAGAGAGAAAATAGATAATCAAGACGGAAAAAGGAATCAAGAACAAGAAAGAAATGAAGATCAATAAAGGAGAAAATTAGGGGTAGAAGGGGCAACTTATGAACACGGGTGAGAGAAAGCGAGGAGAGGTGAAAAGGATGTGAGAAGGGAGACGAAAAGGGAGCGGGCTATGGAAAGTGGGGAGAAAAGAAAAAAAAAGGAGAAGATGAGAGAGAAAGGAGGGGGGCGTACCTTGACTGCTTCACTTTTTTATTTCATAAAACTTCTTCACATTTGGCCTTTAGGTAGGAGTTGATGGGTAATTATAAGAGAAGTAGTGGTTTGATTGATAGGCCCTATAGCTGGCCAGTATGATATGAGTTTAAGTTCACTTAGGAGTTAAGAATTTTAGCCAATTCGAAATATGGTAAATGGACCATGGGTAAAAAGGTTACAACTTATTATTTTAATAAGGGTAAGAGGGCCATGGTAAAATGGTTAGCTTGTGCAGCTCCACAGTCCAAGGTCCAAGGTCCAAAACCCATGCCTTGCAAGCCCTCTTAGGCGACGAGAAATATTGTGCACATTCTAATATTGCACTTTCTTGTTTTCTATCCTTTATAGTGTGTGTTGTCATAATGTCATGTGTATCTTCTATCTGCGAGGATTCAGACTTTTAGGGGGGTGTTTCGGTTGTCCCTAAATTGTTAAGTGGTCTAGTCTCCTTTCTTGTTAATGCTTTTTATCATTGATATTTGTCCTTTATGGCCTAATTATCTTTCGTCTGTCTCAAAGCTGAATGGTGCTTTTAGCTGGCTTTTAGCCGTTTGATCTTGCAGCATACTCAGACGACCGGGCAGAACAAGCTAGATATTATGAAACATGTTAGGGGTCATTAGATTGATTCGGAAAGAGAGGGTGATTATATACCTCACTCGGCTACCCGAACTTTCTTCTTTCATCTGTTTCAATCGGTTCACTTAAAGCGAGGGATGGTTGGCCATGTCGATGGAAGGTATAGGGTTTCGAGAAGGAACTACCAAGAAACCTTGATTCCATTCAAGTTTTCAGCAGGTGGGAAAGAAAAAAAGGCTCTTTGTTGTCGATCGCCTAATGTTTTGGCTTTGAATTCGAGGTGCAGTGAATGATCGACCACTTGGCTCCCTATTCATCGAGTTCGGTGAATAGCGAGCCATCACTGAAAGGAGTAATGGAAGAATTGAACCAATTACTGACATGGAAGACCTCATTATGTACATAACAAATAAACGAATCAAGAAAGTTTCCCTTTTGCCCACATTCATTCAGTCTTAGTGGAGATGCCCGCGCCATTTTCTATTGCTTGTTCCATTATTTCCTCACTGCCACATGCTCCGGGCTCCTACTTTGCCTCTCGCCCATCAACAAATGAATGTGTTGCAACCTAATGAACGAATCTTTTCGATCGAAACATGAGCATCTTGTGTGTGTGTGGCCCTCCTCAGGAGTGGCCACATAAGCGGCTGTTATCCCCTATTTTAAGGATAACTAAAGCACTAGAAAAGCCAGTCACGGTCTTCCCACTGCACGAGGAAATATGGTTCAAATAATCTCTATAGTCATAGTTGTCAATCTCCTACGACTCGTACGAGTCAACTCCCAAGTCGAGTCGAGTCGCTGGGCTTTCAAGGCAAGCCGCATGGGTGGCTCGCCTCTATTGAAGAGTCGTCTAGTGACTGTTCGAGTCACTGGGAGTCGACTCGAAAAAATGACTCCTACGAGTCAAGCCGAGTCGATGAGCTTAGGCTTTCTTGTTTTGTTGGTTGAAAACTTGGATATTGGAACTTAGAACTTAATTATTTTTGTGCATGGAAGTTACAAGCATATAGTTATTTATATTTTTGGCTTAGTGCCTTATTTAGGTTATATTTTTTACATGCTTCATCTTTTGATAGACAATTATATATTTTTCAACCAAATTTATGCTCTTGTCAAAAACTCTTACGAGTCACAAGTCGAGTCGAGTCGAGTCGAGTCACAAGTCATAAAATTAAGAAATCAGGTCACAAGTCAAGTCATGGGTTGACAATTATGTCTATAGCAGTTCCATGAACAATCCATTGCGGGAAACTAAGGACGTTTCCAATACCAACAGCAGCTCCCGCTAAATCAATTTAGTTGCTCCTGCACCTATTGATTATGCACCTTCTAACCATGGTTTCAAATTTCGGTTTCGGAATGCGTTTCGGTTCTCACCGAAACCGAAATTTTGGCCGAAATTGCAATTTTGGCCGAAATTGCAATTTCGGTCGAAATCCAACGAAATCAAATAAAATAATATTTTATCTCCTAC
The DNA here is from genome assembly GCF_043159265.1 of Tasmannia lanceolata. Taxonomy (NCBI): domain Eukaryota; kingdom Viridiplantae; phylum Streptophyta; class Magnoliopsida; order Canellales; family Winteraceae; genus Tasmannia; species Tasmannia lanceolata. Next base: position 51,503,357 of record NW_027518692.1, read on the forward strand.
AAAATTTCGGCTGAAATTTCAGGATAATATTAAATGATAAATAGAATTGAGATTTTTGGGTGAAATTCCTTAAATTTTGGACGAAATTTAGAAGAAGAACGAAATTTCAGCCGAAATTTTGTAACGTTTCGGGTATACCTGATTTCGATTTCGGTATCCACCGAAACCCGAAATTTCAGACCAAAATTTAAAACCGTGCTTCTAACATCTCAAGTCGAGAATTCTTGTCAAGCTTTTCCTTAGCTATTTTCTGGATTCCTCGTCTATTCCCCACATTCCTTTAATCTCGGGCATATCGAGAGGCCTGGCTAATAGGCTAAAGCGGGGGCCGAAAAGGCATAAAAAGGTGACAAGCGAAGCATTTGGGTTTTAGGTAGGAGTTGATGGGTAATTATAAGAGAGGTAGTGGTTTAATTGATGGGCTCTAGCTGGCCAATATGATAAGTTTAAGTTCACTTAGGGGTTAAGAATTTTAGCCAATTAGAGATAAGGCAAGTGAACTATGAGTTAAAAGGTTACAAATTATTATTTTAATAAGGCTAAGAGGGTTATGGTAAAAAGGTTACAAATTAGAATTTTAATAACAGTAGAAGGCCATGGGAAAACGAGATATGGTGGGTCATAGACTGATTAGAGTTGTAGACATCCCCCATATTTAGGACGAATAAAAACCTGTAAATCAAAGTAAATCCTACATAAAAAATAACACTAGGCCCATAGAGAAAAGGACTAAATCTAATGGCTAAGATGGTTGGATCACACCACTGGTCAAGACTATAATTAGATTTGATAACTATGCAATAAATTCAACACAAACTAAAAAAGCTCAAAAATGGAACATCGGCACTGAAATTTGAAAAGTTGGGGGAGGCTTGCCTTAAAAACTTTCTTGAAACAAAACAACACCCCGAAACAACTTGTAAGGGTTGATTTAACTTGGAAAACAATCAAAACCTCACTATTTTCGATTTTTCTGATCTTGTTATAACGTTTAGATGATGCAAGGATGTCAATCATCAATTTTTGTGTAGTATACTTAATTGCATATTAAGAATAAAAGCATACATACCCACAAGCCCATCGGTAGACATTCTCCACAACATTACGTTCATGTAGAACGTTAGTTTGCCAATCAACCCATTCAGCATTTTCCTAAGTATGCACAAAAAAATAAAACAACGTCAACCAAAATATATTTTTCTTAATGCGATAGAAGGTAAGAAAAAGATCAATTTAACGAGTAGTTTCATAAAATTGTTCCATGCAATGTGGATACCATATCTCCAAACGAACAAAATGCTTTGGCTGAAAGCTACCCAAATGCAAATATTTGATTTCAGAACCAAATTTAGGATAAATAGAATTGGAACAAAGGGGGGGCGAGGTGTCCCCTAACGATAAGTATGGGACTTGGTTGAAACAGTTTTCAGCCCCCAGTGAGTAATTACTGATTAGTCAAACTTGGTCAACAGGCAGAATATGCTCAATACAATAGAAACCAAGGCAGTGCATCTAATAATGTGTAGTCTTGATTGATCGAGGAACCAAGTTGCCAAAGAATCTTCACCTCCAGGTATTGACAAGCACCTTCTACCCATAGATAACCCTTAAATACTATAAAAAGAATAATGACTACAGTGATTTTTTTGAAATGGATAATGACTACAGTGATAGTGGCGTATAATTATAATTATTTTATAAGATCATAAAACAAATTTTCATAACCAAAATTTCTGGTTCAGGAAGTTTGCAGATTAATTTTTACAATTGTGTATTTTCTTTTTGGAGAGACAGGAACCCGAGTTAGATGAATAAAGGAACAAAGTCCAATGGAGGGTCTAGTTCAACAAGACATAACTCATTTATTTTATTTTTTTGAAAGGAAACAAGGCATAACTCATATAACTAGCATGTTGCCAACCATTAAAAAATAAAAAACTTAGCATGTTGCCAACCTGAAGATATGCATGAATGTAGTCGTTGCCATTCCCCAACTGAACAAGCTTGTTAGCAATTCGTGTAATGTGTCCAATATTGCCTGTTCGAGGCAATTGTCTTCCAGCAGCAGGTAATGTTGGCTGTTGTGCCGAACAAAACACAACATCATCTCAAGGATCATGACATAACAGGTGCAGAAAAACAAAATATTATTTAAAAACAGTGACATGGTATTTTCTAAGGGTTTGCATAAGAAAATTTAATTAGTAAGAATATATTACCAGACTTGAATCACTAGAAAGAGTGGGATGTCTGTCAGCTTGGAGAATCTTTCCAATTAAGTTACAATCTTGGAAGAGATGGTCTAGAAAAGTAGTATTCTTGCTGTCCAAGCATGATGCTATGATACTCTCTACATGGTTATGCAACGAATTATTGAATGGGTACCTGCAACAATTATAACAACAAAAATGAAATAATAGGGAACTGCGATGGTTTTGACCAAAATCCAAGGAGAACAAACAGCTTACTCAAAAAAGAGATCAAGGATTCTCTGGATAGCGCCCGAGCTAACCAATACCCTTTCAGCAGCTTCATAACCAGTCCTTAGCAACACTGCAATAAACTCCACAATCTGGAGAAAAAAAAACAATTTCAATAAGGAAATTAGAATGTTTTTCTCTAACAAAAACACAGAGTTTATAAAAGAAAGGAATTACAAAAAAGGGGTGTATCACATCTCCATAAGATGGGGATTATCTTTATGTAGATACATTCCTTCAAAACAAGTATAACAAAGTTTTGTCTCGTATTGGACATCCTATGGAGGAACTTTGTGTTCGCATTGCCCTCCTTCAATCACCTAACTCTTGACTTATGCTTCTGATTGACTTCCCCCAATTTTTATAATCTTCTCAGAATCATATTATACTTCTTTTTAACTCAACATGCTCGCCGCCAATAAAGTCAACCACCACCCCCTCCATTCTCCAATCCATCGTGCCCAATAATCTCATTAAAGAAAATCCTTTCTCACACTAATCAAACAGAAACTCCACATGTTGTGTAGAATTTTAATGTTATGAACCACAAACTAGTAAGCACCCACAAACCACCACCCCTTCAATCAACCACTCCCCCTATCGACTTCAAATTCTGGCACTCCCAACTACGTATTTTCAAATTTTAAAAGGAAATTAGAAACGGAAATGTTATCAGCACTACCATATTTTGATGATCACACTCCTCACTTTATTAAAAAGTACAGTATAGCCCGCACCATAGGATGATCCAAACCATCCATTAGATGGGCCACAGCCTATATAGGTTGTGCCCCAAAAATCATTTCCATAGGCTGATCCTAACCCTCCGATCTATAGAGGGTTAGGATCAACCCTCTATGATTCAGTCCCTCTATAAATCCGAGGGTTAGGATCAACCTATGGAAATGATTTTTGGGGCACAACCTATTTAGGCTGTGGCCCATCTAATGGACAGTTTGGATCATCCTAGGGTGCGGGTCATACCTTACTTTTTAATAAAGTGAGGAGTGCGATCATCAAAATATGGTAGTGTTGATAACATTTCCCATTAGAAAATGTCGATGGATAGTTCCTTAAACTCTTCATGTGTTTCCAACATAAAGTATATTAAACATCAACCCAAAACAACTCAAATAGAGTAACAAAAGGAGAACCAGCAGCCTCATTCATTTCCTCCTAAAGAATAACCTTCAAAGCACTCTTAGAATCATTGTGATAGTTCTGTCCAACAATACTTTCAAAAGGGGTGAGAGAGAGCCTAGTCAACATGAGAAGAAGAAATAAATTTCAACTTGAGTCAAAAATTTTAAACCTTTTTAGGCACCTATAGTTCCTAATATCATGTTTAATGGCACCTTTAGTAGCTAATAACATGTTTAATTTCAAGGCTGCATATAATTTCTGATTTTGTACAGTACTCGAATCCTTCAAAGTCTTTAGAGTATCCAAGTATTGGATAAATGAGTTTTTATATGGTGTAAGGCCTTACAACAATACGGTAGGGGTACCACCCTTGATATTTGATCCAACAGCAGCTCACTTTTTGAGAAGCTGCTGTTGGATCAAATATCAAGGTTGGTACTTCCACCATACAAGGGCCTTATTGTTGTAAGGCCTTGCACCATATAATTTCTCTGGATAAATATACTCAGTACTCCTAATCAAAATCTTATTTTCCGTTGTTGTTTTTTTTTTTTTTTTTTTGAGAGAGAGAGAGAGAGAATCAACCTAGTCAACTTGAGAACAAGAAATAAAAATCCAACTCAAGTCAAAAGTTTTAAGACATTTAGCAAATGTGGAACAGTGTCTATAGTTACTAATATCATGTCTAATTTAGAGGTTGTACAAAATTTCTGATTTTGTACTATACTCGAATCCTTAAAAAGGCTTACAGTATCCAAGTATTGGATAAAGATACTCGGTAAGGGTAAGAGATTGCCTTGAATCCTCCCAATCCAAATCTTATTTTACAATTTTTTCTGAAATTCACATAATCCTCGATTTATGCCAAATCTATTTAAATCTCGCATAGGATGTGACATTTCTGTCTTTTCAGAAAATATCAAGGAAAATTATGCTTTCGTTTAGTCACACAATTCTTTTGATTATTATTTTCTACCTTAAAAAAAGTATGTTCCACTAATGAATAAAAACAAAGACCTGATAACTAAGTCAATCTTAACATTCAGAATGTAACCTTATTTGTGACTTTGGCAAATGATGCCCTTTGTTAAAAAAAAAAATTAAATAAAATTTGTTGTAGTTTAAATTAAATATTCATTTATTTTTCTGTTTATTTGAGTCATAGAATGCAGGTGCTTCGTTTTGACTTTTGATAGGCACTGTTATTAGTTCTTTGCCATTTTCTATTTTTAGAGAAAAAAAATGCTCTTCATTTTCTATTATAACTTGAAATATTAAACTTTGAAATTAGCATGACAGAAATTTTAATAACTTGGTCTAGAAATGTATTACTATATCCTACGTTTAAGGATCTTTTGCCTTACACCGCAAAAGCATATTGGATGTTTGTTGTACATGTACCCTAAGATCTTGAGGGTTGTATAATTCCCATAGCCGATTCAGTAATCGATATCCAAGCAACACAATCCTAATACCGGATTTGTTTTTGCAAGAGTTATTTTGCCAAATACGTTGAGATCACTAATTAAGTTTACTCTAGGGAGATGACCCCCCCCCCCCCCCCCCCCCCCAAGGCAGACTTCTAACGCATTTTGGTGTCAAATCGCATTAAAAGGGGGGCGCATAATCCTACGCGGGGAGAGGGGGGCGGAAAAATCATCACCCTTTATATTCCTAATTGTCATACCATACATAAATGTACCTTAAGGCGATGCTTCCCAAGAGGAGGACGTAGTTCCCCATAAGTAGTTGGCAAAACATTCTCATCAGAGGACACATTCAAAATCATAAGCAAGTCACCTGGACAAAACATTGCCAAAGGTATGACAATTAGTTCAGCATGATTATTTCAGCAAGCAAGTACGTTGATAAGTTTCAAATCAGCTACAAACTTATAGTGCAAGAAAGTAAGATTATAAGAAAACAAAATGCACCAAAACAATAAGTCAATAAGAAAACAAAGATGAGGTATCGTAAGTACGTCGAGAAAAACTAAGTGGACCACCAATTCACTATGTAATTTTAGTATTGTTTCATTAACCTCATTACTTCCCTATGAACTTGTAAACAACACTAACATTATTTATTTTATTTTTTTTGAAAATTAACAACACTAACACTATTGAATGATAAAAGTAGGTGTCCATGGGTTCCAACTTCCAACACAGCAAATAAGAAAGTCTCAACTCTCTAGGCTATCATACATAAAGGCACAAGACGCACTTGAAACTAAGGGCCCCTAGAACTCCACAAGCACAAGGCGAACTGAAATATTTGGTACAACCTTTAATAATTATTTTACATTGTTTATGGATTCTTCTAGCTCAAAAACCCATGTCAACCCAAAGGAGTATATTCAAATGTTTTGAAGTTCTTTGTACACAACAGCCCTGAACAATCTCAAATTAATCTTCCTTACTCCTCCATAGATTTGTATACGAATCATTAAAGGAAAGAAATCCAAACTAAATAAGTACACATCACATAATAACTATTAAAATCGAGTCATGTGAATTCTAGCATGGATCAAAACCTTCTATCAATTGGATGCATAATGCTAAAGAAAGTAAAGTAAAATCATCCCTATCTAATAAGTGAGGCATGATACCAATAATGTTATAAAAGCTTAAGTTAACATAGCATCTGCGCACCAAGTTAAATGAATGTTTTCCCCCATTAATGGATTTTATGCACTGTAGCCCATGAAAGGGGCTTTAACATTGTTTTGAGAGGCTCATTTAACCTCCATTCTACATTGCCACCCCATTGGCAAAATAACAGAAGTGACCTACGTAGCAATGCTCATTTGGGATGCCACTACACCCAAGTGCATGTGTACGCTACTTGTGTCGAGGCACATGCCTATATGGCTTTGCCCCTTAGGGCCCAGGCAAGACAGTATCAACTACCTTTTTGAGGCACGTTCCAATGATGCCTTTGAAAACACTACTCAAGCCACGGTATTATTAAGATAACAAATGTAAGTAGATCAATGACCTCATATCATACCATATAACTAGATCATAACCAACCGAAGGAGTAAACAAAACATATTAAATTATTAACGTAGGCAAAAATTACATTTGAGGCACTTGCCTTATTGCAAGAAATTACACTTTTTGATATAGCGCTACTAGTTATATGTATGATGACTCAAAAAATGTGACTAGGTGGACAAGAGAGGACGCCACTATTATATGGCAGCTCAGTTCTAAGAAATCGAGCATCTCCTTGTTCGATCATTGTTGAAAGGATTTCAAAGCAAAATACAACCAAGGAATTATCTGTTGAATACTTGGCCATTTGTGACAAATATACAAGCAGTTAGATGATTCTAGTTGTAAGAATGTGGTGGCAAATTTTATAGTTTATACAAGTCAAAGTAAATGAAAGAAGAGTCTTGGATAGGATCACCCAAGATGTGGAATAGAAGGAGAAGGAAAGATGCCGTAGGGTTTTCCTACTCAAACCCCTCAGAATCCACAGCTTCATATATAAGATTTGAAGACAAAAATTACAATAATGCCATTAACGATGATGTACCCTATCATAAACCCATAAAATTCATCACTAGAACATAAAATAAACCAGTAACACATATTCTAATCTCAATAATCCCATTCAAGATGGAGCAAAGATATCATCCATGGTCATAGTAGAACTAGAACAAATCAAACAAAACTGACTTCGACCAAGAGCCTTTCTAAACATGTTCGCTGCCTGATTTTTAGATCTCGGACAAGTAAATATTAGCTTTCTAGTGACATTTTCACAAAATATGTGTTTGGTTCTCTTCAAGGTTTAAAATCATGATTTCTGTTTCGATTCCGGTCACCACGGAAACGAAAACGTTTTGGTTTAGATTGGAAACTTCAGTAGATACCCCGTAAAATCATAGAAACGTATGAAAACATATACAGATGATAGAATTATAGTATCAAACTTTATGAAATCCTAGAATAAGCACAAATACACACTACCATCACATAAAAAAGATAGTCATCTGTAATGGCTCCACAACATCGAACACCCAGTGACATCATGTGCCGTCGCACATGTCTGATAATTCAGAATATACCATATTTCACATGTAATTCATCTGAATATGTATACATAATGCATACAGCACGTTTCACATGCAATTCGTATAGTAAATCACTAATATACTTACCATTTTGGTTTCAGTATGCATTTCGATGGGAATGGAAACAAAAACATTTCGGTCATTCCATGTTAGTTTCAGTCGAAATTTAAAACCCTGGTTCTCTCATAAAACATTGGATTACTAGCTATCTAAGAAGCTACCTGACTATCACAAAAGAAGCTACCTGGCTATTAAAAAACATTGTCATTGTATCATCAACCTTTAGAGTCTTCACTCTTCAGTCACATCAACTAAAATGTGGTATGAGCCACAATATCCCCCCGTTGCACTAGAAGCACATGCTGCTTCTTGCTTATGAAAATCACAATAGTCCAACAAAAAAGATACAATATCCTGTAGTCGAGTGTCTTTCATGAGGGAGATAATGCCCAATAGGTATCCGAAAACTGCAGAAAAGTTCTCTGGTCTCAAATGATTATTGAAGCGGAAATTAGGGCAGTTCTTTACGCATCAGAATGCTAGAGAGTAGCTTTCTGGACCGAGCAATAGTTGAAAGCGACTCCCTTAGTGTCATAAGGTGGCTATAGGGATCCCATGCTGTCCCTTGGAGGTTTGCACAATTCTTTGACAAGATCAAAGATAGAGTAGCCGTCTCTTCCATATCTTTTAATCATGTTAGGAGATGGGCGAATAGTGAAGCCAACATGCTAGCGAGGGAAGGGGTGACCAGGGGGTCTTTAGAGATGTTTGATTTTCTTCCTCGCTGATGATTCTCTACTCTGTTTATGCTCTTTTTTGTATCTTCCTTTTCTCATTTATTCACATCGTACTGACCATCTCGGTCGCGAGATCTCCCGTTGTCCTTTCTCGAATAAAATTTCTTTGCCATTCAAGAAAAAAAAGCACTAGCCTAAGTTTCAAAACTAAAACCAACGGCACAAAATCTGAACAGACGCAATTATAAGGTTCATGCAAACCTACAAGATATAGAAACATTACTTTTTCCAATTCATCATACTATCACTAAGGCAAACAAAAAATTTAAGTGAAATACTGGACATATTCACAACAAACCAGGGTATCATCTCCAGGTTCTGCATATTTCAAGTTGCGGAGATGGTTAGGATATTGTCCAAACAAGAACAGGCAGACCAACGAAAATGCTACATGATTTGCAAATAAAGTTTGAAAGGACTGCATCTTTCCTTTAAATAGAGCATATTAGGCTGTCCAGTTGTAGTGGTGAAAGAAATAAAATAGCATGACTTCAAGCAATATACTACAATATTATTGCTTTGAGCTCATATCCGTTTAAGTCCATAGAAAGAGCCACCAAAGGGCAGGACAACTTACTCCCAACACTTTCAAGGAGCACAAAAGTTCCCGTTTCTCCCATTCCATACAGACATTATACAACTGAAAGAAAAGGAACAACTTAAAACACCATTGTCACTCAATTTACAAGTTACAGGAACACAGAGCAAATGTATGAGAACTAAAAGCTACCATTAATTAAACTACATGACGAACAACAAGCACCTAAATGAATCAATATATTGACAGCCAACCTAAATGAATACGTATAATGAATATGTTATCAAATTTATATGCTTAAAATCAATTAGCATGGTGGAAACAGCAAATTAGAAGTAGAGTGGAATTTCAAAATTACAGTATTAAATCCATTCAGAAAAAAACACAGAAAATTACAAGGCAAGGTATTGTATACAATAATAATCCATGGGAAGAAAGTAATTTGCAGGACATGGGACCAAATCAACACAAATTACAGTGAAGAACTTACAAAGTTTTGGGAGCATCGCAGTAACAGTCTCGGAATTAACAGGGACAGGGGGTTCATATAAATGTTGACTTCTGACAGAATAAACAAGAGAAGTGGAAGCTGATCGTTTGGGATCCAGCAAAGATATACACACAGACAATGAGTGAATGAGGGTAGATTTTGATGCTGAATTTTCCAGAGCGTGTCCAAATATTCTCTCGAGAAAGCTGCATGTGAACATAAAGAATGAACAACCACTTATTAGAAATACAAGATTCTTCTATCAATATTAGTTGGAGAATGGCAACCATCTGATGGAATATTCAATAAATACAAACCTTGGGCTAGAGATTTTAATCGTTAGTGGTGATGGAGTGTTTCTTGTTATAGCACAGAGTGTTTCTGCCGCATTAGCATGAACTTCAGGAGGACACTGACACATCAAATTGAAATACATATGGGGTTATTAGGCTACATGGTAAGTTGCACGGAAGGGCCAGTAAAAAGCATGAGCATGAGCACATCAAGACCAAACATTTCATTGGTGTGTATATGTGTGTGTGTGTGTGTGTGTAATTAGTATCGACCATTCAAATATATATATATATATATATATATATATATATATATATATATATATATATATATATATATATATATATATATCAAACAAGTAGAAATGATAAATTATTTGCACAAACAAAGCTTGGTGCTATTCATATAAAGTATCGTGTTTTGACACTTACTGATGAGCTCAATTTATCAACAATCATTTCTAGCAAACTGCTATCAGCTAACCACTGCATCACATCCATAAAATTTGGATACATATGGTCATCAGTGCCTACAAGTCTAACCAAAACCTGTGAAACAGAAAAACCACCATCAACAGAGGAAATAACCATCATATAACAACAAATAATGAAATTGAAAATCAAAACCCACTGAAAATAGCAGAGCGCAATATATCCGGAAAGAATTAACATCTTGTGGGGAATGTGTGATAATACAACCAAGTTTCTCAAAGGAAGATAAGCATTTGAGATACAGAGCATTGATTGGTCAGAGAGAAAATGGGACAACTGTGCATCAATTGTTCATAAGAAAAACAAGAATATATTGTACTGCCAAGAAATTAATGGCAGGTAACATTCAATTTTGTTCCAACTAAGACATCCTAGTGGAACAAAACCAAAACCTAAACATCCTAAACAACCAAGCCTACTCAATGACATAAGGTTATTAAAGTATGACGAACACATACAATTCCAAATTAAAAAAACATGAAAGCGTGTTAACTCCCTGACCTCCATGATAGATGTGATACCTATCAAATCGACCAGCTGGCGGAAAATTTCCTGATGGGCCTGACATAAATCAACCAGAGGGTAAATAAATCGAGTCAATATAAAAGTAAACTCTGAATCCAGAATTGCAGATGTTAGACTATCATAGCAGGCATTGAAAGGCCAAAAGAAAACCAAGCAAACAATCTATAGCATAGAATTGAATATGGGCCACTTACAAGAGCGGCTAACATGGAAATAATGACAGAAAAAAAAAAATAAGAAATGCATGTCAAAATACAATTAGATATGACTATGATCAATAATATAGTATTTTGCATCCCTTCTGAAAATTTTTCCAAAAAATAGATCCCTCATATCACACCAACAAATAACAACTGGTTTTCCCATTATGCTTCGTTTCTTCTTCAATGTCAACCACCACTCCAAGGCATGCCCGACCAAAGTTGTCCTAGTAATGTAAATCATTTGGTCATCGCTAGGTTATGCTGTCATAAATGCGTCTCTAGTGCTTCTATCCAATCAAGCCATTCTCATTCATTAGCTCCAAAGAATCTTGGTATGTCTCTAATCCTCGGATCCATAAGTGGAGATCTTCTCGTCATATTCATGCTATCCCAAATAGCTATTCGAATCTAGGCTCTGATACCAAACGGATGTGAACCCTAGGCTCTATCGGGAATTTAACTGAATACCTAAAGGGCGCCACATGAACTTACTTAAAGCATTTAATTAAGGGAAACTCAAACTCGACTTTTGTCAAACACTTGGGGGCTGAAAATGAATGAACTCTGGAAAGGACCAAAGCACTGAGCTTGGATACAAAAATTATGCGAACCCTTCACAGCCAAGAAAAAAAGAGAAAGGAAATTGATTCCAATCAAATCCATCGGAAAAATGAAAAATCAAGAAAATAAAAAGTAAGTGGACCTGACCCATTGTATTATGACTATATCAGATACTCAAATTTGATAGAAATGAAACTGTGGCGGTGGAAGCAAACTTTTTTTTTTTTATTCCCTTCAACCCCACAAGAATTTGTCGATATTTTCGATTGAACCGTGATCAAGAAAAAATGATCAAGATCGAGAAAAGAGATCAAGATTAAGAAATAGAGAAAAACTTGGATACCAAAATTATGTGAACCCTGGATAGCCAAGAGAAAGAAAAGAAATTGATTCCAATCAAATCCATTGGAAAAATGAAAAATCAAGAAAATAAACAGTAAGTGGACCTGACCCATTGAATGATGACTATATCAGCCATTCTAATATTCAAATTCGAAAGAGATGAAATTGTAGCAGTGGAAGTGGACTTCTTTTTTTTTTATTTCCTTCGACCACACAAGAATTTGTCGATATTTCTGATTGAATCAAGATCAAGATAAATGATCAAGGTAAAGATGGAGATCAAGATCCAGAAATAGAGAACGATAGAACTGGATTGGAGAGCGGTTCATAATCCCAACCGAGAAGGGTGAGAAAAGTGATGGGAGAAAAGAGAAGATAAAGAAAGAGAAAATGATGAGTTTAGAGACAGAAAACTGACCCAATGCGAAGCATCACACTTCAAAAGGCATCACATCCATACAAGAGAGAGAGAGAGAGAGAGAGAGAGAGAGACTTCAAATCTTCTTTTTTTCGTTCCATTTCATAGCATTCAAGAAAAGTCTCATGAGGCAACATATGTAATAAAATAAAGAAAACTAGAAAGTTCTAAAACCCTAAACAAAAACTAATACTTCGAACTAAAATACCCTCGAATGACTTATTGACTTAAATTTCTCGTAATACATATGGAAGCCCGATGTAAAACAATCATAACTCAAAGAACATAAGTGATTTTGATAGGAGAAGACCATGACACCCCTCCTATAACTTAGGGGACAAAAAATTCCCAAAAGACACTTAAAAATTAGAAGATAAGCCCTAGGATGGCCCCCCATCAGGGGTACTATCATATTCCTAGAAATGCAAATGAGACTGCTCATAAGTTAGCAAAAACTGGAGAAGGACGAAGTTGTATTATGGGAAGATGATTTCTGATGATATAACTACACGATTTTTTTCTTTTGTTTCATTTAATAAAGTTATCCTTCCATATAATATATATATATATATATATATATATATATATATATATATGTGTGTGTGTGTGTGAGAAAAGTGTAGCTACACATACGTGTAGCTAACTTAGCTACACCGACGGCTTAAGATACAGTGGACCCCACATTGTTTGTGTGGTGCAAACCATTCATTTGATGGGTCCTCACATAGATAGGGTGTGCCCAAAAAATCAGCTCCATAGGATCATCCCAACCCTACGATTTGTGGAGTCAAAAATGGACTATATATATATATAGCAGAAGAGAAAAGGAGAGAATTATTTGAATTTCTCCCAAAATTCTATGCACACTCTTGGATGGAGAGAACATATATTTCCCAATCATGCCCTCAATCTGTCAAAAGTGCCTCATCTAAGAAAATTGTTTCCCCGTGGTTGCAGATTTGATCAAGTTCCCAAGTATTTTCTTCTCATACTACAAGACGAGATGAAGAAAATCATTAACCTTCTCAGTTGCTCAAGTTAATATCAAGTCGTCAGCATGCATCAATTGTTTTTGGTAATTTTATTAGTACTGTTTCCAGAAGAAGCCACAAGATATATTGAAAAAGGAAAAGCAAATAATTCCTTTAAAGTTAACATCATTAGAATCAAACATGAGAACATGTAAAATTAGAGAGGAAAAAAATGCAAAATATTAGAAAAATAAACACACCAAGCTCGGAAGTCCTCGATGCATCATAGCACATGGTTTATTGAGACAATGGAACCAAAAATGATGGCTAATAGAGAATAGGAATAGATGACAAGGAACTAAAATTCTTATTGCAATCCCTAAACCCGGTACAGAAAGAAAGATAAACAGACCAAAAGATGGTAAACAAGACCCTTATAGACAAGCCAATGCAACAGCAGAACAAGTGTCAAATGCTTTACACTAACGTGGACCAAGCTTCACAGTTGTCGAAAAAATAGGAGAAAAAATAAAAAATAGTAAATAAAATGCGTTCGCCATAAAAGAAAGTGAAGCTAACAATTTCATAGTAGTTCGATTACTTTACACTAATGTGGACCAAGCTTCACAGTTGTTGAAAAATTAGGAGAAAAAATAAAACATTAGCAAATAAAATGTGTTCGCCATAAAAGAAAGTGAAACCAACTACTTACTTGAACATAATTCATAAGCGGGATTGTCTTTCGCTGCATAAGGCATACAACAACCTAGCAAACCACAACATTTACATTAACCAAGTGATATCTTCAGTCAAACAAAAATAATCCATACAACTCCAGCTCAACCACAAGACCATTCATGCACAGAGAGAAAATAATAAAAAATCACATTTTACCTTGCTGAAGTACCCAGCCAGTAAGGTGCCATGAGGACGGTTTGGTTCCAGAAAGAAGAAAAGAAGGTTCATTAACTGCCGCAAGAGTAAACTAGCTTAGTAAGTGGAAGCATTTAGCCATCAACAAAACAATTTCCATTACTGAAGAGGATCATGTACCTCCTCGTTTTCTACTAAGGTCTTCAAGATTACATCAATTTCACAAGTAAAGATCTCACAGGCGATGAAGGGGAACCTAAGTGAAGAGCATAAATAACTCATGAAAACAAAAACTTAAGTACAGAAAAAAATCAAATATTAAGTGTTGAAGGGTGTGGCAATCAAAATGGCAGACTCTAACACCATGATTGATAGTTACGTACTTGAAGGTACGTTTGCTTTCAGCATCCTCAGGAGGTTCCTCCACGATATATCGAAGCAACTGCTCTACCTGAGCTCCATCTCGAAGACTGACAACATATTAAAGCATAAGTGCTAACTTTGCAGACCAACTTTTCAGAATGACTATTACAATTTAGAAAAAAGAAAATATATGTAACTAATTCATATTTCTTAAGCTTCTAAACACATTTAATATTTAATATCTTTTTTAATGGTAAATATTTAATACTTATATCTTTGTGGGCCATATAAAATTTAAAGTGGACTCCAAGATGCACAGGACTTTATTTAAGTTTCCCGCAATGTTTTCCTTTCACGTACAGCTTGAACAAACATGACACGAAAGCATTTGCTATTTCCACTTTTACATTTCCTCCAAATTACTCCGTAGAAAGAATACTAATAAACAGAGAGATAAGCTTTCTGATCAACAAGATCATAACAGATTATTTGAACTCATAAACTGAAAACAGATGAAAAAAACTTCTGGAAAGGGAAGAGCAAATTTTTTAGAAGATATTACTTCAGCCCCCCGGTCATAAAAGGTTACAATTAAATGACAGTCATTCAAGCCAATGCCAAATAGCTCAAGAATCAACTTCGAACTTCACATAAGAACAGGCCCCAAATACCATATTCAAACCCTGATTATATCTAGGTCATCAGTGACGCCGGAGAAGCTGGTATACAGTACGAGTACATGTTACGCCACCAGCCCAAATACACTGTCGCTTAGTGTGTATACACCTTATCAAACCTGCCTAAACAACTTGGACTGAGGGAGTAGGATTAACATGTATATACAAGCGCGCACACGTGTGCGCGCGCACGTGCATGTGCCCATGTGTGTCACCCCAGTGTTTAAAAATGCGGATACGGGCCAATATGCGGCCAAAAAAATCCTTGTCGACCAGGAGAAAACTCGGCCAACAAACATGGTTGACGCGGCGCTAAGTACCCATCTGATGTGGTCATGACTCGGGAGAGGCAAAGGAGTTTTTATTGACTTTGTAAGGCAAATGTATGACAGGGTGGCAAAACACGGAATGCGGCTAGGGGAAAAGGGAGTTGACTCAGGGAGTCCACGATGAGTTTTAAACATATGATCCCACCCATAGACTCATAGTGCATGTTTTGGAGGTTTAGAAAGGGCAAAAAGGAATGCAATATTTAGCTAGAGAAAAAAGAAAATGAATATAACCTTTCTCTTGTAAGGTTAAAATTGTTTTCTAGAGTTTTTTTTTTTTTTTTTTTTTTAAATTAATAGGGAAGGTGAGATAAAAGAAATGCTCCATTGCCGGGACTTGAAACCAGGTCACTCAGGTGAGAGCCAATTATCCTAACCAACTAGAGGCTTTTTAGAGTTGAACTTTACGACTGCTTTCCTTTATTTTGACTTTGATTATATAATTTTAGGAGTTATGGCTTGTAACCTAAGTATCTGTAACTGAAATCAGATAATAAAAAAATAATGTGTTACAATTTACAAGTTGCACCTCTTGATTATAGATGGACAAAATACCCCAAATAGGTGCCTTTAAAATTGAAATGAAATGAAGTAGCTTTTATTGGACATGAAGAAACATTTTGAACAGAATAAATACAAGGCGGCAAGGGAGACAAGATCTACATATGTAAATAGAAACAACTTGGTCAACAAGATCGACATAATTAGTCACTCAATCCATGGAGAAAGCCCGCTTAAATAGGACTCTTGGAACCAATGTGCGGGCAGAGCAGGAAAACAAGGCAAATCTTAACCTATGTTTCCCCTTTTAAAATATATATATATATATATATATATATATATATAAGAGCGATAAAAGCAGCAAATAAAAGTATCTTCCAATCAATCCAGTTTTAAAACAAAGTATCAAAGATTGTATACGGATGACAATAACCTTTACAAACTGAAATGAAATAACTTGTTGAAAGTGGAAATGCAACATAACGGATGGTATTTACAGTCTGCTTGTCCCTTTTTAAAATTAATAAAAAGCTGGAAGTATAGTCTTATTCTGTTTGTAGGCCCAAGACCTATTGTCTCCCCATCTGGGGGTTTGTTTTCAAAAATGGTCATGACAACCTATGATACTAAAATCTTTCAAAACTCTGGAGTATCCAAGTATCGAACAAGGATACTCAGAAAAGTGTAAGGTATATGCCTCAGATGCTCCTATATATACCCCAAAAAAATTTATGTCAATTTTTAATAAATTGGCTCCCTCTTCCAAAAAAAAAAAAACAAAGAAAGAAAATATGTCATACCAGATCCTTCTACATAGAGTTAAAAGAAACAAAAAAAAATTAAGGAATTATGTTTTTATTTAGTCTCGTAACAATTTTTCTAATGTTTTTTATTTAGTCTCAAAAATGCTCATAACGGTTTTGACGATTACTCTTTAAATTGACACCGTATAAGTACAACTACCCCTCACCAAGCTGGTCATTTCACAAAAAAAACTATAGAATCATGGGTGTAAGAATACAAAGTCTCTCAAGTATCAATTGAGAATTGATCTATGAAAATTAAAGCTTGGGGTTTGCACCACTACATGCTAACGAATCAGCATCTGAATTGTCTTCTCTCCGAATATGACTGAGAGCAACCTGACACACCTGATGAGATCCATAGCATCTTCAATCTCATTCTCTAGTTGCCAAGAAAAATTTGCTCCGGACATCATCCACCCAATTATACAATGTTCTTACCTAAGCGAGAAACGTCCCACTAGTGACTTAAATCAGCAAGTGCCTGACCAGGCCCACCTTATTAGTTGGGCTGCAACTCAATTCTGGTTAAGGGAGACACCATTAAAAAAAATCCAAACTGCAAAGTAGTGTAATTTAAATCATAGTTGCCGAAAACTTCCTAGTTGGGTTGAAGCTTACTTTAGAAGCTAAATTCCTCTTCCTTCCCAAATTTTCATGCTTCTTATTTAGCTGATTTTTTTAATAGCAAAAGATTTTATTAATCACAACAACCATGACCGAGCTGGTAGGTAGAATAAGGAAAAAGCGCAAATACAATAGCAAGACGGCCCTCCATGTCAAGGAGGAAGATAGTCAACAACCTCCAAGCCATGCCTAGTAACCACACTAGAGCAAGAGATTCATCATCGCTATTGGCTGCCCTTCTAACGTGCTAGAAGATAACGAGATGAACCCCCACCCGGTCCTGGATCTCATCCACCAAGGGAGCAAACCTCCAAGGGTGAGGGTGGCTTCCAAGCATCCATCTAATTACATTAAGGGAGTCCCCCTCCACCACTAGGACCGACAGAGTACTATCATCAACCAGTCGCCCTTACCTCCACTTCATTAGTCAACTCTCCCAACCAGCCGAGAGAAGGCCCACTTAATACTTCCCCACTCATCCCTAAGAAGACCTTCAACTCCAGCCGGCCCACGGTTACCAATGCTCAATCCGTCGAAGTTCTCCCCACTAGTACAAATCTCCCTCCACCGGCGCCACAGGTCGAAGCTCGAGATAAACCTAAAGCAAGGGAAGGCCTTAGCACAGAATGTACAAAGCGCAACTATCTTTGTGTAAGCATAGGACGGGCTCTTGGCATAGCTTCGAAAGACCATGTCATTTCTTTCTTTCCAAATCACCCAAATAGTTGCTAACAAGGTTAGCTGCCATAGCATAAGACCAACAACAAGGGAAAGCACACATGATCTTGAACTTCCTAAGGATACATCCCCAAATGGCTCTGACATACTTGTAATAGATAAAAATAGGGGATGTCAGGGTATGAATTTGGGACACATCAGGTGAATTTTTGGGTGGGCTGCCATTCTAGGGAGAATTCAAACGATTGACTTTTTGAGAGAAAGAAAGATGATCATTATTAATTACTGTACCCTTTGCCATGAAGATGGTGAGTCTGCCAGCCATTTGCTTCTACGTTGTAATTTTGCAAGAAAGGTGTGGGGAATGAGTTGGGGAGGTTTGGTATTCAATGGGTTTTTCCGAGAGAAATTGCCTAGGCTTTAGATAGCTGGCAATATGCTCCGTGGGGGAAGAAAGGAAAAATCCTTTGGAAGCTATCTTTTCTTGCCATTATATGGTCGTCATGGAGAGAAGAAATGCTAGAACTTTCAAAGGTGTTTCCAAAAGTGTTGTCTTTGTTGCTTCAAAAGCAACGGCGTTGACTATATCTAGGGCTAAGTCAATGCCTCTTTTTTAATTTTGTATCCGCATTCGATTTATGGTATGGGTGTTTAGAAGTGTGCTCATGTGTAGAGAGGAATAATACTATTGAACATGTTTGGGAGCCTCCAGAGAATGGATCGTGCAAGCTTAATTTTGATGGATCAGGTCTAGGTAATCCCGATCCGGCTGGTATTGGAGGGGTTATAAGGTATGATAAGGGTGTGGTGATTTGGTCATTTGCCGGTCCAATTGGTATTGCCGATTCGAACGAGGCGAAAGTATGGGCTGCTGATCAAGGAAAAAGCTACTAGAAGGGGAATATCTTAATAATGTTGTGATGGAAGGAGATTCCATCGACATTATGCGATGGTTATCCGGTTCACTTAAGTTTCCGTGGAGGTTTGAAGACTTTTATAATGAGATTTTTTATATTATCGGAGATACCTATATGGCTTTCAATCACGTTAGGAGGTCGGCAAATGAAGTGGCGGATTCTCAAGCAAGGAGGGGGGTTGGTTTGGAGTCTCTGGAGAAATTTGATTTCCTTCCCCCATGATGCTTTTATTTCTTAAGACGTATTGTTATATTCTTTTTTGTACTCTCTGACCATCTCAGCCTTTTTTAATGAATTTTACCATTCAAAACAATAGATAAAAATATGGTCCACTGTCGCCCCTGCCTTGATGCACAGAGAGCAATGGTCTACAATCAGCATATGGTGATTCCTTAGACGGTCCACAGTAAGGATTTTACGCAATAAAGACATCCACGCAAATGCACATACTCTAGCAAGAGCGTCATACCATATATATAGGTGCGAGGATAGAGAGCACAGAATGATGTGCTGATAAAATGACTTGACAAAGAAGATCCCCGAGGAGTCCCAAATCCAAACCCTCTTATTCATCCCATTCCTCTTGATGTAGCAAGTACTCAACAATTCCAACAGACTAGCTATCTAGTCCATTTCTCAATCAAATAACTTCCTTCTGAACTGAATCGACCATGATGGACATCCATTCTCCAACTGGAAATAATCTTTGACAAAAGCATCTTAGTAATGATGAAGAGTGCCTCCCCATTTTGGTAATGACAGAATCATGTATAAACTCGAAAGTCAAAACACTCCTTTCAAATACACTCTAAACTTAAAAAGCTCATTTTAAGTTTAAAACAAAACTTGATTTTTTCAAGAACTTGATGAATAAAACTCCATGCTCGTAAAACTATAAATCCCTAAAAATTGTAACTAGAATTAGCATGAAGTCCTCTTTAACTACCTATAATACTAACTAACATGCCTTCCTTCCTAACCTACTATGCCCCTATCTCTTTCTATGTGTTTCGTGTTCATTTGCAACAAGGCTTCCTTGATGCTTCATGTTCACCTCCCATGAAGCTTCCTGCTCATTTCCTCTTTAATATCCCCATTGCTTTCATGGTGCTTTCCGCTTCCCACATTTTGTCTCTTTTAGACTTCCCCCTTCTGCTTCCCACTTTGGCGATTATAATGTGAACTACATATTGATTTATTTGTCGTAATATTTAGATCATAGAATTGTTACAGTACTTTTCTATCGGTTAATATTGCAGTATTATATGTGTGCCTGATTGCCTAATTAAATATCTATCAGTTCTATGCATTTATTGTAACAGAATCGGAAATGAGGTGTACACTTCTCTTTTTCCACCTTTCAATAGTTGGTGAGACGGGAATGAGAATCTAATCCTGCAAGAATTGCTCTATTGGATCTAATTACCCATTGCTTGCAAGAAAGAGGCACGCCTTGCTTTTCCTTTTGAAAGGATTGTGCCTTTTGATTTTAGAGCTTTGATAGTATTAAAATAGGGCTTCTTGAATTTTTTTTTATCATGCATCATTTGTTTTAAGTTTTATGTTCCTCTTCTGGATCGACTGTTTCCATTGTGTGCCTGCTGTTTCGATTGTGTGCCTGCCGGCAGACCAGTTCAGGACTATACCATAAACCATTACACAAAAAACAGGTTCAGTTCACATTTGTTTCAAAGGACCATATCGCGCAAAAAAAAAACATTTTTATTGACACAAAAAAACAAAAGATGGATTTTCAAGCCAAGTCCATTTTATAAATAATATTTAAAAACTACAACAAGAAATGCAACTAAAATGAAATGGCATACAAATTTATGAGGCGACTGTTAAGTGCTTTGCATTCTTGGATTATTTCATCCTCATCCAGAAGTTCTTCCAATGAGAAGTTCTCCTTATCCAAAATGGATTCCACCTACAAAAAATAAGTTTTCTAATCAACTGGAAAGAATATTAACAGAATATGGGGAAAAAATTTATATGGGTAGTAGGACCCTTGATCCGGACCATCCATCAGCTGAGAGCCAGTGCAACTATGCATTGGGTAACGACTTATAATTTCAAAAACATACTGATAGGGCAACCACATCTATCCGATCAATGGCCTTAAGATCCGTGATCTGACCATCCATCAGTTGGGAGCCAGTGCAACTGTGCATGAAGTAACAACTTATAATTCAAAGACATAGTGATAGGACAACCGCATCTATCAGAACAGTGGCCTTTTCTATTTAATTATTAATGTGCAGGTCACAGGTAGGAATAGGATCGTTAGTTTAGTCGAATAAGAAGAATTTCAAGGCATTAGCAATCAAAAATGTGTCTCACCTGATGGACAGTCCAGACTCCAGATTGAGGGTCCCACTATTATTGATGTGCCTAATACACATCATTCAAATCATAATATGGTGGAAATGATCCACGCCATATTATCATTCATCGTAATTAAAAGCATAAAGAGTGAAGGACAAATTCATTATTCAAGTTCCATACTAATATAAGATGAAAAAAGCAGAAAATTCATCATCTACAAAAACACCAAGAAAGAGAAAATCAATAATCAACATCCAGACACAAATCAGAGAGCAAGCAAAAAGCTGAAAACAGAATCCAGTACAAAAGAAATTTAACTTCAAGAGGAAATGAAGCATACACATTCTCACATAAATTGCTAATTAAAAAGGAAATGATATATTTGCCCATTTTCCATGGGCCACCCCCTTGTAGTGTAGAGGGGTAGTCATGAATACACTAGAGGGGGCTGGTCCAGGGAAGGAAAGGGGGCCAATATATCACTTCCAAAATTAAAAAGGATTAATCCATTGCCAATGATTTGCACCAGACAAGCGACCATAAGACCCTTGGTCTAGACTGTCCATCAGGCGGGCACTAGTGCCGCTGTGAATGGGATATGGACTTATAATTCAAAAACCATACTGATTGGGAAACCGCATCTGTCCGATAAGTGACCGTTTCAGTTTTAATCATCCATGTGAAGGACATATGCGGTTAGGTTAGTCCAAAAAGAAAAGTTTTGATGCGTGAGTGGTGTCTCATCTGATAGACAGTCCAGATCGAGGGTCATACTATTATTGATATGCCTAGTGCACATCAGTCCATGGTGAGGCTGGGGACTCGGAAGTCCCCCCTAAGGCTATGTTTGGTTGCGCGGGGGTGGCTCAGATAGTAGTGGAATGAGAAGTCAAAAGAGAGGGGACAAGCATTTGATTTGTCTATAAGAATAGTAGGATTGTTGTAGGTAGTGTTTGGTTGTGCGTAGTGTTTGGTTGTGCGGCAGTTCTCCCGGAGAGTAATGGAAAAAAGTAGGGTTGTCATTACCAAAAAAAGGACAGAATTTTCTCAAGTCCAATCGACTAGGCGTATTGTGTCGATTCTTTTGAGTAATATATCTGGAAATGCCCCGCGATTCCTTATTTAAATCATTTCGAGATAGAAAGAAAATTCTCTTTAAAGGATTCTCTAGGAGACCTGCCTTTCTCTTTAATAAGGTCATTGCTCTCATTGTTTCTTGGGTGAGGATCATTCCCAATTTTACATTTGTGTCGGCATATGATCTTTGGTATGGGTGGACTGTGATTTGCAATGGAGCTAGGGAAGCCACATCAGTGGATCATGTTTGGGAACCTCCGATGCAAGGATTGTTGAAATTAAATTTTGGTGGTTCTAGTTTGGGAAACCCGAGACCGTCCGATATCGGAGGCGTGCTAAGAGATAATCTTGGAAAAGTCATATGGGCTTACTCGGGCCCTATTGGGATTTCAGATGCAAATGAGGCTGAGGTACGAGCCATTCATTATGGTATAAAGCTATTAGCAAATGATGACATTGCTAAAGTTGAAATCGTGACTCGAAGAATGTGATTAGATGGATTAGTGGATTTCACTCAATTCCATGGAGATTTTATACATGGTTTGATGAAATTCAAGATATCATCGGTGACTCTCATATTCAAGCCTATCATGTAAGAAGATCCGCTAATGGTATTGCCGACAAATTAGCCAAGGATGGGGTATCTAAGGATAGTATTGAGATATTTGATTTCCTTCCTCCTTGATTTTTTGTTCTTTTGAGTTTGTAATTCCCTCTTGTACTCTTTCTTGGGCCCCTGGCCCCTTTTAAATATATTATACTTACCTTTCCAAATATATATATATATAGAGGAAAAGGATTGTACGCTCGACCGTACCTAAAGTTAGGTACGGTAGAGTGCCAAATCACATGGGTCCCCCATTTTTGGTGGGCTTCATTTGCAAGGCCCCATCATAGATAGGGTGCATACCAAAAATCAGCACCATTGAATCATCCTAACCCCTCCAAAACTGGAGGCCAAAATGGGCAAATTTGTGGACAAACACTGTCTGTCCATTTTGGCCTCCACAAATGGATGAGTTAGGATGATCCTATGGAGCTGATTTTTGGTATGCACCCTATCTATGATGGGGCCTTGCAAATGAATGGTTTAGATGCTCACCAAAAATGTGGGACCCATGTGATTTGGCACTCTACCGTACCTAACTTTAGGTACGGTCGAGCGTACAATCTTATTCCTCGTATATATATATATATATATATATATATATATATAGATGAGGGACCTCTACTATACATAGATACCTCTACACATAAATGTATACACACAACCACGCGTACGAAAACATAAGAATGTCTAATGCCTGCTGTTAATTTCATACATGGGATGTAAAATATTAAATTATGAATATATTACAGAAAAATAAGAAAGAAGAATCCTACTCATCGAAACGCAATTACGTCATATCTCAGTAGCAACCCTAATTTTAAATAAACATATCCCAATACTTAAAATATAGAACAAGAAATCTCAATTTCACAAAACAAGAAACCAGCAGCTTTCAATGTTTCCATCAGGGGCTGTATTCTCTCAGGCACCTGTGACCTTGTCACAGTGCCAAGATGATGAGAACCATTTGCCATTCAAAAAAAAAACAAGAAACCAGCAACCATTATATGCAAACATCAGTCATACAAAAAATGTCTGTTTATGAGTGAATTGTATGAAGTAAAAGTAGAAGTGGTAAGAATTGAGAGGTTAAATTTATAAGTTCACTACACAGACAGTCATTTATAAAACACAGCCCAACTAACAAATTGGAATGTAGAAACTGAAATTAAAGAGTGCAATCCATGGAAAGAAGAGCTATGACTAGATTACCTGACCCTGAGATATTGCTGCGATAAACCCTAGTTGGTAAAGAGAATTTCTTGAAATGGAGAAGGGTTTTGAGATTTAAGGTTAGAGAAGGAGAAGAAAACCCCAGAGGAACCGCCCCCATCTCAGGAGTAGATTTAGATACTAATATCTATCTATCTATATTTTATGAGGAAGAAATGATCTAACACAGGATCTAAAATTCTGCCCGTTGCATTCTTCTGTCTTCTCAAACTGCCTCCCTTTTGCCTTTCCTTCCCAAATTCTCGGATTGTCTATTTTCATGGATAGACTGTTTGGAATTAGTTTTATCTTTTGTTTGGTGGAATTATTTTTTATCCTCAAGTTATTTCTATCCGCTGTTGCTTGTTTAACCCCTGCTCTGATTCATTTCTTGGTATTCTTGACTAAGCCATGTATTACTGAGGAGGCACCCTAAATTTTATCTCCTTTTGTCAAAAGAATAGAGAGGTTCCAATAACAATAGGGGGTGCAACTTGGGTCGGGCTCAACCCGAACCTGACGAGGTCACGGCCAATCGTCGAATGTGTACGAGATACCGTAAAGGGCCCAATATCTCAATAGCACCTTTGTCTAAAGCTTCGAATGAGACTTCATATCCGAAACGCAGGAACAATCTGACTAGAAAGTCATTCAAAACTTGATCGAAGAACCAGCGTTTATTGAAAAAGCAATGGAGTCGATTACAAAAACTACTAGTTTGAAAGGCTCGTTGGAATTGATCCGGATTTTGGCTCGGGTTGGGTTGGGTTAGGGTTGGCAGGGTTGGGAAATGCCAACCCGATTTAATTTCAGGTTAGGTTAGGGTTGAGGCTTTGGCAACCCGACCTCCGCCCTCTAATTTTATCTTGATTTTCATTGGGTTTTGTTTTTTTTCTTTAATTTTTTTCATTTGGCCCTAGGTGGACCTGAACCCAACCCTACCCAATTTGGGAAAAAAAAAACAGGTTAGATGGGTTGTCTTAGGTAGGGTTGTGAGATTTAGAGGTGAGTTGGGTTAGGGTTGACCATTCTTGGCCAAAGGCTCGGGTTGGGTTGGGTTAGGGTTGAGGGAATGCTATCTCGGTTTGGTTTGGGCTAGGGTTGGCCTCAACCTGACCCAAGTTGCACCCCTAAAGTGAGATACAACCGTTGCTCTAATTGAGTTTATTTTGAGGGATTGGATATAGGAATCATTTTGTAAATCTTCATTTTTATTCTTGAGAGCTTGTATTGTGTATTTTTGCCTTGTGAAGGCTTCAAGTCTTCATCTTTGTTCTTGGTGGAGGACACTGCATCAACCCTTAAAGAAAAGCTCGGGCATAAAGTTTGGGATCGTGGACGAGACACAAATTTAACTTCAGGAAGCTTATAATGGTTTGGACTTCACCTGTGAGAGTGAAGCCACGAAGAGGGAACATGTTGGTGGAGTGGATTTAGTAGGCTTCTAGCTGCACTTTTCTTTACTCTCTCTTTCTATGTCTTTATTGCATCTTGATTTTTATCTTCAGAGTGGTTAATTGTTTTTGTTCTTGGTTTAATGTTTATTTATCTGTTCTCAAGCGTTTATCCTGCTCTATTGAAGAGAAACGCCGCCAGAGAGGCTTTTTTCCCTACAGCTACAATGAAGACAAAATACCTTCAATTTGTGAGAAAAGGTTACAAGTGCCAAATTTACGTCAATATCATTCATACGCCACCTTTTTATTGCTATATACCTTCACCTCTCAATTTCCTTTCTTCACATGGAGCAGTGATATTAATGAAAAGATTCTCTAAGATCTTGAAATGGACATGAATGTATTTTTGTTGCAATTGATTACTTTACAGAGTGGGTGGAAGCACCCTCATTTATCATTTTTATTACTAGCTATGATAGCTACACACCCAAGACTAACATCCACCCTCCCCCGGAAGTACCCATGCGCCCCCCTTATAACGTGATTTGACGTGAATTTTAACGCTTTTTGACATCAAATCACGTTATAAAGGGGGTGCAGGGCGCATGCGTGCGGCGCGGGGAGGGGCGAAGATATCATCGCCCTCAGATAATATCCTATATATGATGAATTCTAAATAAAATGTCATAGATTCTCACAAGATAAATGAGCAGTAGAAACAACTAATTAGAATTCGAAAGTAATTAGTAGCAAGATGAGCCGGGGCTTATCGGGATTGGTTCCATACGCTTTTTGAGCAGAACTTCTAGTGAAGTAACTACTTATTCTTTGGTTTGTATAATCGAACTTGTCTTACCCATTGAAGCTGAAGTACCAACTCTAACACTAATTGTGGAGAATCAAATTCCAAAAGCACAAGGACACCCCTTCTGTTGTCATAACTCGTCCTGAGGTGAAAAACGGACAAGATAATTTAAGACAAATTTATCCAAGCACAATAGACAACTCCAGGAACAGCTTATCTAAGGACTGCTATTCCTGCGATAGCAGTTTATTTTAAGACATTCCAATCTGACTCAACCCGACCCGATTTGGAAAACAAGTGTTAGACGGGTCGGGATTGGGTGGAGAGATTTAGAGGCGGATTGGGTTGGGTTCGGCCCCCTCAACACGACGCTCAGGTTGGATCGGGTTAGGGTTGGAAGAATGCTACCTCAGGTTGGGCTAGGGTTAGCCTTAACCCGACCCAACCCCACCCGAGTTGCACCCTTACCTGACCCAGCACAGCCTTCATTTTTTTCATGGGAAAATCCTGGAAATACCCAAAAAACCCCACACATTTCTGGTAGCAGCCTCTCAAGATCGACCAATAAATCACATGATGTGCCACACTTAAAGTTAGGCCACCCTCTAAACACAAACAATTGTATCCCCATAAATTCAGTTTACACGCTATGGATACATTTGACATCAGAATCCACCTGGAATAAACATTTTATTCTGAGAATAATCATGGGCAGAATCATCACCATACGAGAAGCAAGGCTAGGGGATAAAGGTTTCCATGTAGCACCAAGGAATGGTTTGTTCTACATTTTACAAGGAGCAAAATTTCTCATAGATGGGTACTCCAAGAAAAACAAAACTCCTGTTTAAGCACTGAGAATTGAATGTCATTCATGAAAATGCTGTCTCTACTATTCAAAACTAAGTATTAAACAGTAAAAAGTAACTAGAGAACAGACAATGTCATCCTCTAAAAAGGTCATAAGAGGGAAGATGAAAAAAAAGCTGAGATAGATAACAATCACAATAAGAAGCATGATACCATGGCATTATCATCCAATCCCTGGTGGGAAAAATATACTGTACATATACACCTGCTACGATTAGTGCTGTTCACGAGGACGACGAAATTTTTTCTTTTTCCAGGCAGGATAAACAAACAGGAAACTATATTTTAACACTCACTCTTGAACAATACCCACCTCCTTATCAACACGCCAGTAATTTGTGTCGTTGAATTCCAATATTGCAATGTCATCTCCGCCAGATTTATCCTTTTCGGGCATCTTCGGAACAAGGTTCTTTTTCAGTGGTCCCGCCTCCCCCACGATCCCCTCTTTCAGTGCTTGCTCCATTGCCCTCTCCGATCCCTCTAACTCGACGCCAACAAATTCCACGTCCTCCTCAAACAACGAAGGCATGCTAGTTTGGTGACCACTGTTAGAATCTGACATGCTAGCAAGCCCGTTTGGGAGTTCGGATTCACCATTTGAGATAGAGTTAGTGATGGACTCTGCGGCCTCTGTGACTGTAGAAACTTCCACCCCTTCCTTGAATGGGTTCCCTTCAGACTCACCAACTTCAGTACCTGGCGATTCACGCCATCCTACCCAATCGGGTAGTGGACGATCACCAAATAAATCATCACTGTCTGTGGCGTCGCACTGGAAAAAACCAAGATCATCCGAAAAGCTTGCTTTCTCCAACTTCAGAGACTCGGTGGAATTAGAAGCTCCCCCGTTAATGGGGCCATTCTCAACAACTCCATTCACAAAATGTGTGCCAGAACCTGAAACCCCATTAACAGAAGTTGTGCTTCCAACTAAGTCCTCATCCTCCCCAACCACCACTTCATCATCGCTACTGCTGCTCCCACCATTAGCTGCCGTTAAGGTGCCATTGAGATTAATCTCATCCATCTCCTCAGAAATGGAGGTGCTCAGAGACTCATTTGTAACTCTGTCTTCTTGGAAAGCAAACCAGTTGGAGTTCGTAAATAAACTGCTGTAACACACCCGCAAGAAAGTACGGACCATCAGTAATAAACAGAACAGTTTAGTCTTGCAAGTTTTCGGATATAAAAAGATAGGAGGAGAGTTTGGGATTCAGGAGATTTGGAAGTAGGTACACTCTTGACCCTTCACTTTCTCCTTGAAAAAGAACAAAAAATGGAGCATCAAAATGATATTTCCTCAATCCCTTCCTCTTCCTCGTCCATTCCGGCTACTGGGCAAAAAAGGAAGCGGTCCATGGACCTGGTGGAGATGGAAGAGGCTCTCTGTAAAATGAAGGTCATGGCTTCCAGGTTCGCACCAACTCCTAGGGAGATTATTAAGGATTTCCTTAAGAGGCAATGGAAGCTCTTCAAGGAGGAAGCAAACCGGAGAGCGGAAGCTTGCTTCAGCGTAACTGGGACCTATAACGGTAAAGATACCCATACGCCAATGCATAAACATCCCTTCTTCAACAAATCACTGGCAGACGAGAAGAATCTGAAGTGTCTCCGATGGGAAGTAGATAAGGCTGTGGGGATTCAGAAGCGGGAAACCCGAATGCTGAGGATCTCGTGTCGGATGAGGAGGTTTTCGCGTTTGAGATTGAGCGTTTCTTGAGGGAACTGGGAAAATGAACGTCTTGACTCTTGAAGGGGGGTCTATTTTCAAGATCTTCAATGGAAGATCGCAAAGTTTTTATGATAAATTTCTATCAGGGGTAATGAAAGGTTTATAAAGATTTTTGAAAAATGATGTCGGTCGGCCTTTTAGGATGGCGGCAGCTTTAGGAAGTTCTGGTTCGAAGGTTGGGTGTATAGGGGAATGATACGAGGAACACCTTTTTTATTTTTGTCTTTTTTATTTTATGGCCTGGAAGTAAAATCCTGGGCCCCCATACGTTGTAATGCAAAGGGGGACTCCTGGTCCGTATCTTACGTAAGCTCCGTATGATTTATAATACAATTCTGTCATCTTTCAAAAAAAAAAAATGACTTGGAAATTACCTCTCTTGGTCATCACCGAGCCGCAGCGACGATATTACAACTTCAGCAGAGTCATCATCAAAGTATACATCCTGCAGTTTTTTAGGTTGGTCAAAACAAATCATATTTTCAAAATATAAACTATTTTATACAAAAGGGTGGGGAGTTCAGTAAACCTGCTACAAATCTCATTTCCTCTTGATTAGTATATTTAACATATTTGTATGGTTAATCCTTTGATATAAAACCAAAAATTTCACGGTTCCTTTAATCTCCTACTTGATGTCCCACATATCCAACTAAGTAAGGCATATATATTCAAGAGCTGTCTTTTTTTCTCCATCTACCTAACTGTAATTAATTTCAAACCCTATTTTATCTCCTGAACTAAACAGTAATCAAACAGAAAAAGACGTGTGTAAAATAGATGCATACCTATATGTTAACTAGACATGTGCTCATCAAATGTTAAGTAGACATGTAAAAAGTTCTTTATTGGGACTACAACAATTGGAAGTATTACCTCAACATCACGCTCGAGCGATCCATGAACCTGTAATACAGTACAATGAAACCAATTGATGAAAACAAAGCAATAATTAGTATAACAAGCGGATTTATCAGCAAAATCATCTCGTTGCTTTGGGTGAATTTTTTTCCCCGCAGGATGCTTAAGAGTGAATATGGTACATAATACCTCATCGGCATCTTCATTTTCATAAATGCTATATCTAAAAGCCTGGCTTAGATTATTTGCTAGGGCAGCTACATCATAATCTCTGTCCTGGAGTTCATCATCATCACTATCCCTCGTTCTTTCCTGCAATGCAGTTGGACGGCTGCAAAGAGCGTGTGAATGACAAATTATTAATTGAACTAAAGTAGTCGAAAAAATATGCAAGGTGGTACAAAAAAAGATGTTAAGTCTGATTTTGGTGTCCAACCCAATCATATGACATAAGACTTTGATGTTTATGGGATTGTAGGGGAATAAATAGTAAGAAGGGAGAACATGAATTCCTTTTTAATTTTAACTATTTACAACGGCACTGAAGAAGCTTAAAATGGCAAAAAATCTTGGAAGTACACATTTCGACAAAACATGTCGTAAATAGTAGAGGCGAGAACATAAATTCATGTTTAATCTTGCTTATTTGCAACAGCACTGAAAAGCTTAAAATGGCATAATTTCTTCAAAGTATGCATTTCTACAGAGTATGTCCATCTCTTTGACAAGTGTTTAAGACCAAATAAATAAATAAATCTTGACAAGGAATGACACTCCATATACATAGAACTTGAAAATATAACCGTAACTTGGACGTAAAACCTTACGAACATGATGAATAGACAGGGCACATATAGTATGAATCACCCTCAAGAACCCTCTAGTATCCAGTGAGACTGACCCCCACACTAGCCATTTGAAAACATTCAGAAAATCTACTTTATGACAAGAGGGCTGGGAAAGGAAGCAATGAAAATCAAGGTACCCATAACAAAACCCTATCCACTGTCTCGTTAGCATCTTTAGTGCCAAATGAACCAGTAAAGACAGCATACCACCATCTCCCCTGAACAACCCATTCTGAGAGACCGGGCAGGCTTGGGCTGCATAAAGAACTACAGTCAAAGCACAATTTACGAAACCCATAAGTGAGGCAGCCATCCGATAATCTTCAGTAGCTGACTATTGCACAGGATTCTTTTCTTTTTTTTAAAAGGTATTGCACAGGATTCATTAAAGCATATAATTGAGTATATCACTGTACTTACTTTCTCCGGGATTAAGAACTCAATCTCTATCGACAAAATGAAAGCCTAACTCAAAACCAGCTTGACACACTTTCATTCAAGTACATAAGGATGTGTTCGGGAATCATTCATAATGTGCATTTTTTGGTTGTTCTACTTTAAAGTTTAAACATCCTAAAATCCAAAACAATGGTGTTCGTTATTTACTTTAAAAAATGCATTTAACGTTTGGATTAGGGTTCTTAATCGTGTAGAAGGTGTATGGTTAAGAAATTGACAAGGAATCTACGCTCTAGGCTCGGATACCAAATGGGGGCAAAGCTAATGGTTCGAGGATGACTTTTTGGTAATTAAGAAGCGATATATGGGTTTTAACTCAACAAAACAGCAGCATGCCTTACCAAATCAGAATAAACAGTCAAATACAACAAAGATATTAGAAGAAATGCTAAGCATAAGAGTTCAACCATCAAAGAAACTAAATTCATCTAAATCAAGTTCGATACAATAATTTCAAAAGAGAAAAATAGCTATCTTTTTTTTTTTTTTTGAAATGGCAGAAAAATAGCTATCTAAAGAATAAAAATCAAATCTCATTCAAATTTCTCCCAGAAAATAAGATCCGTAAAGAAGATACCTAACTAGGGCCCAAAAATGCTAATAGGGTAAGGAAATAAGGAGGTGATGAATGGATCAGAGTAAGGTTTGTTGGTGACAAGTGTAGAGCTGATTGGGTTAGATCGGGTCTTAAAACTGATGGGGAAGGATTGGCTATGCAGAAATAAAAAAGGGGAAGGTTCAAAGGCTGAGATTGAGGAGAAAATAGGTTGAGAGCAACGGGAAACTAGAATAACTACCTGAGAGGGCGCGCTAGGCTTCATGCCTTGATCATCCGCTATCGACAATATGCAAGAGCAAGCCAAAGAGAGGGAAAGAATGGCTATTAACAGTTATGATAGAGAGAAAGAGAGAGAAAATAGATAATCAAGACGGAAAAAGGAATCAAGAACAAGAAAGAAATGAAGATCAATAAAGGAGAAAATTAGGGGTAGAAGGGGCAACTTATGAACACGGGTGAGAGAAAGCGAGGAGAGGTGAAAAGGATGTGAGAAGGGAGACGAAAAGGGAGCGGGCTATGGAAAGTGGGGAGAAAAGAAAAAAAAAGGAGAAGATGAGAGAGAAAGGAGGGGGGCGTACCTTGACTGCTTCACTTTTTTATTTCATAAAACTTCTTCACATTTGGCCTTTAGGTAGGAGTTGATGGGTAATTATAAGAGAAGTAGTGGTTTGATTGATAGGCCCTATAGCTGGCCAGTATGATATGAGTTTAAGTTCACTTAGGAGTTAAGAATTTTAGCCAATTCGAAATATGGTAAATGGACCATGGGTAAAAAGGTTACAACTTATTATTTTAATAAGGGTAAGAGGGCCATGGTAAAATGGTTAGCTTGTGCAGCTCCACAGTCCAAGGTCCAAGGTCCAAAACCCATGCCTTGCAAGCCCTCTTAGGCGACGAGAAATATTGTGCACATTCTAATATTGCACTTTCTTGTTTTCTATCCTTTATAGTGTGTGTTGTCATAATGTCATGTGTATCTTCTATCTGCGAGGATTCAGACTTTTAGGGGGGTGTTTCGGTTGTCCCTAAATTGTTAAGTGGTCTAGTCTCCTTTCTTGTTAATGCTTTTTATCATTGATATTTGTCCTTTATGGCCTAATTATCTTTCGTCTGTCTCAAAGCTGAATGGTGCTTTTAGCTGGCTTTTAGCCGTTTGATCTTGCAGCATACTCAGACGACCGGGCAGAACAAGCTAGATATTATGAAACATGTTAGGGGTCATTAGATTGATTCGGAAAGAGAGGGTGATTATATACCTCACTCGGCTACCCGAACTTTCTTCTTTCATCTGTTTCAATCGGTTCACTTAAAGCGAGGGATGGTTGGCCATGTCGATGGAAGGTATAGGGTTTCGAGAAGGAACTACCAAGAAACCTTGATTCCATTCAAGTTTTCAGCAGGTGGGAAAGAAAAAAAGGCTCTTTGTTGTCGATCGCCTAATGTTTTGGCTTTGAATTCGAGGTGCAGTGAATGATCGACCACTTGGCTCCCTATTCATCGAGTTCGGTGAATAGCGAGCCATCACTGAAAGGAGTAATGGAAGAATTGAACCAATTACTGACATGGAAGACCTCATTATGTACATAACAAATAAACGAATCAAGAAAGTTTCCCTTTTGCCCACATTCATTCAGTCTTAGTGGAGATGCCCGCGCCATTTTCTATTGCTTGTTCCATTATTTCCTCACTGCCACATGCTCCGGGCTCCTACTTTGCCTCTCGCCCATCAACAAATGAATGTGTTGCAACCTAATGAACGAATCTTTTCGATCGAAACATGAGCATCTTGTGTGTGTGTGGCCCTCCTCAGGAGTGGCCACATAAGCGGCTGTTATCCCCTATTTTAAGGATAACTAAAGCACTAGAAAAGCCAGTCACGGTCTTCCCACTGCACGAGGAAATATGGTTCAAATAATCTCTATAGTCATAGTTGTCAATCTCCTACGACTCGTACGAGTCAACTCCCAAGTCGAGTCGAGTCGCTGGGCTTTCAAGGCAAGCCGCATGGGTGGCTCGCCTCTATTGAAGAGTCGTCTAGTGACTGTTCGAGTCACTGGGAGTCGACTCGAAAAAATGACTCCTACGAGTCAAGCCGAGTCGATGAGCTTAGGCTTTCTTGTTTTGTTGGTTGAAAACTTGGATATTGGAACTTAGAACTTAATTATTTTTGTGCATGGAAGTTACAAGCATATAGTTATTTATATTTTTGGCTTAGTGCCTTATTTAGGTTATATTTTTTACATGCTTCATCTTTTGATAGACAATTATATATTTTTCAACCAAATTTATGCTCTTGTCAAAAACTCTTACGAGTCACAAGTCGAGTCGAGTCGAGTCGAGTCACAAGTCATAAAATTAAGAAATCAGGTCACAAGTCAAGTCATGGGTTGACAATTATGTCTATAGCAGTTCCATGAACAATCCATTGCGGGAAACTAAGGACGTTTCCAATACCAACAGCAGCTCCCGCTAAATCAATTTAGTTGCTCCTGCACCTATTGATTATGCACCTTCTAACCATGGTTTCAAATTTCGGTTTCGGAATGCGTTTCGGTTCTCACCGAAACCGAAATTTTGGCCGAAATTGCAATTTTGGCCGAAATTGCAATTTCGGTCGAAATCCAACGAAATCAAATAAAATAATATTTTATCTCCTACAAAATTTCGGCTGAAATTTCAGGATAATATTAAATGATAAATAGAATTGAGATTTTTGGGTGAAATTCCTTAAATTTTGGACGAAATTTAGAAGAAGAACGAAATTTCAGCCGAAATTTTGTAACGTTTCGGGTATACCTGATTTCGATTTCGGTATCCACCGAAACCCGAAATTTCAGACCAAAATTTAAAACCGTGCTTCTAACATCTCAAGTCGAGAATTCTTGTCAAGCTTTTCCTTAGCTATTTTCTGGATTCCTCGTCTATTCCCCACATTCCTTTAATCTCGGGCATATCGAGAGGCCTGGCTAATAGGCTAAAGCGGGGGCCGAAAAGGCATAAAAAGGTGACAAGCGAAGCATTTGGGTTTTAGGTAGGAGTTGATGGGTAATTATAAGAGAGGTAGTGGTTTAATTGATGGGCTCTAGCTGGCCAATATGATAAGTTTAAGTTCACTTAGGGGTTAAGAATTTTAGCCAATTAGAGATAAGGCAAGTGAACTATGAGTTAAAAGGTTACAAATTATTATTTTAATAAGGCTAAGAGGGTTATGGTAAAAAGGTTACAAATTAGAATTTTAATAACAGTAGAAGGCCATGGGAAAACGAGATATGGTGGGTCATAGACTGATTAGAGTTGTAGACATCCCCCATATTTAGGACGAATAAAAACCTGTAAATCAAAGTAAATCCTACATAAAAAATAACACTAGGCCCATAGAGAAAAGGACTAAATCTAATGGCTAAGATGGTTGGATCACACCACTGGTCAAGACTATAATTAGATTTGATAACTATGCAATAAATTCAACACAAACTAAAAAAGCTCAAAAATGGAACATCGGCACTGAAATTTGAAAAGTTGGGGGAGGCTTGCCTTAAAAACTTTCTTGAAACAAAACAACACCCCGAAACAACTTGTAAGGGTTGATTTAACTTGGAAAACAATCAAAACCTCACTATTTTCGATTTTTCTGATCTTGTTATAACGTTTAGATGATGCAAGGATGTCAATCATCAATTTTTGTGTAGTATACTTAATTGCATATTAAGAATAAAAGCATACATACCCACAAGCCCATCGGTAGACATTCTCCACAACATTACGTTCATGTAGAACGTTAGTTTGCCAATCAACCCATTCAGCATTTTCCTAAGTATGCACAAAAAAATAAAACAACGTCAACCAAAATATATTTTTCTTAATGCGATAGAAGGTAAGAAAAAGATCAATTTAACGAGTAGTTTCATAAAATTGTTCCATGCAATGTGGATACCATATCTCCAAACGAACAAAATGCTTTGGCTGAAAGCTACCCAAATGCAAATATTTGATTTCAGAACCAAATTTAGGATAAATAGAATTGGAACAAAGGGGGGGCGAGGTGTCCCCTAACGATAAGTATGGGACTTGGTTGAAACAGTTTTCAGCCCCCAGTGAGTAATTACTGATTAGTCAAACTTGGTCAACAGGCAGAATATGCTCAATACAATAGAAACCAAGGCAGTGCATCTAATAATGTGTAGTCTTGATTGATCGAGGAACCAAGTTGCCAAAGAATCTTCACCTCCAGGTATTGACAAGCACCTTCTACCCACAGATAACCCTTAAATACTATAAAAAGAATAATGACTACAGTGATTTTTTTGAAATGGATAATGACTACAGTGATAGTGGCGTATAATTATAATTATTTTATAAGATCATAAAACAAATTTTCATAACCAAAATTTCTGGTTCAGGAAGTTTGCAGATTAATTTTTACAATTGTGTATTTTCTTTTTGGAGAGACAGGAACCCGAGTTAGATGAATAAAGGAACAAAGTCCAATGGAGGGTCTAGTTCAACAAGACATAACTCATTTATTTTATTTTTTTGAAAGGAAACAAGGCATAACTCATATAACTAGCATGTTGCCAACCATTAAAAAATAAAAAACTTAGCATGTTGCCAACCTGAAGATATGCATGAATGTAGTCGTTGCCATTCCCCAACTGAACAAGCTTGTTAGCAATTCGTGTAATGTGTCCAATATTGCCTGTTCGAGGCAATTGTCTTCCAGCAGCAGGTAATGTTGGCTGTTGTGCCGAACAAAACACAACATCATCTCAAGGATCATGACATAACAGGTGCAGAAAAACAAAATATTATTTAAAAACAGTGACATGGTATTTTCTAAGGGTTTGCATAAGAAAATTTAATTAGTAAGAATATATTACCAGACTTGAATCACTAGAAAGAGTGGGATGTCTGTCAGCTTGGAGAATCTTTCCAATTAAGTTACAATCTTGGAAGAGATGGTCTAGAAAAGTAGTATTCTTGCTGTCCAAGCATGATGCTATGATACTCTCTACATGGTTATGCAACGAATTATTGAATGGGTACCTGCAACAATTATAACAACAAAAATGAAATAATAGGGAACTGCGATGGTTTTGACCAAAATCCAAGGAGAACAAACAGCTTACTCAAAAAAGAGATCAAGGATTCTCTGGATAGCGCCCGAGCTAACCAATACCCTTTCAGCAGCTTCATAACCAGTCCTTAGCAACACTGCAATAAACTCCACAATCTGGAGAAAAAAAAACAATTTCAATAAGGAAATTAGAATGTTTTTCTCTAACAAAAACACAGAGTTTATAAAAGAAAGGAATTACAAAAAAGGGGTGTATCACATCTCCATAAGATGGGGATTATCTTTATGTAGATACATTCCTTCAAAACAAGTATAACAAAGTTTTGTCTCGTATTGGACATCCTATGGAGGAACTTTGTGTTCGCATTGCCCTCCTTCAATCACCTAACTCTTGACTTATGCTTCTGATTGACTTCCCCCAATTTTTATAATCTTCTCAGAATCATATTATACTTCTTTTTAACTCAACATGCTCGCCGCCAATAAAGTCAACCACCACCCCCTCCATTCTCCAATCCATCGTGCCCAATAATCTCATTAAAGAAAATCCTTTCTCACACTAATCAAACAGAAACTCCACATGTTGTGTAGAATTTTAATGTTATGAACCACAAACTAGTAAGCACCCACAAACCACCACCCCTTCAATCAACCACTCCCCCTATCGACTTCAAATTCTGGCACTCCCAACTACGTATTTTCAAATTTTAAAAGGAAATTAGAAACGGAAATGTTATCAGCACTACCATATTTTGATGATCACACTCCTCACTTTATTAAAAAGTACAGTATAGCCCGCACCATAGGATGATCCAAACCATCCATTAGATGGGCCACAGCCTATATAGGTTGTGCCCCAAAAATCATTTCCATAGGCTGATCCTAACCCTCCGATCTATAGAGGGTTAGGATCAACCCTCTATGATTCAGTCCCTCTATAAATCCGAGGGTTAGGATCAACCTATGGAAATGATTTTTGGGGCACAACCTATTTAGGCTGTGGCCCATCTAATGGACAGTTTGGATCATCCTAGGGTGCGGGTCATACCTTACTTTTTAATAAAGTGAGGAGTGCGATCATCAAAATATGGTAGTGTTGATAACATTTCCCATTAGAAAATGTCGATGGATAGTTCCTTAAACTCTTCATGTGTTTCCAACATAAAGTATATTAAACATCAACCCAAAACAACTCAAATAGAGTAACAAAAGGAGAACCAGCAGCCTCATTCATTTCCTCCTAAAGAATAACCTTCAAAGCACTCTTAGAATCATTGTGATAGTTCTGTCCAACAATACTTTCAAAAGGGGTGAGAGAGAGCCTAGTCAACATGAGAAGAAGAAATAAATTTCAACTTGAGTCAAAAATTTTAAACCTTTTTAGGCACCTATAGTTCCTAATATCATGTTTAATGGCACCTTTAGTAGCTAATAACATGTTTAATTTCAAGGCTGCATATAATTTCTGATTTTGTACAGTACTCGAATCCTTCAAAGTCTTTAGAGTATCCAAGTATTGGATAAATGAGTTTTTATATGGTGTAAGGCCTTACAACAATACGGTAGGGGTACCACCCTTGATATTTGATCCAACAGCAGCTCACTTTTTGAGAAGCTGCTGTTGGATCAAATATCAAGGTTGGTACTTCCACCATACAAGGGCCTTATTGTTGTAAGGCCTTGCACCATATAATTTCTCTGGATAAATATACTCAGTACTCCTAATCAAAATCTTATTTTCCGTTGTTGTTTTTTTTTTTTTTTTTTGAGAGAGAGAGAGAGAGAATCAACCTAGTCAACTTGAGAACAAGAAATAAAAATCCAACTCAAGTCAAAAGTTTTAAGACATTTAGCAAATGTGGAACAGTGTCTATAGTTACTAATATCATGTCTAATTTAGAGGTTGTACAAAATTTCTGATTTTGTACTATACTCGAATCCTTAAAAAGGCTTACAGTATCCAAGTATTGGATAAAGATACTCGGTAAGGGTAAGAGATTGCCTTGAATCCTCCCAATCCAAATCTTATTTTACAATTTTTTCTGAAATTCACATAATCCTCGATTTATGCCAAATCTATTTAAATCTCGCATAGGATGTGACATTTCTGTCTTTTCAGAAAATATCAAGGAAAATTATGCTTTCGTTTAGTCACACAATTCTTTTGATTATTATTTTCTACCTTAAAAAAAGTATGTTCCACTAATGAATAAAAACAAAGACCTGATAACTAAGTCAATCTTAACATTCAGAATGTAACCTTATTTGTGACTTTGGCAAATGATGCCCTTTGTTAAAAAAAAAAATTAAATAAAATTTGTTGTAGTTTAAATTAAATATTCATTTATTTTTCTGTTTATTTGAGTCATAGAATGCAGGTGCTTCGTTTTGACTTTTGATAGGCACTGTTATTAGTTCTTTGCCATTTTCTATTTTTAGAGAAAAAAAATGCTCTTCATTTTCTATTATAACTTGAAATATTAAACTTTGAAATTAGCATGACAGAAATTTTAATAACTTGGTCTAGAAATGTATTACTATATCCTACGTTTAAGGATCTTTTGCCTTACACCGCAAAAGCATATTGGATGTTTGTTGTACATGTACCCTAAGATCTTGAGGGTTGTATAATTCCCATAGCCGATTCAGTAATCGATATCCAAGCAACACAATCCTAATACCGGATTTGTTTTTGCAAGAGTTATTTTGCCAAATACGTTGAGATCACTAATTAAGTTTACTCTAGGGAGATGACCCCCCCCCCCCCCCCCCCCCCCAAGGCAGACTTCTAACGCATTTTGGTGTCAAATCGCATTAAAAGGGGGGCGCATAATCCTACGCGGGGAGAGGGGGGCGGAAAAATCATCACCCTTTATATTCCTAATTGTCATACCATACATAAATGTACCTTAAGGCGATGCTTCCCAAGAGGAGGACGTAGTTCCCCATAAGTAGTTGGCAAAACATTCTCATCAGAGGACACATTCAAAATCATAAGCAAGTCACCTGGACAAAACATTGCCAAAGGTATGACAATTAGTTCAGCATGATTATTTCAGCAAGCAAGTACGTTGATAAGTTTCAAATCAGCTACAAACTTATAGTGCAAGAAAGTAAGATTATAAGAAAACAAAATGCACCAAAACAATAAGTCAATAAGAAAACAAAGATGAGGTATCGTAAGTACGTCGAGAAAAACTAAGTGGACCACCAATTCACTATGTAATTTTAGTATTGTTTCATTAACCTCATTACTTCCCTATGAACTTGTAAACAACACTAACATTATTTATTTTATTTTTTTTGAAAATTAACAACACTAACACTATTGAATGATAAAAGTAGGTGTCCATGGGTTCCAACTTCCAACACAGCAAATAAGAAAGTCTCAACTCTCTAGGCTATCATACATAAAGGCACAAGACGCACTTGAAACTAAGGGCCCCTAGAACTCCACAAGCACAAGGCGAACTGAAATATTTGGTACAACCTTTAATAATTATTTTACATTGTTTATGGATTCTTCTAGCTCAAAAACCCATGTCAACCCAAAGGAGTATATTCAAATGTTTTGAAGTTCTTTGTACACAACAGCCCTGAACAATCTCAAATTAATCTTCCTTACTCCTCCATAGATTTGTATACGAATCATTAAAGGAAAGAAATCCAAACTAAATAAGTACACATCACATAATAACTATTAAAATCGAGTCATGTGAATTCTAGCATGGATCAAAACCTTCTATCAATTGGATGCATAATGCTAAAGAAAGTAAAGTAAAATCATCCCTATCTAATAAGTGAGGCATGATACCAATAATGTTATAAAAGCTTAAGTTAACATAGCATCTGCGCACCAAGTTAAATGAATGTTTTCCCCCATTAATGGATTTTATGCACTGTAGCCCATGAAAGGGGCTTTAACATTGTTTTGAGAGGCTCATTTAACCTCCATTCTACATTGCCACCCCATTGGCAAAATAACAGAAGTGACCTACGTAGCAATGCTCATTTGGGATGCCACTACACCCAAGTGCATGTGTACGCTACTTGTGTCGAGGCACATGCCTATATGGCTTTGCCCCTTAGGGCCCAGGCAAGACAGTATCAACTACCTTTTTGAGGCACGTTCCAATGATGCCTTTGAAAACACTACTCAAGCCACGGTATTATTAAGATAACAAATGTAAGTAGATCAATGACCTCATATCATACCATATAACTAGATCATAACCAACCGAAGGAGTAAACAAAACATATTAAATTATTAACGTAGGCAAAAATTACATTTGAGGCACTTGCCTTATTGCAAGAAATTACACTTTTTGATATAGCGCTACTAGTTATATGTATGATGACTCAAAAAATGTGACTAGGTGGACAAGAGAGGACGCCACTATTATATGGCAGCTCAGTTCTAAGAAATCGAGCATCTCCTTGTTCGATCATTGTTGAAAGGATTTCAAAGCAAAATACAACCAAGGAATTATCTGTTGAATACTTGGCCATTTGTGACAAATATACAAGCAGTTAGATGATTCTAGTTGTAAGAATGTGGTGGCAAATTTTATAGTTTATACAAGTCAAAGTAAATGAAAGAAGAGTCTTGGATAGGATCACCCAAGATGTGGAATAGAAGGAGAAGGAAAGATGCCGTAGGGTTTTCCTACTCAAACCCCTCAGAATCCACAGCTTCATATATAAGATTTGAAGACAAAAATTACAATAATGCCATTAACGATGATGTACCCTATCATAAACCCATAAAATTCATCACTAGAACATAAAATAAACCAGTAACACATATTCTAATCTCAATAATCCCATTCAAGATGGAGCAAAGATATCATCCATGGTCATAGTAGAACTAGAACAAATCAAACAAAACTGACTTCGACCAAGAGCCTTTCTAAACATGTTCGCTGCCTGATTTTTAGATCTCGGACAAGTAAATATTAGCTTTCTAGTGACATTTTCACAAAATATGTGTTTGGTTCTCTTCAAGGTTTAAAATCATGATTTCTGTTTCGATTCCGGTCACCACGGAAACGAAAACGTTTTGGTTTAGATTGGAAACTTCAGTAGATACCCCGTAAAATCATAGAAACGTATGAAAACATATACAGATGATAGAATTATAGTATCAAACTTTATGAAATCCTAGAATAAGCACAAATACACACTACCATCACATAAAAAAGATAGTCATCTGTAATGGCTCCACAACATCGAACACCCAGTGACATCATGTGCCGTCGCACATGTCTGATAATTCAGAATATACCATATTTCACATGTAATTCATCTGAATATGTATACATAATGCATACAGCACGTTTCACATGCAATTCGTATAGTAAATCACTAATATACTTACCATTTTGGTTTCAGTATGCATTTCGATGGGAATGGAAACAAAAACATTTCGGTCATTCCATGTTAGTTTCAGTCGAAATTTAAAACCCTGGTTCTCTCATAAAACATTGGATTACTAGCTATCTAAGAAGCTACCTGACTATCACAAAAGAAGCTACCTGGCTATTAAAAAACATTGTCATTGTATCATCAACCTTTAGAGTCTTCACTCTTCAGTCACATCAACTAAAATGTGGTATGAGCCACAATATCCCCCCGTTGCACTAGAAGCACATGCTGCTTCTTGCTTATGAAAATCACAATAGTCCAACAAAAAAGATACAATATCCTGTAGTCGAGTGTCTTTCATGAGGGAGATAATGCCCAATAGGTATCCGAAAACTGCAGAAAAGTTCTCTGGTCTCAAATGATTATTGAAGCGGAAATTAGGGCAGTTCTTTACGCATCAGAATGCTAGAGAGTAGCTTTCTGGACCGAGCAATAGTTGAAAGCGACTCCCTTAGTGTCATAAGGTGGCTATAGGGATCCCATGCTGTCCCTTGGAGGTTTGCACAATTCTTTGACAAGATCAAAGATAGAGTAGCCGTCTCTTCCATATCTTTTAATCATGTTAGGAGATGGGCGAATAGTGAAGCCAACATGCTAGCGAGGGAAGGGGTGACCAGGGGGTCTTTAGAGATGTTTGATTTTCTTCCTCGCTGATGATTCTCTACTCTGTTTATGCTCTTTTTTGTATCTTCCTTTTCTCATTTATTCACATCGTACTGACCATCTCGGTCGCGAGATCTCCCGTTGTCCTTTCTCGAATAAAATTTCTTTGCCATTCAAGAAAAAAAAGCACTAGCCTAAGTTTCAAAACTAAAACCAACGGCACAAAATCTGAACAGACGCAATTATAAGGTTCATGCAAACCTACAAGATATAGAAACATTACTTTTTCCAATTCATCATACTATCACTAAGGCAAACAAAAAATTTAAGTGAAATACTGGACATATTCACAACAAACCAGGGTATCATCTCCAGGTTCTGCATATTTCAAGTTGCGGAGATGGTTAGGATATTGTCCAAACAAGAACAGGCAGACCAACGAAAATGCTACATGATTTGCAAATAAAGTTTGAAAGGACTGCATCTTTCCTTTAAATAGAGCATATTAGGCTGTCCAGTTGTAGTGGTGAAAGAAATAAAATAGCATGACTTCAAGCAATATACTACAATATTATTGCTTTGAGCTCATATCCGTTTAAGTCCATAGAAAGAGCCACCAAAGGGCAGGACAACTTACTCCCAACACTTTCAAGGAGCACAAAAGTTCCCGTTTCTCCCATTCCATACAGACATTATACAACTGAAAGAAAAGGAACAACTTAAAACACCATTGTCACTCAATTTACAAGTTACAGGAACACAGAGCAAATGTATGAGAACTAAAAGCTACCATTAATTAAACTACATGACGAACAACAAGCACCTAAATGAATCAATATATTGACAGCCAACCTAAATGAATACGTATAATGAATATGTTATCAAATTTATATGCTTAAAATCAATTAGCATGGTGGAAACAGCAAATTAGAAGTAGAGTGGAATTTCAAAATTACAGTATTAAATCCATTCAGAAAAAAACACAGAAAATTACAAGGCAAGGTATTGTATACAATAATAATCCATGGGAAGAAAGTAATTTGCAGGACATGGGACCAAATCAACACAAATTACAGTGAAGAACTTACAAAGTTTTGGGAGCATCGCAGTAACAGTCTCGGAATTAACAGGGACAGGGGGTTCATATAAATGTTGACTTCTGACAGAATAAACAAGAGAAGTGGAAGCTGATCGTTTGGGATCCAGCAAAGATATACACACAGACAATGAGTGAATGAGGGTAGATTTTGATGCTGAATTTTCCAGAGCGTGTCCAAATATTCTCTCGAGAAAGCTGCATGTGAACATAAAGAATGAACAACCACTTATTAGAAATACAAGATTCTTCTATCAATATTAGTTGGAGAATGGCAACCATCTGATGGAATATTCAATAAATACAAACCTTGGGCTAGAGATTTTAA
This sequence comes from Tasmannia lanceolata, assembly GCF_043159265.1. Taxonomy (NCBI): domain Eukaryota; kingdom Viridiplantae; phylum Streptophyta; class Magnoliopsida; order Canellales; family Winteraceae; genus Tasmannia; species Tasmannia lanceolata. The sequence goes on from NW_027518692.1 coordinate 51,547,748, forward strand.
TCGTTAGTGGTGATGGAGTGTTTCTTGTTATAGCACAGAGTGTTTCTGCCGCATTAGCATGAACTTCAGGAGGACACTGACACATCAAATTGAAATACATATGGGGTTATTAGGCTACATGGTAAGTTGCACGGAAGGGCCAGTAAAAAGCATGAGCATGAGCACATCAAGACCAAACATTTCATTGGTGTGTATATGTGTGTGTGTGTGTGTGTGTAATTAGTATCGACCATTCAAATATATATATATATATATATATATATATATATATATATATATATATATCAAACAAGTAGAAATGATAAATTATTTGCACAAACAAAGCTTGGTGCTATTCATATAAAGTATCGTGTTTTGACACTTACTGATGAGCTCAATTTATCAACAATCATTTCTAGCAAACTGCTATCAGCTAACCACTGCATCACATCCATAAAATTTGGATACATATGGTCATCAGTGCCTACAAGTCTAACCAAAACCTGTGAAACAGAAAAACCACCATCAACAGAGGAAATAACCATCATATAACAACAAATAATGAAATTGAAAATCAAAACCCACTGAAAATAGCAGAGCGCAATATATCCGGAAAGAATTAACATCTTGTGGGGAATGTGTGATAATACAACCAAGTTTCTCAAAGGAAGATAAGCATTTGAGATACAGAGCATTGATTGGTCAGAGAGAAAATGGGACAACTGTGCATCAATTGTTCATAAGAAAAACAAGAATATATTGTACTGCCAAGAAATTAATGGCAGGTAACATTCAATTTTGTTCCAACTAAGACATCCTAGTGGAACAAAACCAAAACCTAAACATCCTAAACAACCAAGCCTACTCAATGACATAAGGTTATTAAAGTATGACGAACACATACAATTCCAAATTAAAAAAACATGAAAGCGTGTTAACTCCCTGACCTCCATGATAGATGTGATACCTATCAAATCGACCAGCTGGCGGAAAATTTCCTGATGGGCCTGACATAAATCAACCAGAGGGTAAATAAATCGAGTCAATATAAAAGTAAACTCTGAATCCAGAATTGCAGATGTTAGACTATCATAGCAGGCATTGAAAGGCCAAAAGAAAACCAAGCAAACAATCTATAGCATAGAATTGAATATGGGCCACTTACAAGAGCGGCTAACATGGAAATAATGACAGAAAAAAAAAAATAAGAAATGCATGTCAAAATACAATTAGATATGACTATGATCAATAATATAGTATTTTGCATCCCTTCTGAAAACTTTTCCAAAAAATAGATCCCTCATATCACACCAACAAATAACAACTGGTTTTCCCATTATGCTTCGTTTCTTCTTCAATGTCAACCACCACTCCAAGGCATGCCCGACCAAAGTTGTCCTAGTAATGTAAATCATTTGGTCATCGCTAGGTTATGCTGTCATAAATGCGTCTCTAGTGCTTCTATCCAATCAAGCCATTCTCATTCATTAGCTCCAAAGAATCTTGGTATGTCTCTAATCCTCGGATCCATAAGTGGAGATCTTCTCGTCATATTCATGCTATCCCAAATAGCTATTCGAATCTAGGCTCTGATACCAAACGGATGTGAACCCTAGGCTCTATCGGGAATTTAACTGAATACCTAAAGGGCGCCACATGAACTTACTTAAAGCATTTAATTAAGGGAAACTCAAACTCGACTTTTGTCAAACACTTGGGGGCTGAAAATGAATGAACTCTGGAAAGGACCAAAGCACTGAGCTTGGATACAAAAATTATGCGAACCCTTCACAGCCAAGAAAAAAAGAGAAAGGAAATTGATTCCAATCAAATCCATCGGAAAAATGAAAAATCAAGAAAATAAAAAGTAAGTGGACCTGACCCATTGTATTATGACTATATCAGATACTCAAATTTGATAGAAATGAAACTGTGGCGGTGGAAGCAAACTTTTTTTTTTTTATTCCCTTCAACCCCACAAGAATTTGTCGATATTTTCGATTGAACCGTGATCAAGAAAAAATGATCAAGATCGAGAAAAGAGATCAAGATTAAGAAATAGAGAAAAACTTGGATACCAAAATTATGTGAACCCTGGATAGCCAAGAGAAAGAAAAGAAATTGATTCCAATCAAATCCATTGGAAAAATGAAAAATCAAGAAAATAAACAGTAAGTGGACCTGACCCATTGAATGATGACTATATCAGCCATTCTAATATTCAAATTCGAAAGAGATGAAATTGTAGCAGTGGAAGTGGACTTCTTTTTTTTTTATTTCCTTCGACCACACAAGAATTTGTCGATATTTCTGATTGAATCAAGATCAAGATAAATGATCAAGGTAAAGATGGAGATCAAGATCCAGAAATAGAGAACGATAGAACTGGATTGGAGAGCGGTTCATAATCCCAACCGAGAAGGGTGAGAAAAGTGATGGGAGAAAAGAGAAGATAAAGAAAGAGAAAATGATGAGTTTAGAGACAGAAAACTGACCCAATGCGAAGCATCACACTTCAAAAGGCATCACATCCATACAAGAGAGAGAGAGAGAGAGAGAGAGAGAGACTTCAAATCTTCTTTTTTTCGTTCCATTTCATAGCATTCAAGAAAAGTCTCATGAGGCAACATATGTAATAAAATAAAGAAAACTAGAAAGTTCTAAAACCCTAAACAAAAACTAATACTTCGAACTAAAATACCCTCGAATGACTTATTGACTTAAATTTCTCGTAATACATATGGAAGCCCGATGTAAAACAATCATAACTCAAAGAACATAAGTGATTTTGATAGGAGAAGACCATGACACCCCTCCTATAACTTAGGGGACAAAAAATTCCCAAAAGACACTTAAAAATTAGAAGATAAGCCCTAGGATGGCCCCCCATCAGGGGTACTATCATATTCCTAGAAATGCAAATGAGACTGCTCATAAGTTAGCAAAAACTGGAGAAGGACGAAGTTGTATTATGGGAAGATGATTTCTGATGATATAACTACGCGATTTTTTTCTTTTGTTTCATTTAATAAAGTTATCCTTCCATATAATATATATATATATATATATATATATATATATATATATATATATATGTGTGTGTGTGTGAGAAAAGTGTAGCTACACATACGTGTAGCTAACTTAGCTACACCGACGGCTTAAGATACAGTGGACCCCACATTGTTTGTGTGGTGCAAACCATTCATTTGATGGGTCCTCACATAGATAGGGTGTGCCCAAAAAATCAGCTCCATAGGATCATCCCAACCCTACGATTTGTGGAGTCAAAAATGGACTATATATATATATAGCAGAAGAGAAAAGGAGAGAATTATTTGAATTTCTCCCAAAATTCTATGCACACTCTTGGATGGAGAGAACATATATTTCCCAATCATGCCCTCAATCTGTCAAAAGTGCCTCATCTAAGAAAATTGTTTCCCCGTGGTTGCAGATTTGATCAAGTTCCCAAGTATTTTCTTCTCATACTACAAGACGAGATGAAGAAAATCATTAACCTTCTCAGTTGCTCAAGTTAATATCAAGTCGTCAGCATGCATCAATTGTTTTTGGTAATTTTATTAGTACTGTTTCCAGAAGAAGCCACAAGATATATTGAAAAAGGAAAAGCAAATAATTCCTTTAAAGTTAACATCATTAGAATCAAACATGAGAACATGTAAAATTAGAGAGGAAAAAAATGCAAAATATTAGAAAAATAAACACACCAAGCTCGGAAGTCCTCGATGCATCATAGCACATGGTTTATTGAGACAATGGAACCAAAAATGATGGCTAATAGAGAATAGGAATAGATGACAAGGAACTAAAATTCTTATTGCAATCCCTAAACCCGGTACAGAAAGAAAGATAAACAGACCAAAAGATGGTAAACAAGACCCTTATAGACAAGCCAATGCAACAGCAGAACAAGTGTCAAATGCTTTACACTAACGTGGACCAAGCTTCACAGTTGTCGAAAAAATAGGAGAAAAAATAAAAAATAGTAAATAAAATGCGTTCGCCATAAAAGAAAGTGAAGCTAACAATTTCATAGTAGTTCGATTACTTTACACTAATGTGGACCAAGCTTCACAGTTGTTGAAAAATTAGGAGAAAAAATAAAACATTAGCAAATAAAATGTGTTCGCCATAAAAGAAAGTGAAACCAACTACTTACTTGAACATAATTCATAAGCGGGATTGTCTTTCGCTGCATAAGGCATACAACAACCTAGCAAACCACAACATTTACATTAACCAAGTGATATCTTCAGTCAAACAAAAATAATCCATACAACTCCAGCTCAACCACAAGACCATTCATGCACAGAGAGAAAATAATAAAAAATCACATTTTACCTTGCTGAAGTACCCAGCCAGTAAGGTGCCATGAGGACGGTTTGGTTCCAGAAAGAAGAAAAGAAGGTTCATTAACTGCCGCAAGAGTAAACTAGCTTAGTAAGTGGAAGCATTTAGCCATCAACAAAACAATTTCCATTACTGAAGAGGATCATGTACCTCCTCGTTTTCTACTAAGGTCTTCAAGATTACATCAATTTCACAAGTAAAGATCTCACAGGCGATGAAGGGGAACCTAAGTGAAGAGCATAAATAACTCATGAAAACAAAAACTTAAGTACAGAAAAAAATCAAATATTAAGTGTTGAAGGGTGTGGCAATCAAAATGGCAGACTCTAACACCATGATTGATAGTTACGTACTTGAAGGTACGTTTGCTTTCAGCATCCTCAGGAGGTTCCTCCACGATATATCGAAGCAACTGCTCTACCTGAGCTCCATCTCGAAGACTGACAACATATTAAAGCATAAGTGCTAACTTTGCAGACCAACTTTTCAGAATGACTATTACAATTTAGAAAAAAGAAAATATATGTAACTAATTCATATTTCTTAAGCTTCTAAACACATTTAATATTTAATATCTTTTTTAATGGTAAATATTTAATACTTATATCTTTGTGGGCCATATAAAATTTAAAGTGGACTCCAAGATGCACAGGACTTTATTTAAGTTTCCCGCAATGTTTTCCTTTCACGTACAGCTTGAACAAACATGACACGAAAGCATTTGCTATTTCCACTTTTACATTTCCTCCAAATTACTCCGTAGAAAGAATACTAATAAACAGAGAGATAAGCTTTCTGATCAACAAGATCATAACAGATTATTTGAACTCATAAACTGAAAACAGATGAAAAAAACTTCTGGAAAGGGAAGAGCAAATTTTTTAGAAGATATTACTTCAGCCCCCCGGTCATAAAAGGTTACAATTAAATGACAGTCATTCAAGCCAATGCCAAATAGCTCAAGAATCAACTTCGAACTTCACATAAGAACAGGCCCCAAATACCATATTCAAACCCTGATTATATCTAGGTCATCAGTGACGCCGGAGAAGCTGGTATACAGTACGAGTACATGTTACGCCACCAGCCCAAATACACTGTCGCTTAGTGTGTATACACCTTATCAAACCTGCCTAAACAACTTGGACTGAGGGAGTAGGATTAACATGTATATACAAGCGCGCACACGTGTGCGCGCGCACGTGCATGTGCCCATGTGTGTCACCCCAGTGTTTAAAAATGCGGATACGGGCCAATATGCGGCCAAAAAAATCCTTGTCGACCAGGAGAAAACTCGGCCAACAAACATGGTTGACGCGGCGCTAAGTACCCATCTGATGTGGTCATGACTCGGGAGAGGCAAAGGAGTTTTTATTGACTTTGTAAGGCAAATGTATGACAGGGTGGCAAAACACGGAATGCGGCTAGGGGAAAAGGGAGTTGACTCAGGGAGTCCACGATGAGTTTTAAACATATGATCCCACCCATAGACTCATAGTGCATGTTTTGGAGGTTTAGAAAGGGCAAAAAGGAATGCAATATTTAGCTAGAGAAAAAAGAAAATGAATATAACCTTTCTCTTGTAAGGTTAAAATTGTTTTCTAGAGTTTTTTTTTTTTTTTTTTTTTTAAATTAATAGGGAAGGTGAGATAAAAGAAATGCTCCATTGCCGGGACTTGAAACCAGGTCACTCAGGTGAGAGCCAATTATCCTAACCAACTAGAGGCTTTTTAGAGTTGAACTTTACGACTGCTTTCCTTTATTTTGACTTTGATTATATAATTTTAGGAGTTATGGCTTGTAACCTAAGTATCTGTAACTGAAATCAGATAATAAAAAAATAATGTGTTACAATTTACAAGTTGCACCTCTTGATTATAGATGGACAAAATACCCCAAATAGGTGCCTTTAAAATTGAAATGAAATGAAGTAGCTTTTATTGGACATGAAGAAACATTTTGAACAGAATAAATACAAGGCGGCAAGGGAGACAAGATCTACATATGTAAATAGAAACAACTTGGTCAACAAGATCGACATAATTAGTCACTCAATCCATGGAGAAAGCCCGCTTAAATAGGACTCTTGGAACCAATGTGCGGGCAGAGCAGGAAAACAAGGCAAATCTTAACCTATGTTTCCCCTTTTAAAATATATATATATATATATATATATATATAAGAGCGATAAAAGCAGCAAATAAAAGTATCTTCCAATCAATCCAGTTTTAAAACAAAGTATCAAAGATTGTATACGGATGACAATAACCTTTACAAACTGAAATGAAATAACTTGTTGAAAGTGGAAATGCAACATAACGGATGGTATTTACAGTCTGCTTGTCCCTTTTTAAAATTAATAAAAAGCTGGAAGTATAGTCTTATTCTGTTTGTAGGCCCAAGACCTATTGTCTCCCCATCTGGGGGTTTGTTTTCAAAAATGGTCATGACAACCTATGATACTAAAATCTTTCAAAACTCTGGAGTATCCAAGTATCGAACAAGGATACTCAGAAAAGTGTAAGGTATATGCCTCAGATGCTCCTATATATACCCCAAAAAAATTTATGTCAATTTTTAATAAATTGGCTCCCTCTTCCAAAAAAAAAAAAACAAAGAAAGAAAATATGTCATACCAGATCCTTCTACATAGAGTTAAAAGAAACAAAAAAAAATTAAGGAATTATGTTTTTATTTAGTCTCGTAACAATTTTTCTAATGTTTTTTATTTAGTCTCAAAAATGCTCATAACGGTTTTGACGATTACTCTTTAAATTGACACCGTATAAGTACAACTACCCCTCACCAAGCTGGTCATTTCACAAAAAAAACTATAGAATCATGGGTGTAAGAATACAAAGTCTCTCAAGTATCAATTGAGAATTGATCTATGAAAATTAAAGCTTGGGGTTTGCACCACTACATGCTAACGAATCAGCATCTGAATTGTCTTCTCTCCGAATATGACTGAGAGCAACCTGACACACCTGATGAGATCCATAGCATCTTCAATCTCATTCTCTAGTTGCCAAGAAAAATTTGCTCCGGACATCATCCACCCAATTATACAATGTTCTTACCTAAGCGAGAAACGTCCCACTAGTGACTTAAATCAGCAAGTGCCTGACCAGGCCCACCTTATTAGTTGGGCTGCAACTCAATTCTGGTTAAGGGAGACACCATTAAAAAAAATCCAAACTGCAAAGTAGTGTAATTTAAATCATAGTTGCCGAAAACTTCCTAGTTGGGTTGAAGCTTACTTTAGAAGCTAAATTCCTCTTCCTTCCCAAATTTTCATGCTTCTTATTTAGCTGATTTTTTTAATAGCAAAAGATTTTATTAATCACAACAACCATGACCGAGCTGGTAGGTAGAATAAGGAAAAAGCGCAAATACAATAGCAAGACGGCCCTCCATGTCAAGGAGGAAGATAGTCAACAACCTCCAAGCCATGCCTAGTAACCACACTAGAGCAAGAGATTCATCATCGCTATTGGCTGCCCTTCTAACGTGCTAGAAGATAACGAGATGAACCCCCACCCGGTCCTGGATCTCATCCACCAAGGGAGCAAACCTCCAAGGGTGAGGGTGGCTTCCAAGCATCCATCTAATTACATTAAGGGAGTCCCCCTCCACCACTAGGACCGACAGAGTACTATCATCAACCAGTCGCCCTTACCTCCACTTCATTAGTCAACTCTCCCAACCAGCCGAGAGAAGGCCCACTTAATACTTCCCCACTCATCCCTAAGAAGACCTTCAACTCCAGCCGGCCCACGGTTACCAATGCTCAATCCGTCGAAGTTCTCCCCACTAGTACAAATCTCCCTCCACCGGCGCCACAGGTCGAAGCTCGAGATAAACCTAAAGCAAGGGAAGGCCTTAGCACAGAATGTACAAAGCGCAACTATCTTTGTGTAAGCATAGGACGGGCTCTTGGCATAGCTTCGAAAGACCATGTCATTTCTTTCTTTCCAAATCACCCAAATAGTTGCTAACAAGGTTAGCTGCCATAGCATAAGACCAACAACAAGGGAAAGCACACATGATCTTGAACTTCCTAAGGATACATCCCCAAATGGCTCTGACATACTTGTAATAGATAAAAATAGGGGATGTCAGGGTATGAATTTGGGACACATCAGGTGAATTTTTGGGTGGGCTGCCATTCTAGGGAGAATTCAAACGATTGACTTTTTGAGAGAAAGAAAGATGATCATTATTAATTACTGTACCCTTTGCCATGAAGATGGTGAGTCTGCCAGCCATTTGCTTCTACGTTGTAATTTTGCAAGAAAGGTGTGGGGAATGAGTTGGGGAGGTTTGGTATTCAATGGGTTTTTCCGAGAGAAATTGCCTAGGCTTTAGATAGCTGGCAATATGCTCCGTGGGGGAAGAAAGGAAAAATCCTTTGGAAGCTATCTTTTCTTGCCATTATATGGTCGTCATGGAGAGAAGAAATGCTAGAACTTTCAAAGGTGTTTCCAAAAGTGTTGTCTTTGTTGCTTCAAAAGCAACGGCGTTGACTATATCTAGGGCTAAGTCAATGCCTCTTTTTTAATTTTGTATCCGCATTCGATTTATGGTATGGGTGTTTAGAAGTGTGCTCATGTGTAGAGAGGAATAATACTATTGAACATGTTTGGGAGCCTCCAGAGAATGGATCGTGCAAGCTTAATTTTGATGGATCAGGTCTAGGTAATCCCGATCCGGCTGGTATTGGAGGGGTTATAAGGTATGATAAGGGTGTGGTGATTTGGTCATTTGCCGGTCCAATTGGTATTGCCGATTCGAACGAGGCGAAAGTATGGGCTGCTGATCAAGGAAAAAGCTACTAGAAGGGGAATATCTTAATAATGTTGTGATGGAAGGAGATTCCATCGACATTATGCGATGGTTATCCGGTTCACTTAAGTTTCCGTGGAGGTTTGAAGACTTTTATAATGAGATTTTTTATATTATCGGAGATACCTATATGGCTTTCAATCACGTTAGGAGGTCGGCAAATGAAGTGGCGGATTCTCAAGCAAGGAGGGGGGTTGGTTTGGAGTCTCTGGAGAAATTTGATTTCCTTCCCCCATGATGCTTTTATTTCTTAAGACGTATTGTTATATTCTTTTTTGTACTCTCTGACCATCTCAGCCTTTTTTAATGAATTTTACCATTCAAAACAATAGATAAAAATATGGTCCACTGTCGCCCCTGCCTTGATGCACAGAGAGCAATGGTCTACAATCAGCATATGGTGATTCCTTAGACGGTCCACAGTAAGGATTTTACGCAATAAAGACATCCACGCAAATGCACATACTCTAGCAAGAGCGTCATACCATATATATAGGTGCGAGGATAGAGAGCACAGAATGATGTGCTGATAAAATGACTTGACAAAGAAGATCCCCGAGGAGTCCCAAATCCAAACCCTCTTATTCATCCCATTCCTCTTGATGTAGCAAGTACTCAACAATTCCAACAGACTAGCTATCTAGTCCATTTCTCAATCAAATAACTTCCTTCTGAACTGAATCGACCATGATGGACATCCATTCTCCAACTGGAAATAATCTTTGACAAAAGCATCTTAGTAATGATGAAGAGTGCCTCCCCATTTTGGTAATGACAGAATCATGTATAAACTCGAAAGTCAAAACACTCCTTTCAAATACACTCTAAACTTAAAAAGCTCATTTTAAGTTTAAAACAAAACTTGATTTTTTCAAGAACTTGATGAATAAAACTCCATGCTCGTAAAACTATAAATCCCTAAAAATTGTAACTAGAATTAGCATGAAGTCCTCTTTAACTACCTATAATACTAACTAACATGCCTTCCTTCCTAACCTACTATGCCCCTATCTCTTTCTATGTGTTTCGTGTTCATTTGCAACAAGGCTTCCTTGATGCTTCATGTTCACCTCCCATGAAGCTTCCTGCTCATTTCCTCTTTAATATCCCCATTGCTTTCATGGTGCTTTCCGCTTCCCACATTTTGTCTCTTTTAGACTTCCCCCTTCTGCTTCCCACTTTGGCGATTATAATGTGAACTACATATTGATTTATTTGTCGTAATATTTAGATCATAGAATTGTTACAGTACTTTTCTATCGGTTAATATTGCAGTATTATATGTGTGCCTGATTGCCTAATTAAATATCTATCAGTTCTATGCATTTATTGTAACAGAATCGGAAATGAGGTGTACACTTCTCTTTTTCCACCTTTCAATAGTTGGTGAGACGGGAATGAGAATCTAATCCTGCAAGAATTGCTCTATTGGATCTAATTACCCATTGCTTGCAAGAAAGAGGCACGCCTTGCTTTTCCTTTTGAAAGGATTGTGCCTTTTGATTTTAGAGCTTTGATAGTATTAAAATAGGGCTTCTTGAATTTTTTTTTATCATGCATCATTTGTTTTAAGTTTTATGTTCCTCTTCTGGATCGACTGTTTCCATTGTGTGCCTGCTGTTTCGATTGTGTGCCTGCCGGCAGACCAGTTCAGGACTATACCATAAACCATTACACAAAAAACAGGTTCAGTTCACATTTGTTTCAAAGGACCATATCGCGCAAAAAAAAAACATTTTTATTGACACAAAAAAACAAAAGATGGATTTTCAAGCCAAGTCCATTTTATAAATAATATTTAAAAACTACAACAAGAAATGCAACTAAAATGAAATGGCATACAAATTTATGAGGCGACTGTTAAGTGCTTTGCATTCTTGGATTATTTCATCCTCATCCAGAAGTTCTTCCAATGAGAAGTTCTCCTTATCCAAAATGGATTCCACCTACAAAAAATAAGTTTTCTAATCAACTGGAAAGAATATTAACAGAATATGGGGAAAAAATTTATATGGGTAGTAGGACCCTTGATCCGGACCATCCATCAGCTGAGAGCCAGTGCAACTATGCATTGGGTAACGACTTATAATTTCAAAAACATACTGATAGGGCAACCACATCTATCCGATCAATGGCCTTAAGATCCGTGATCTGACCATCCATCAGTTGGGAGCCAGTGCAACTGTGCATGAAGTAACAACTTATAATTCAAAGACATAGTGATAGGACAACCGCATCTATCAGAACAGTGGCCTTTTCTATTTAATTATTAATGTGCAGGTCACAGGTAGGAATAGGATCGTTAGTTTAGTCGAATAAGAAGAATTTCAAGGCATTAGCAATCAAAAATGTGTCTCACCTGATGGACAGTCCAGACTCCAGATTGAGGGTCCCACTATTATTGATGTGCCTAATACACATCATTCAAATCATAATATGGTGGAAATGATCCACGCCATATTATCATTCATCGTAATTAAAAGCATAAAGAGTGAAGGACAAATTCATTATTCAAGTTCCATACTAATATAAGATGAAAAAAGCAGAAAATTCATCATCTACAAAAACACCAAGAAAGAGAAAATCAATAATCAACATCCAGACACAAATCAGAGAGCAAGCAAAAAGCTGAAAACAGAATCCAGTACAAAAGAAATTTAACTTCAAGAGGAAATGAAGCATACACATTCTCACATAAATTGCTAATTAAAAAGGAAATGATATATTTGCCCATTTTCCATGGGCCACCCCCTTGTAGTGTAGAGGGGTAGTCATGAATACACTAGAGGGGGCTGGTCCAGGGAAGGAAAGGGGGCCAATATATCACTTCCAAAATTAAAAAGGATTAATCCATTGCCAATGATTTGCACCAGACAAGCGACCATAAGACCCTTGGTCTAGACTGTCCATCAGGCGGGCACTAGTGCCGCTGTGAATGGGATATGGACTTATAATTCAAAAACCATACTGATTGGGAAACCGCATCTGTCCGATAAGTGACCGTTTCAGTTTTAATCATCCATGTGAAGGACATATGCGGTTAGGTTAGTCCAAAAAGAAAAGTTTTGATGCGTGAGTGGTGTCTCATCTGATAGACAGTCCAGATCGAGGGTCATACTATTATTGATATGCCTAGTGCACATCAGTCCATGGTGAGGCTGGGGACTCGGAAGTCCCCCCTAAGGCTATGTTTGGTTGCGCGGGGGTGGCTCAGATAGTAGTGGAATGAGAAGTCAAAAGAGAGGGGACAAGCATTTGATTTGTCTATAAGAATAGTAGGATTGTTGTAGGTAGTGTTTGGTTGTGCGTAGTGTTTGGTTGTGCGGCAGTTCTCCCGGAGAGTAATGGAAAAAAGTAGGGTTGTCATTACCAAAAAAAGGACAGAATTTTCTCAAGTCCAATCGACTAGGCGTATTGTGTCGATTCTTTTGAGTAATATATCTGGAAATGCCCCGCGATTCCTTATTTAAATCATTTCGAGATAGAAAGAAAGAAAGAAAAGACAAGACCTTTTCCACTATTCTTCTACCAAAATTTAACATTTTGGTAGCATTTGGTTGGAAGATTAGTAGAGGGGACATTAGAGCCGCATAGGCGCCACATGTGCAAAAAATCAATAACGATGTCTGCAAGATGTTGGGGGTCGAATGGAACTTTAACGCAATATTGGAAACCAAACAAAGAATTGGCATACATGGGCATTTGAAATTCCAATGAACGCAGAGAGTTTGTGCAGCCAAACATTGGCGTTGAATGGGAAATTTCGGGGGTGGGTGGGGCGTAGACGCGTAGTTTGTGACTCCGGCTCTGTGTTTAAAGAAAAGCAGTTGGTGCCAAAATCGGCCTTTCAATCACATTACTAATAGGCAAGGATTGAAATTTCATTTTCGGTTTCAATTTCAGCCGAAAACAAAATTTCTGTGGCAATTTTGGTTTTGGTGGATATTTCGGTGAAAATCTTATCATTTCGGCCAAAAATTTTAAATTCCGGTTTCGGTTTTAAATTTCAGTCCCGGCCGAATTTCGGTATTATGGCCGAAATCCGAAATTTCAGTCCAAATTTCTGGATTTCGGCCGAAATTTAAAACCATGCTAATGGGGCACTGTTAGGGCGCGTAGTGTTACCAATTTCAAACCTTCAACAGCCAGCATTAGCTATCTTAAGTCAGTCTTGAGCACGCCTTGAACACTGTGTTTTAGGTGTCTACATGTCTGCCTTTGACCTGTTTTAAGTCAGCCTTTCAGGTGCCTTAAGGGACTGCACACCATAATATGGCGGGCATGATACACACCATATTATCATTCATCGTAATTAAAAGCAGAAAGAGCGAAGAGAAATTCAAGTTCCATTCTACTATAAAATGAAAAAAAAAAAAAATTAACTTATGCAAAAATACCAAGAAAGATAATATCAATAATCTATAATCAGACAGCAAGCCAAAATCTGAAAACAAAAAAAAACAAAAAAAAAATTCAATTTTCTGAGTTGAGGAACAGTGAAAATGCTCGAATAAGTACAGAGTTAATATTATGAAAAGAACAATCCCCTCCTTTTTCTCTAATAATATTACACATCATTCAAAACAAATTGAGCTCTTGTATTTCCTTTTTCTTTTGACTCTTAATCCCATATACATTCTATCACAAACAACAGTGTGCTGTGCAATTAACCGGTCGAGCACTCACGCAAACACACACAGCAAACCAAAACACTAAATAGAAAATAAAATAAAAGTCAAAATCGATGTAAGCTCAGTCGAATAATTCATTTCTCATGAACACAAATGAAAACTAATCAGACACAAACCTATAAGAAATTAAACGAAAAAAAAAATAGAAACAACAATAGAAAGCCCTAATTCTCATAAATCAACAAAAATTCGCGAACGAACCATCACTATGCCCTTCTTTTGAATTCAATCCAAAAAAAAAAAGCAGAATTAACAGAAAAGCCAAAAAGAAAGACAATAAAAAAAATAGATTTTTTCTAGGGTTTTACTTACAGGCGAAGATGTAGAAATAGCAGGCAAGCGCCAGAACATCTTGAACAGCGTATTTTAGTAGAATCTGGAGCTCCAGAGCTGCTTTAAGATCTGTAAACCCTAAATAAAGCCAAATAACCTGCTCTCAGAACGATGGATAAAAAAAACCCTAAATAAAACAAGAAGAAGAAGAAAAAAACCCTAGCAGAGAGGGAAAGATGTTTAAAGAGACAGATTGGGAAAAGAAAATAAAGGATTAAGATAGAAAAAGACGGAGACCCTTGAGATCTAAAAGAGGCCCAAAAATCCCTCAGCTGAAACAAGGCAGACGACACTGATGGAGGAGGGTGAGGAAAAGTACAAAAAAAGGTCGGAATTAACAAAACGCGAGGGGGGAGTAGGGTTTTGCTAAAGTAAGCAGGGTAGGTGAAACCTGTTAACGTACGCAACTTAGATCGGTTATCGACATGCTCCTAAAGTTAATTGAAATGAAAGTCGCGTGAGCGACTCCTGTCGTCACTCTCGGATGCGATATTTTATCGAAGGGTTTATCCTAAAATACGCCTTTGTGGCTATGCGCATCCTTTGAATTTTTGTATGTGTTGATGGCTTGTTAGTGTTAAACATGGGGTTATGAATCTATTCCTTTTTAGGGAGTGCCTGTCTAGTGAGTAGGCCTTAACTTTTGTTGGGCAAAAATTAGGCTTAAGGTATCGACATGAATGGCGAGAAATTCAGAGACCGGCATGGTTTTATTTATGACAATATTGGCTTTCACCAATTGAATAGTTGATGTGGGAAGGGTACGTCAATTTGTCTCCGAGATACAATGAAGCCCAATATAACATTTCTCTAATGATTGTTGATGCTGTGCACCAACTGAAACAAACTTAAAACGGTTTAGATCTTGACAAGACTGAGATACTAGTTTCTGTTTCTTCATAATAACAAATAGAGATAAAAACGACAAGAATCAATGAATAAGAGAGGCTTGAAAGTCTTAGAATGAGAGTAGAAGGGATCTTGAATCTCCACAGTACACTATTATTGTAGAAAATAAGACAGAACAGAATGCAAAAAATATAACAGAAGAATTAATTGGGCAAGGCACTTCCAGGAAGCTATCTTTCAGATAGGTATTTCCCACGTATAGATGCAGATGGACTCTTGAAATTCTATCTCCATGATACAACGCCCAACATCGAGAATTTTAACAGGACTGCACTTCCTGTATTTTCACAAATCATAACCTACTTAGAAAAAATTTTAAACGTATATGAAAGAGAGAAGAAAACGATCGAAGAAGAAGATTCTTAGCAAACTCGGATAGTCTTTTTATATACTTTGAATCGGTGCTGAGACACCCTCTCATGAAGAGACTCGCACCCTTCTAAAGAAGATACGCAACTCTTCAAATATAGTCGTTTAACAAAAAACTGTTTCGGCAATTAAGATTTAAACTCTTTTGTTTAAATGACAGTTATAGCCGTTAGGCCTTAACCGTTTTTTTCCTTTCTTCTTATATATATATATATATATATATATATATATATTACTTGAAGTTCTTTCATGGTGCTCTCTCAAAGAGAAATAGCTCCAAATAACTTGAATGAGATGAGATAAACTATCTCCTATTTATAGATGAATGAGTGAAGGAGTTTGAATCCTAAATCTCCATGTGAGATTCACCAAATTTCAAATAATTCCCACCAAAGCATTTGAAAAGATTCAAAATGAAAATGATGGAGGGAACTTTACACACCTTTCAAGACTTTGATTTTTTCTTTCAAATTAATGGAGGGAACCTGCACAAGTCTAAAAAACTATGACTTTTTTTTTTGCTCGGTATAAAAAACTATGACTTTTTCCCTAGAAAACATATTATTATAATATAATATAATTTATAATATCAAATACATTATTAGTAATATGATATAATTTATAATATATAACAACTATCGAACCCACAAGTCCACAACACACTATCAAACTTGTATTTTCATATGATCTCACAGAGAGGGGCGACGGCACTTGTAAGGGAAAGGGGGCAATTGCCCCCCTTAATTTTTTGGGAAAGAACAAATATACCTTTATTGGTGAATGTCACCGAATGCAGAAAAGTAGAAAACATATGAAAGGGCGCCCCATTGGTGAATGTCACCGAATCCATTTATTGTTCTTTGACTTGTACAAGTTATAAATGCAATTTGGTCCCGTTCCACCAGTGGGGTTTGCAAGAGAATTTAACATTCCACTTTTTGACGAATGATAGACTGAAGGGCGCCCTTGCAAAAACCAGCTCCAAGGGCGCCCTCATTGGTCCAATCTTAAGAAAGTGATCCACTTTCTTAAGATTGGACCAATGGAGGCGCCCCTGTAGCTTGTTTTTGTATGCCGCACTTCATTCTATCATTCCTCACTTGAATATGTTTTGTTCTCCGGAACAAGATTGAAACATATAACCAAGGGCATTTTAGCCGAAGTGATGTTTACGCCGCTGGTGATGGAATATATAGAGGTTTTTTTTTGGAAACTATAATATTACTTTCATTTGTTTGGAGAAAAAAATTACTATAATTTTTGCCCCCCTTGTGCAAAATTTCTGGCATCGCCCCTGCTCACAGATGGTGGGTTCCCGGTCTATTTACAGATCATTTGATAACTTCTTCAACTGGGGAGGTGGTACGTGTCTTTTTCTAGCACCTGATAAATACGTGATGCCTATCTGACTATTCGATCACGCTAGACAGATCATTTGATATCTTCTTCAACTGGGAAGGTGGTACGTGTCTTTTTCTAGCACCTGATCAATGCGTGATGCCTATCTTACTATTCGATCACGCTAGACCGTGGTTCTACCATCTAAATAGACTTCTTTAGTGACTGTTGCCTTATGTATACAAGAAGTATGCATGGCTTTAATCTGAAGGTGATTTGCCTTACCCTCAATTAAGATGAGGATAGTTTGATCCATCGTCAGGAGCTATCCTGATTATCAACATTGAGCTCCACACTGGGACGTGTGTTATTGGGACAACATTGAGCATCATAAAAATTCCCAGCCTTAAAGTTAAGGTCTATAAAATTAAGACTTTAGCCTAATAGATCTAAGGGCTAGATCATCCAATCAAGGTGGCACCAATGCAATAGGCCAAAAGTTTGTTCAAACCAATTAGACTTGCATGCCCACGTCCAGATATAGGCCTACAATGTGTGCTTATTACAAAAGATGAAAGAACATATCAATCTTTTTAGCGAGTAGCCATTTTTTATTACGAAATCTGCTAACAAAACCGGGCTGTAGATCCATATCCTAAGGTCAAATTTAGTTTAGATCAGGATCCAAGCACAGCGGCAAAATCCATTGCAGTGTCCTATGTTCGAATTGTGGGTGCCAATTTACAAAAACAGCCTTCCAAAATTCCTAATTCCATACATATATAGGCATGTTTGGCTGTCGAGAATTTGTCTTCATGATAAATCGGGCATCTTCAAGTGCGAAGACCCTGAAAGTCAGGAAACATGATTATGAAAATGGCTGTTTCCATGATGAGAAGTTGATAAAAACCGGAAACAAAAAACTATGCTCAAAACATGATCAATTTTTTCTAGATTTTTAACAACTTCTCATCACGGAGACAGCCATTTCCGGGATTTGGTTTCCTGATTTTTAGGGACTTCACAGTTGAAAGATGCCCGGTTTATCATGAAAACAAAATCTTCGCAGCCAAACGTGCCCTATGTCTCTCTATTTGTGAGGGATATTTTTGTAGCATTCAAAACCCTACTCGAAATGACAAACAACACTTCATTTCTGTGCTTTACATCTTTGTCTCTCTCTCTCAGCCCTCCCACTCCCTAAGCCTAAGCCCTAAGTATGTATAATGTAACCAGGACCAAGGACACTCCAATATGGAAGATCTGATTTGAAATGTACAAGTAGGATTCCAAAAGAACACCGACTCAAATTTGATATCCGCAAGCCTGTTAAAGCGCATGGACCTCTTTTTGGCGTGGGACCCATTACCCCAATACGAAAAAGGTTCTTGATCAATACGGATGTACCATGTTGAAACTTGGCCGCCCTTGACTAGGATTTCGATGGTAGCAACGTCACTAGCCTTAGCATTCCACTCTTTCATTTTAATACACTAGGCATAACATAACACGAACCGATTGCTTTTTGAAATTGAGTAGCAAATGGATCTCATACTGTTGAACGAAAATTACCATGATCCACTGCACACATGACATATGCGCTTTGTGATCATGACCGTTGATCTGAGGTGCCTACGTCTAAAGCACGATGGAGGTCTCAGCTGTAAGATCGAGGAGCACAAAAATCAACGGTTTAAAGAGATTTTCAGGACATCTTTTTTATCATGCTTAATAAAAGGTCTACAATCATAGAGTAGGAACAATAGCAATAGGAAGGACTTTTCCTTCACCGAAAGGATGGTTGTCTAAGGAGATATTTCAATTGGCCACAACCTAAATAGCACTTGCCCCCAAAATCAGTTCCATAGGATGATCCTAGCGCTCCGATTTATAGAGGAATTGCATATCATCAAATGGACGCTTTCGATCATCATACGATGTAGGCCTTAGAGTACCTTTTAAAACATACTGGACTATACATACGTAGGGGTGCAACTCAGGTTGGGCCCAACCCGAACCCGACGGTTTCAACCTGATTTTGACTCGCGCTGTGTTGGGAAAATCCAACCCGATTTAAATCTGGGTTGGGTTAGCGTTGAGGCCTTGGCCAACCCGACCCGACACAAACCTGACCTCCGTACTCTAATTTTATTGCAATTTCTTAGGATTATGCTCTTTTTAGTATTTTTCTGTTTGACTCTAAGGTAACCCAAACTAGGGGTGCAACTTGGGTCGGGACGGGTTGAGCCTTTGCTAAAAAAATGAATTGGAATCGACCCGGACCCGACCCTATTTTAAGGTAAAAGCTCAACCCGAATTCCAAAAAACAACCCGAGCTACAACCCTAACCCAAACCCAACCTGACCCAATTTGGAAAAAAACGTTTAGATGGGTTGGGCTAGGGTTGAGAGATTTAGAGGCGGATTGGGTTAGGGTTGAGGGAATGCTATCCTGTGTTGGGATACGGTTGGCTTCCACTCTGAATTGTACCCCTAACTATGAAGGCTTTACACCATATTGAAACTCCCTATTTGGATCGGATGATTTTTTGAAAGAAAAACTTTTCTGATTGATTACACGATTTTGAAAAGGTGCGGGGGAAAATACGAATCGCATCTCTCATCATTCGATTCCTTGTAGGGTTGGTCCTTCAATAATGCGCTCAGGGTACAATGCGCACTTGTTGCTTTATATGCCGGGGACCGACCATGTTTTAAAAGTGAATCCGCTGGGGGCGTTGGATTTGATTTTTCGAGAGAAAAGTACTAAAATACGCATGTCCTTAAATGCACACCCTTCGTTTTGTATCCCGGCACCCGACCACACATCTTGGAAGGAAATAAATTGTCGTAGCCTCGTAGGACTGTTTCAGTAGGTGCAAATTGCAATCTCATTCTAAGACCATGATGCCCACCCAATGGATCCCTGTTCGACTGATCTAAAATAAGTCTTGATCCGAACCATCCATCACTCCCACTCTCCCTCAATATTGGACAAGCTAATATTTCAAGGAAAAAATATTTATTGTAGCCAAACATGCCCTAAGATGCAATAATTGTGTAGTTTTAGCTTTTGAATATGAACTGTGGGATATATATATATATATATATATATATATATATATATATATATATATATATATATATATATATAGAGAGAGAGAGAGAGAGAGAGAGAGAGAGAGAGAGAGAGAGAGAGAAGGTACTCCCTGAAGTAGATAACTTATCTACTCCCTACCTTAAAATAACAGTTGGGGCCATATTGTTTGGGTGATCCAAAGCATTCATTTGATGGGCCCTCACATAGATAAGGTGTGCCCAAAAAATCAGCTCGATAGGATCAGCCTAACCCTATGAACTGTGGAGGCAGAAAATGGATAGATTTGTGCAGGCTTATACATGTCCATTTTTGCCTCCACAGCTCATAGGGTTAGGATGAACCTATCGAGTTGATTTTTTGGGCACACCCTATCTATGTGAGGGCCCATCAAATGACTGCTTTGGATCACTTACACAATACGGCTCCAACTGTTATTTTAAGGTAGGGAGTAGATAAGTACCTTCTCTTTTCTCTATATAGCTTTTGACCGTCTATCTACATTAACAAGAAGAATTGCATTATTTGATGCTACAATTGGATGATTGACTTGAGTTTTGGGCTGTTTGGAATCTAAAACAAAGCTTATCAAATAGACAGCCCGGATCAAGCAAGGAAGAACCAGATATACCATAATAGACACACGCCATTGTATTACAATGAGGTCCTGTCATATAACATGTGGGGCCATCACTCTCAATCATCCCCATTTCATATCAATTCTACAAAAGATTGTCTTACATCCGGTCAACTAAATGAATCTCTCTTTCTCTCTCAGATTTCAATTCAAATTCTTCTTAGGTACTGTCCTCTCTTGTTCTCACTGCATTGTCTGCTTCTACTTATAAGGCATTGTTTGATGTTTTTATGTTGTTTTCTTTTGTCTAGTTTAGGATAGTTTTTTGTCATCGCATCGTCCATATCAAACACCAATGGCATCATGTGTTGCAGCAGCATCTGCAACCTAGGTAATGGTACACACATAAAAAAAAACAAGTCACCTGCGTCAAATTTATTTTGGCTTTGTTTCTTTCGCCTTTAAATGGGTGTAAAACAAAATTTACACCAGTTTTTACTTAAAAATGAACATAAAAATTGTTTTGTGCCCATTTCACATCGAAAGAAACAGAGCCTTTACATAATAGACTAACAACAACGGCCATGACTCAATGTACACATGACCCACATGTTTGGTGTTTGGGACCATTGATCTGACCAGTCTAAAACCCATGCTGAACCCCTGTAATAGCCCACAACGTTCATGGACTTCATCAATGTTGGAATGTTGGTGTGTCGACAAGACAGCTACTAGTATGGTGAATTCAAAATAAAGGAGTTTTGTATATTTTGAACACAATTTCTCACTTTGAAAACAGAAGGAAAGTTTTAAAATGTGAATTTGAATTTAATAGCGAGAGATTTTTAAATTTTGAATTTTAATCTAATTATTGAAGTTAGATCATAAATGACCCTAGTTTTACATATTCATCTGAATATGTACAAGTGTTAATCTAGTAGAATTAGGCAAAGTGATGGAACTTTTTTTGGTGATAAATCGAAATTTCGAGTTTAGAACTAAACAAACACAATAGTGGGAGTATGATAAAGAAATTGTTTTTTTGTAAAGAACGAAAGTTTAGAGTCATGGAATCAGATGAAATATGATATGTTGGCAAATGAGGAAACCGAGTTTAAAAGAAAATACAATAAAAGAGGAGGATCTATTTATTCTGTTGCGATGGCAAAGTATGCAATCCTAATTGAAATTTAGTAATTCTGGTTTTGAAGTAGGAAAATACAAATAAGGGAAGGAGTAAAAAACAATACCAAAAGGATTACCTGACTCGTAATCCCATGTCCTTAGCCTCTATCTCATCCCCTCTTCTCCAATTCCACAAAGGTTTTTTTTTTATGTGACAACCCACCTAGAACTCTTAAATTCATAGCAGTCCCTATCCATACAAAAATATACATACACTAGGTCTGTTTGGTTGCCAGTAAAATTTTCGTCTCATCCCATGTTTGGTTGCCTTTTAGCACTAGTATTTTTTTAATCCCACTCTTGTAATGATTGCTTATGAGTATGACATGGACTCCTTGTCCCATCTTTTTTTTCCTAGGGAATGATGTCCTCTCTCTTTCTCTCTCTCTCTCTCCTTCCTTCCCATATTTGGTAATGACACTCCTAAATTTTGGCGGAAATTTTAGGAATTGTAGGGAAAAAAAAAAAACCTAGCAAATCCCGTTGACTTCACTGTTGGGATTAAAAAGCTCATAGCATAAAAAATTTACCGGCAACCAAACGGAGCGAGTGCTAGGAAAGGATTCTCATCCTTGCCCGAATAAACGAGTGGGAATAGATTGATGAGTATCTAGGGAACTGACACTGAGTCACTCCACAGAATCCCATCCTTTCGTGGTGTAAAACGCGCCTTTCGTGGTGTAAAACGTGCGAAACTGAGAAAATTTAGAAATGAGCTCTGCGGGCCGAGAGAGCAAAACAAGTGTCAAGGCATGTGACGCTGTTGCCATTTGAGTCCCTTGCCATTTCAACATGTTTCCATTTCAGTCTCTTGCCATCTCACGCTCTCCGCGGTTATGCCATTGTTGCCTTTGTTGGAGGATTTGACTGAGCAAGATCATATTTGATTGAGCATGTTTATTGTATCCCTTCTCTATATAAGATTGCATTCTGTGTATGGATTTCTCATGAAAGTATAAATGAGAGATCTCTCCGTGGAGTAGGTATCTTGTCGAACCATGTAAATATTGTCATCTTGTGTTCTTCCATGTTGTTTCAACAAGTTTTTAGGGATCTTAATATTTTTTCATTCTCCATGCCTAAAAAATAGGCGGAAGTCATTATCTCGATGGTTGCCCAACACAAACTTATTTTTTTCTACTCCTTTCACAATATCCCCCCCCCCCCCCCCCATAGAATAAACCACAAGAAGGATTGGAAGGTGTGATGGGACCCCTTGGCAGCTGCTCACCCTTACAAGTTGAAGGTCCCATCAATCTCACAACTAGTGGGAGTGATATAAGACACAAAATAGTCTCCCCATGGAGAATTGATGACTTGATGTGTGCATCTTTTATAATCAAGATTGACTATGCTAATGATAAATTTTAGAAAAACCACAATCTTTAAATGGTGCTGTCACATCACTTGGTCAAATAGATTTTCAATGTCTATTCACACAAGCCCTATTTGGATTGCAAGAATTTTATGAAAAGTCTGGAAAGAATATACTTTTTGACATGTGAAAAAAGTTAAGAAAAAATATTTCTAAAAATTTATGCTATTTTGACACATCAAAAAAGGTAACCTGAATCACCCCTATTCAATTTTTACTTAGGCCGACCTTCAATTTATGATAATATCCTTCTAAATTAACCATAAATATATCATTTTCCTCTAAATCATCGAAACAAAAAGTTTTCGAAAGAAATTTTTTTCATCAAAATGGTTTTCTTGAGTCTAAACAAGGCCTTAGATGGCATTTGTGCGTGTCTTTTTTCTAAGAAAAAATGATATGGAGACCGAGAGTAACACCTAGCAGGGGACCTGCAATGAGAAAATGCCATGTCTTAAAAAAATTACTTTTTATGATTTCCCTAAACTTTTAGAGAAATCTCAAGTCACTTGTGATGATGTGGCCTCATCAATTTATTTGGTCCCCTTTTAGGTCCTACTCTTTGTTTCTCCAGCATTACTCTTCTTCTAAAAGTGATCTTAGCCTTATCATTTTTCTTTATAAACAAACTCATTGTGGAGTAGGTTTGATAATCGCATTCAAAAGTAGGTTTGGTAATTTTGTCCACATGTGTAATTGAGCAGCTCTTTCGGTCCAGTGGATGGGTGGCGTAGGATGATCCTAGCCCTTCAATAATAATGATAATAAAAGATAATTCCAAGCCTATATATAGGAAATGAGATCTTCACTCCATGCGAGAGCAGTATCATTTTGTGGCTAATGGTGGCCCATCAGATCAACGGTCCTGATCATCAATAACATGTGATATTCGTCACCTTCTAATACTTAAGACAACCCCAAATACACTGTAGGAGGCTTCAAAGTTCAAACCCGATAGAATTGAAACAAACACAAGCCACTGAAACGAGTGAAGGCGTTCGCCGAAAATGAAGACCTGCTGGCGTAAAAAGCGGCTTGGCTTGGCATGGTGTGGGATTTTCCAAATCTCAAGCAAAAAAATGCACTTTTCTTCAACTTTATGCTTCTTGGTTGCCCATGTATCTCGGGACTCTAGGAATACTCAAGGAAGAAGAAGGGAAAATATAGAGAGTAGAGGAGAAGAGGCTAGGGCAAGGCAGGAAGGGTTTTCTCTTGGGAGTCCTAGGAGGCCTTTTGTAGTTGGAGCGATCGTTGAGGACAGGTAAAGTGATCGTGGGTGTTGTGGTTGGATCACAGTTAGAGCGATCTTTGAGAATGGAAAGATTGTCCAAGAATATTCTTGTTCAAGGTGGAGTGCTACACCGAGAAGTGCGAAGTTATCTTAGATGGTGGTAAAATCAAGTTCTATTCAATTCAACATCTATAGATTTGACGAAACTGACAGTTTCACCTTATGGCAGTCGCAGGCGAGGGTGAAGGACATCCTAATTCAATAGGGATTAGCTAAGGCGTTGAAGGAAAATGATGGAAAGGTGGAGAAAATGATGGAGCCGAGTGTGAAGACATAGAATCGAAGGCGGTTAGTACGATTCGACTATGTTTGGCAGACAGCGTTATATTTAACATTATGGAAGAATAAGATATCCCTAATTTATAAGAGAAGTTGGAAAAGCTTTACATGTCAAAAAAGCTTGGCCAACTGGTTCTATTTGAAGCGACAGCTGTATGGGCTGAAGATGTAGGAAGGTGGAAATCTTCTCAAACACATTACGGTGTTCAATGAGCTTGTGGATCAATTCTACTAGGTTGATGAAAAGTTGAAGGAAGAAGACAATGCCCTTTCGCTTCTTGATTTGTATGGCAACCTGGTGACAACTTTACTGTATGACAAGGATACGATAGAGTTGGAGGAGGTCACGACGCCACTCTTATCGAATGAGGTGCGGAAGAAACCTGTTCTTGGTGTAAGTAAAGAGCATGGGCTGATTTTTCCTAGTAGGAATCAAAGAGGATGGTCGTCTGACAGGGAATCAGGAAAAAGCGGGTCAAAATCTAGAGTCGGTGGAAAGGGTGTGCAGTGTTACCGTTGCAAGGAATATGACCACATTATGCAGGATTGTTTGAAGTGAGCTGACCAGGCGGACAATGGTGCTATGAATACTGTGGTGGCGGTAATGGATGAACATAGCGAAATGTTTACAGACGTTCTAACAGTCTCCACGGGCAATCATACTTCTCCTCGTGATGAGTGGATTTTAGATTCAAGGTGCTCTGCTCATGTATGCTCTAGGAGAGAATATTTTAATACGTTCCGAGAGACAAGGGAGGGTATAGTGTCCTTGGGTGACGGGTCTACTTGTGAAACTATGGAGTTGGGACTGTAAAGATCGAGATATTTGATTGAGTGGTTCGTACTTTGGGTGGTGTGGCACATGTCTTAAAGATGTGAAGGAATCTAGTGTCTCTTTGCCGGTTGGACTCTAGGGGTTGCGGGCATTCAGTTGCAGGTGGAGCCATTAAAATCACACGCGGTTGTATGATTATGGTGAAAGGAGAGGAGTGTGGCAGATTATATCGTCTGGTCAGGGACATGGTGACTAGTGTTCCTAAGATCTCGGTAGCTAGTTGGAAACATGATAATTGTGTGCACACACGTAGGGTCTCTTTCGCAGTTGGTGCAGAGACAGGTTTCCAGGTTGCAGACAATGGTGAGAGGATGATAGTACCTGCATTGGGGAGGATAGATCGGGATCCCTCTCCAAGGTTGACTAGGTGAGTCAACAAGTTGGCGTGAAAGCAAAAGATCATACATCGGATGTTTGATAGGATGTGAGTGGGCTTATATGGGAATGTGCACCCTCCCCTTAACGACTAGCTTTTATGGGCGAGTTCTACCTGGATAAATTCCCAACAAGTGGTATTAGAGCCAGGCCGTGGTAACCACGGTGTGCCTCCGAGGACGGAAAAATCCCCTGTGGAAGATCTTTGTAACCCCAGTATGCCTTCAAGGATGGGAAAATCCCCCAAGGAAGATTTCGTAGTTCCCACGTTCCTACTGCGCGGAGGGGCGAGATTGTCCACGTAGCTTCCATGCGGAGGGGGAGGTTATTGGGCGTTCCACGTGAAAGCAAAAGATCCCACATCGGATGTTCGATAGGATGTGAGTGGGCTTACATGGGAATGGGCACCCTCTCCTTAACGACTAGCTTTTAGGGGCGAGTTCTATCCGGATAAATTCCCAACAATATCGTTAATGTCCTATGAGGCTACTAGACAAGTTTAAGAGATAATAATTGCATGTACGACTTGGCATTAATGCCCCCCTCCTTATACCTTCCAATTCAAATTTCTCAAAAAAGGAGGAATTTGGCTTGGAAAAATGATGCTCTCTCTTTTCCTTCTCTCTTCTCTTTATATATTGCTAATGACACTCGCTTCCACCACTCTACAAGGTTGGCAACCAAACTCTACTTATCCCTATTCTACCAGGTAAATCAAATGATTGTCTCCTCCCTATTGACAACTTATACCACTATTCTATTGTGCAACTATGTACAGCCAAACTGACTTGGGATAGGGATTTGGACTATAAAACTTGGATCGAGATCAGTTCGGAGGAAGTTCCTCCAGCCATCTAATAGTGTGGGCGTGGACCCCAAATCCGGTCTGGAGCCAAGTTTTGTTCGGATTTGGAAATGCGGCTGACGCTAAAATACGCAACAGCAAGTGAGCAAACCCTGTACGCTTCCTCTCTTTGCGCTTTAACTCGCTTCTGCTTTTCTCTTTTTTACCCTTCCGTTCAATTGGAATCGATCTTCAGAGTCAGGGATTCCGTTAACTTTCCTCTTCTCTCACTCGTAAAAGCTACGAATTTCTGATTCAGACATTCATATTTTATGCTCTCCTCTCTGAAGATCCATGGAACTAGGGCCTTGAATCGGAGTTCCATCGATCCACCTCTCTGAATCGGAGATTTTTCCTTCTTTCTATGTGAATACGTAGAATTAGGGCTTTGATCGACCTCTCTCTCTGTCTCCTTTTTACGAGTCCATGAAATTAGGGCTCTGATTCGCTGTTTTGCTTATTCTCTTAGTAAATCGCTGACCTAAAGCTTTATTAAACCATACATCACTGAAATTAGGGTTCTGCATCTGCGCTTCTATTCACTCTCCGTTAAATCGGTGAAAATTTCTCTCTCTTGATCTTCTACTGTTTAATTCTTTCTGAAATCACAGGCTTCTGAATTAGAGGTTTTGCCTATTGCAAGATCTCTTTGAATCTTATCCTTATTAAAGTCTATAGATATTATTAGTCTATGAGTTGGAACCTCCATTGAAGTGATGAATGCGAGTCGTCCTTCTGTGCATCCTGTAGAAGCTCCTCCTTTGACAGATGGGGCCGCGAATGACGAACCAAGAGTGAGGATGAAGGACATCCAAGGCATGCCTGGTACTCCTGGAGGCCTCGCCTTACGATTCTTTCAGTTTGTTTTTGCTGTTGCTGCTCTCTGTATCATGGTTTCAACCACCGATTTTACCTCCGTTACTGCCTTCTGGTAATATAGCACAATTCCTCTTAGTATTTTTGTTTTTTGGATTGCACCTTCATGTTAGTATTTTTATTTCTGATCTCTGTTATATATAAATGATATGTTTCTGTTAATGTCCCTTGCTTCATTTTGTGCTTTTTCCAGGTATTGTTAAAAAATTTCAATTGGCCTTGAAAGTCCCTTACTTCATTTTGTTATTTTTTTTTTCTGTGTTTTATTAAAATTTATGAAATTATACACCTAGTGGCATTGGAAAGATACAAATTTGAAGATCTATGTCTGTGAATGTTCCTGGCTTCATTCTGTCCCTTTTCTGGGTATTATTAATATTTTGCAATTATTCACACTGTGACCTTGATATAAAAATTTGGACGGGAAATATGGTGTTCTGACTTGTTTTCGTTCTTTTTACGTTTGCCAAAGCTAAATTGTAACTCTTGGTAGTATAATTCCTCAACTCTTTTTTTTCAGATGGCTTCCTGTTAGTACTTTTTTTTTGAATGGCAACTTTCCTTTATATTTAAAGGTTTGTGTCTGTGAATGTGACTTCATTTTGTTCTTGTGAAACAACCAATTACCCCAAAAGCTTAAGCTGTTAGGGTTGGCGTTATATAGTAATTTATAAGTCAACGCTCCCCCTCACATGTGACCCCTCTTTTTTTTTGGGTTGGTCGTACACGTGGATTTTTAATATGGAGTTGTTGGGTTTTGAAGCCGACCCCAACTAGGTTGGGACAAAGGCTTAGTTGAGTTGAGTTGAGTTGAGTTGAGTTGTTGGGTTTTGAACCCAGGTCCTGCCATGAGGCAATAGCTCTGATACCATATTGCCTTAGAGAGATGGAGAGAAGGAGAGAGATTTGTACAATTACGAAAAGGGAGAAAAAGTTTTCTGTATTAGGGTTTACAATGGGAAGTTAGCATATATACATAGCTGACCTAATAAGGTGAAAAGACAAAAAAATCCATGCTCTTAACAATTCTCTTTCTGGGTATTATTAACATTTTCCGATTATACACCTAGTGGCCTTGAAAAGATAAAAATTTGGATGGAAAATATTGTATTCTGACTTGTTTCTGTTCCTTTTACATTTGCCAAAGCTAAATTCTAACCCTTGTGATTCACTGGCATCTGCCTATTGTTAGTAGATGTTCAACACATGGTGCTCTTTTGAATTGTCCAGGTGGACGTTGACATATACCCTTTCTTAAATCCCATTTAACTTTTGATAACTCAAGAGGTGGAGAAAACTGTTTTTTCCTACCACTCAACACGTAATCATTGAGCTGAGTTACGACTTACGACGCTGTGTAGGTTTCTTCCGAACACATTTGGATTGGGTTATCCACCCCTCAGTAGCATAGATGAAAGATGGTGTGGATGTTCTATACCATCACTTTTGGTGTTTATGTTGTTTATGTTATAACTTGTCATTCATCAGCTAGATGTGAAACCGAGTAAATGATTACAAGGGGCGCGGCAGACAGCCAGACATGCATGAGTTTAATTCTTCCATGGGTCATTGAAGGGGATTCTAGCAATGTCATCAAGTGGATCCAAACTAAGGATGGGTACCTGTGACAGTTCGTAAATTCTTTGAAGATATCCTTGGTTGCATTAGTTTTCCTTATGATTAACAAAAGAAGCTTCATTTGTCCTTATGTCATATTCTTATTATTCAGTTGCTTCAAAGTTTTATTATTTTATCTTTTATTTTAAGGGGTCTTTTTATAATTTTAGATTGGAGGAGGATTATGAAATTTGTTAGGCCTATGGCTATGGAATATTTGTTACAGGCTTTGTAATGAGAAATGTCAGATTATTCTGAATTGAATTTTCTTTGTTGTTTTGCTTGAAACCCTTGTTGAGAGAATGTTCCTTTTGTAATCATCATTTGGCAGCATAGCATAGTTGTGGGGCCAGAAGTTAGAATTAATGACAGCAGATGACCTCCTTGAGATGCCCGATGAAGTCCTTCCTAGTCATGGGCTCATGGCAGATGTGCTTGTGAAAATGATGTATGGTAAGCCAAGTGGTCTTGCAGGTGTTGCCTATAGGTCATGATGTGCCTCTAGATGGCTGTCTCCTGTCCCCCTGCCGGTGGGGAATCTGCTCCTGGGTAGTCGCTCTGCTGCGTCTGGCCTGTCCTCTAGGCACCTTTGCTCGCGAGGCGTCCCTTTCACAGTAGGTCCCCCTCGCCCCGCTCTTGTGACATGCTATGTTTCCCCTCTCCATTCCCAAGTCAAGGCTGAGTCCCATGCGTCAGTTTGTGGATCGCGCTCTCACATACTAATCCCTACATGTGCCCACCTTTTTATAACCTAAACCAATCATCATATCGGTCTCTAGGCCCCATTGCTGGAAAGGCTCGGCCTCAAAACCGTACGTGGAGCTTCTGCCTCATACGGCTCCTCTAGGGATGGAGGTAGGCTCAGCTCAGGCTTGTGCGGTTAAGGCTGTTGTACACGACCTCATAAGAGAGTCTTCCGTTTTCGTTTTTCTAGAATGCATGTATGGTAGAGATGGATTGCATTGGTAGCAGCGAAGCGATCGTTGATATATTGGAGTAGGTTGAGAAGAATCAATGCATGATTGAGAAAAACTCGATGTTGTAATTTGACTTGAGATCCAAATCTGATGGGGACCGTCCCTTGTTACCTATCAAAGTGGAGAACTAAAGAGACCCACATCCATTGATGGGGTCCATTTGTTTGAACACGAAGCCTGACAAAGGGAGCCACTAGGTGGGAGGTGCAAATTTTGACACTTGCTTTATGTTTTACATTGCTCAAAGTTCAAACCAGTCGTGGCCTCGTGGGTAATATTAGGGATTAAGAGGGTTGCCGAAAGTCCGAAACACACGGGGCCCATACGGGAGTGTTACTTTTTTTATTAGTTTATGTTTTAATTCAAGTAGTTTTTTTTGTTTAGGATTGAAGTTAGGAAGTTTTGTTTTATTTAGGAGTCATGTTGATAAGTGAGAAGTGTTTTAAGTTAGTTAGGAGTCTAAGGCTACAAGTTGTTGGTAATTGTCTATATAATGTACTGCCTTATACAATCAAAAGAATGAATGGATTATTAAAAAGCAATAACGAATGATATACAGTTCTCAGAGGGGTAGTCCCTATAGTTTACCTATCTCAAGACGAATAATAACCTAGTGGCGCTTTCTAGGGGAGTCCCCTTGGTTGTCCTGCTATAAAACTTACCGGGGGCCTTCGCTTCCTAGCGAAGGGTACCTCGAATAAGTTGGTAGCCAATGCGGTATTAACAACACTGAAAGCAAAGGAACGACCATAGAAAAGTTGATATACTTCAAATAAGATTAAGAGAGGCCACCTATCGGTAGCAGTTATAGTGACGAACCAATTGATTTGTCTACATTGCAAACAACACAGAGCTTTGCTTGTTGGAGTCGACTTATTATTTCTTTAGCAGAAGAAAAAGAATATTCTTTTGAGAATGCAGGCACAAGTAAAATATATTTTCTTGCTCTCAAGATTGACACCTGTATTTCACCTGTAAATAACTTTTGACAGTTGTTTAATAAGAGGTGTCAATATCAATAGGCTTGTGGTCGGCTTAGTGTTTTTAAGTGGTTTTATTCCTTCCACGGTTTCCCTTTTCCTTTATCTCTTGTGCCTCTTACAAGTCCCCCCTCTCTCTGCAAAAGCAAGGAAGCCAAGAAGGATGTTTTACAATACGACATGGATTGTATTTCTAGGGGTCATCTTCAATGGAAGTTTATGTCGGAACAAGTTTCAGGTGAGTCTCTTTACCTCTCTTCTATGTTTCTTCTTCGTTTTTTTTGGCCTCCAATCGGTATGATTAGATTAAAGCTGGAAAGTGGGTTTTTTTTTCTTCCCTCTATCCCCTTCTTCCCTCTCTCTATGCATCTCTCCCTTTCCCTCGGGTCGCCCGGGTCACCATTTTTGGCGATCCGGGTCGCAAACGGCCCACGTTTCAGGTTGTGCGACCCCAGTAATATCGGTCCACATTGCTTCTTAATTTATTTCAAAAAAAATACAGGAGTTGAATGGTTAAGTGATTTAGTTTCTTTACGGACTTTTGTGGTTGTAACCATCACCATGCAATGCCATCCATCAGAATTTTGGTGATATTAAGAGAGGGAGGCACATTGATGTAGCATGATGACATGATCACGAGGTATTAGACATGATGGAAAAATCTTGAGGATTGAAAGCAAGGCTGCAAGAGTTCAGGAAAACCTTCATATCTAACTATCAGTCCTTGGGAATCTGTTAGTAAGTATAATGGATTTAGAAAAATTAATAACTCATATCTGTTTGTGTCTAAATTTTGAACGGGGATCTTATTAGAATATGTAATTAACTATTAGCCTTGATTTTTTAAAAGGGGTGATATTGTTGAAGAAATAAAATTATATGTATCTCCAATCCCCCTTGCTGATCAGGAAGTTGATTTTCCTTCAAGAGGACCAGATCCCATATGACGGAGAAACAAATGTGGCTCAAACTGAAAACATACCTTAGCGGAATAGCAACATGCTGGTTGAATGTTTTTTCGCGCTTACAATCACAGGAATGAAACTACTGCATTTTATGTTGAAGATCAAGAGGAATCTTAATAATTCTAGTTAAACAAAGAGTACAGCGTTGAAAGTTCCCTGTGTTGTGACAGAGGTACACTCTGGGGTGCACTGTGCACAACTTTCACCGAGTAATACGGGAGCATGCACAAAGAAGCTTCTTACTTCCAATTGTCAAGTATATGTACACAAATTTTTTATAGAAAACCAATAAGTGCAATATAGAAATACAGACATAATGAGAAAATACCCGGGCTCAAATTACATGAAAGAGTGAAAAGAACCACGAAGAAGACGCCGATTGAGATGAGTACAAATACTCTTGAACTGAACAAAAATAAGAGAAAAATAGACTTAATTTCTTTTGCTTCTGGTCTCTAAACTCTATATAATATCAACAACAAACAATAAACCTTTCCGTGATTCTAAAATTTTATCCTCGCCTTTTTATTTGAAGCACAATCTCATTCTCATTTTTCCTTCTCTGCTTTTGGGATTCTAAGATTTTAATCTTCATATGAGATTTTTTTTTGATTTTGATCATACTGAAGGCTAGAAATATACCTTTGAAACCCTAAATTCTCTTTTCTTAGTTTTCTTTCCTTTTGGTCCTGTATCATTTTTGGTGCCATAGTTTAGGTTTGGATGGCTACTTGAAGTAGCAGAATTTTTAAGGGAAGAACCCTGAAATAGGAAGAGAAGATTGGCAATTACGGCTATTTTCAACACTAATGCTCTGTGTGGGGATAAATTGTGCCAACTGATTATCAAAGTGGGAAGCTACATGAATGTAGTGCCTAAGAGCATCGTAGATTCACTATACTTGGCACAAGAAAGATTAGAATCAGTATAAAGTTGAATAGGTTGATAATACCACCATCTCGGTAACTCAACAATCCTTAATTTTTTTATTACATGGGAGACCATGGATGTATTATAGGCATGTATACCATAGTGGCAGTCCAAACACTTCCTAGTTTTTGTAAAATGGTAAGCGTGTAATATCATATCTCATGAATGTTAGAGAAATCAAGAAATCTATTCCGGAAACTCTTAAGTCTTCGTACATCAAAGCAGAGGTGCATACTATGGAGCTTTATGACATCATATGCAGAGAAGCTTCCCATCTGAGGATGTATCTTAGTAAAAAAGCTTACAAAAAACTTGGTTTCTTTGGCTGCTAAATCTGATTTGTGTGGGATTGTTAGCAGTAATGATCTCAATTTCAAGTTATAGATAAAAGCTATCCGAAGTTGATTCTGCCGATACTTGACTTCATATCATTTGATGATAAAGAAGGTGACAATTGCGACTTAGTGTTCCCCGAAGAGGAAAATTGCAAGGAAAGAGTTAAAATGCCATTAAAAAAACAAAGAAAAAGAAAAAGAAAATAGTTATAGAAACTTATGATGGGAGACTGGAAATTAGTGTTCTCCAATGAGAGAGAGAGAGAGAGAGAGAGAGAGAGAGAGAGAGAGAGAGAGAGAGAGAGAGAGAGTTTGCTTGGATTGCAACTAGAGAACCAAATGAGGGCTGATATTGATGGAGGACGCCAAAACACAAGAAATTGCAAACTTGCAATCTGCTTTGCATGACCACTGTTTATAAATGAGCATAAGGTTGCTACAATGGCAGTAGAGCAAGTTCTTGACACAATCCAATTCTCAAACAAAGCATATTCAGAGGTTTGCAAAGGGACTAGCCAGGTGCTTGTGTTACTGTGTTTGGACAAGTTTACGAGGACTCATGGATGGCCACAATGTTTACGAAAATAGCTGAACATCGGGATGACTTGTGATGTAAAGATTTCATATTCAAAATTGAAAGGACAACATTTAAATTTCTACCACATGGTCATAGAAGAAAAAGATGGTTCTTATAATGCTATAGATAAGGATGAGAAAGTTTTTCGTCTGCCAAAAGTTTGTTAGCTTAAAGTAGACATAGGAGGTGTTCATGACGGTCAAATTTTATCTACTAGAAAAATGGCTGTCAAAAGTATCTTATTCGATGGAAAAAACAACTGTTCTCTGCTCGTACGTGGATCATTGTCGAAGAGTTCTAATGTGCTAATCCTGATCACTGTACTAGACGAAGGTGAGTTCTTTTGAAGTGGGGGAGCATGATGAGCTGCATCCTTATGGAAATCAGAAAATGTGTTTAATATGATGCTGGGCCCATCATTTAGAGCTTTAGATTTTGTTTTTCTTTTATTCGTAAGGATATAATGGTCTTTTGAGATTTTAATTTTAATCTAATTGGGATGAGAGAGTGTTTTAATTAGGGTTTATTATTTGTGAGTCACTATTCACGTGACTATTCATGTCACTATCCATCCACGTGTTATTAGTTTTTATTTTCATGAGTTTTTTAGTGAACTTTCTTGAGGAGGTGTTTCAAATTAAGGAGGGACCACATGGTCCACATATTAGGAATTTATGTTGTAAGAAAGTTTCTAGAAATCGTGTGGGAGGTCTATATAATTGTAAGGCCTGAAGATCGTCAAACTTATGATATGATTAATGAAAGAAAACCCTTTTGCTCTGCGCAGCTTTGGATATTAAGTCCTCTTCTTCTTGGTGTGATGCCTTGACAATCCTAGTGGTATGATACCCTAGCTAGACCTTGGTGATATATCCTCTATTTTTCTATCAACAGTATTTAAATTTACTTATTGTTTTCATTGTTTATTTGTAGTTTTTGTTCTTTCTCTACCAATCTTCGAGTTCTTTCTTTTTATTCCTTTGTTTTAGTTTGGTCATGGATCTCTTTTCCTTTAAGTTGTTAACTTGTTATATTCCCTTCGGCTTCTAGGTTTTTTCATAGATTTATTCTCTTTAATTCCAATTACATTTAGGGTTAGGTTTTCATCTCTAACCCACGAGCTGTCCCAGCCCTGAGTTTTATATTTCTTTCTTCTTTCAGTTTTTGGGTATTGTTCTGGAAATTTTGATCAGATCTACACTGTCAGATCTGTTCGACACGTCCTAGGTGCATCCAAAAGTCTAGACATAATCTTAGTTAATCCCATCGGTCTATATTCAAGCATAATTTCAACCCTAGGCAAATTGGACCAAGTTTTTACCCAAATCAATCCCAGGACCTGTTTTCTCTAGGTTCAGATTCTACAAGCTTTGTTTAAATTTCCTTCTCTCTTGGGTCCTGCATCAACGCTCTAGAAAAACAACCATACGTTCTCTTCAAATTTTGAATTGCTTGTTTTCTAAACACAACACCAATTTTTTTTCAGCTCAAACTTAAATATAAACCTGTGACCTACTACTCTAGAGTCTAGAAGCTTACTTTAACTTCTAAACATAGAAATGATTTTTACTGGTCGCTGCCTCTCTGGTTCTCTTTTCAACTAATTCATAGAATTACTGTTTGCACTTCCAATTGATATTTCAGCCTCTCAATCCTATCAACCATTGAGAAATGCTCAAATGCTGTCCTGATTTTGCCCGCAGATGAAATTTTCTCCAATTGTCTTCGTAATCCTTGCTCCTGTTTGAGACTAAATATTGTTTTTCGGCTATGTTTCTGATAGATTTTATCTGCATTGCTATACAAAATCATTTACCCATGTTTTATAGTTTACATGAACTTGGAAGAAAAGGCTTTCCAGATGAGAACTTCATCATAGAATTGTGTTTTTTAAATGTGTCAAAAAATAAGCTTTGGTGTTTGGTGTTCAGCTACCTTGTTGCAGCTGTCATCTTGCAAAGCTTGTGGAGCTTGTCGTTAGCCATTGTGGATATTTATGCCCTTCTAGTGAGGCGCTGCTTGCGGAATTCCCGGATAGTCGGCTTGTTTACAATAGGCGATGGGGTAAGAAAAGTGCTCTTCTTAGTTTTATGCAATGAAAAAAATTTGATTTCCTTAAGAGTGTAGGGCATATGGAACTAAGCATATTGAATTATAATGCCCCTGTGAAAAGGAGCTGAGATTCTCACTCCCATGTTTTGATATGAATGATACGGAGACTGAATTGGGGACCAAGAGTGGAACCGAACTAATAGCCTCTCCACAAGTTAGCAATCTTGGTACCTTGATTTTTGACTTTTCCCCCTCTTAAATGGCAAAACTCCTCCTCCCATGCCATGTTGCATGTAGGGATTTGTTTGGTTCCTCTCTAGGTCCCCAAATCAGTTTCCACAGCAGCACTCTTTTGATATTTGCAGCCATTAACTTTTACATTTCTCATTGTCTGTTACAATTCCTAACTAGCTATCAACAGCTAGTTAAAAACATTTGAAATCAAGATAGGGATGATAATATCAGAGCGATTGCAATAAGCCCAGATTAATTGGAATTGCACAAAAAAAAATCTTGTTTATGGCCATGTTTGGCAGCCGTGAAAGTTTTTTCAATGGAACATTAGTTTATTAAGTGGCGACAGAGGGAGAGAATTGAGAGGGCATGAGTGAGGAGAGGGTGGAAAGTGGCTGAAAAACAGGAAAGACAAAAAACTCTACTCAAAATAGAGTTTTTGTTTTCCTTATTTTTCATCCACTAAGCACCATTTTCTCACTCATGCCCCCCCTCCCCCTCTCTCAACACTAGGTAAGCTAATTTCATGGCTGCCAAACATGGCCTATGTGATGCCTTATTTTCATGGGTTATGCATTCGATGTCTTTTTAACTGCAGATCACTTCCACCCTTACGTTTGCGGCCGCATGTGCATCTGCGGGCATCACAGTCCTCGTTAGCAATGATCTTGGCCAATGCGCCCATAATCATTGCACCAGGTTTGAGACCGCTACAGCCATGGCCTTTATCAGTTGGTTCTCTGTCTCCCCTTCTTTTCTCTTGAACTTTTGGTCATTGGCATCCCGGTGAAGAGCAAGCAAAGCCCATCCCTTTAAATTATTTTTATTGGTGTGATCTTTTGTTCCTTTTGTGTTCTTCAATTGAGTTTTGATTTTCCTCCATTTGTATATTGTGTAACTCAGCTTCTGAATTTTAAATTCAATAGAAAGCATTTGAATACAATATGCAGATATTTTCTAATTACGATATATTGGTTTTATCGAGAGCAAAAACTAGCATATTCTTGTCATAAAGAAATTACGGTTTTGCTAAGGGCGCTCGTTAAGGTGCATTGGAAATGGAATTGTTTTGATAAAAAAGTCTCATAACATTTGCAAAAGTCTCAAAACATGTTTAAGCTTCTGAATGTTAAATTCATTAGAAAGCATTTGAATGCAATATGCAGCTATTTGCCAATTATGAAATATTGGTTTCATCAAGAGCAAAAACTAGCATATTCTTAGACTACCAAAATTCAAGGCTCATTTTGCATACCCAAGAATCACCATTCATGATAGAATTAAAGGAAGATAAAATTGTACATCGAATACTTAATAAAAATAATCGATTCAGTGTCATCTTTGCTGTTGTAATTACTCCTCTTTGATCATGTTTGATGCTACACACATTTAGAGATGCACAAGTCACATATTCTTTTTGAGAGTTGCCCCATGTTTAGGGCCTGTTTGTTTTAGATTATGAAAACTGATTGTAGATCCCCGACGGAATATTGGACTGAAAATTTGAGTCCAATAATCGGTTGGGGACTCCACAGTCGGTTGTCATAATCTAAAACAAACAGGGCCTTAAGAGATTTTGGTTGAGGTAAAAAATAATAGTACACATCTGATGTGTGCCTGAGAGATTGTCACCTAGTTTTGGAGAGCTTTTTCGTTAGCATCATTGCAGGACTATACTTTCTCCTAGCTTTTCTTTCTAGGCTCCTAGAGATGCCTTATTATTATTATTATTATTATTATTATTATTATTAATTTTGCAGGTAGGCTGGGATTGAACCTCAGACCTCGAGGACCTCGAGGATGAAGAACATAGCCTTGACCATTGAGCTAGAGGCTCAATCCGAGAGACGCCTTAGTGGGTCCACCTTTTCTTTTTCATTTTTGCAAATTTCTAAATTGGAGTATTAAATTGAAGGGCGCCCTTGCAAAAATCCAACAAGAAGGGCGCCCTTGTGGTTGAGTTTTTACATGGGCACACCGAAGGGGAGACTTCTCGTCAATAGTCAGATCACCAGACTCATCACCAGATTCATTCACTTGCATACACGAGAAACGAGTCCGGAAAAGGCCCCAACGACCAGTCTTGTGTCAAATTTGAATAGGATGGTTAAGACCATTTAGATGGGTGTGATTAAAAATTTGGATCCATATACAACAACGGATCACACCTACCAAGAAAAAGTGTTCTTGTTTTGTTTTATTTCGTAAGACCTAAGTTCCTCATCTGGAGGAGAAAACACTCGCAATATTTCCATCAGTCCATAGTCCACCAATCCACCACAAACCATAGTGGCAATAGCAATAACTGTCATACTTTAGCATGCTGGATCAAAGATAAGGGCCCTATTCGTTTCAGACTTCGAGAAATAGAGTCCAAATCTGATTATTGGAATCAAATTTGCATTTAATTTTGAGTCCAAAACTGATTATTGAACCAAAATCAATTCTCAAAATTCAAAATGAACCGGGCCTAAAACAATGAACCTTCTTTTTAGGTTGAAAGCATCAAGAATAACAGGGACAGCATGGTGCATTTCCATGAATTAGATTGATTATTGATCTAGACTGCCCATCCATTGTGTTGGTACTGGCATATCTCCATTCTAAATGTAAAAGAAAGTGCCAAAATCAAGGAGGGTGCAACTATCAGCCCCCTCCTCTTTTTGATAATTAATGAATTTTTATAAGATAAGTGCTCCGCATGCATTTGCTTAGGAACTAAAATTATAGAAAGCAAAGGTATAAGTTAGGGACACTTGTTAGGTGATCCAAACCATTCATATGTTGGTAGCTACGGATGGGACATGACCCAACAAGCTCACTCAACAGACAATCCTAACCGTCCCATTTGTGCCCTTTAAATGGACACCCAGATAACAAAAAGGAAACCATTTTTCAGGGGCATGACCCATCCATTGTGGGCCTTTGGAAGCCTAGTAAATTAGTAATTTCTTTCACCTCTTTGTGCAGATGGACACTACAAGAAAAACCCCTTTTAGCGGCGGAAATTAGTTCCGTCTGGAAAATTAGCAATGGACTTTTAAAATTTGTCGCCTAAAATATTTTTTATATTTTTAAATATATCAGACAATATATGCCCTTAGTATCCAAGCTTGATACAATTAGCATCCTTATGCGCATTAAGTCACTGTTAGGTCCGAGTCTAGGCTTTCAAAGCTACCCATAATGGAGAATTTTGTGAGCATGATGACTTATTACTCTTGTTCTTTTATTTTAATTAGAAACTTACGTCCCTGTGTCTCATTCTATTACTTTGTGAAATAATATTCGCAAGATAATGTTTATGATTATTACAAAAAAGCTAATTGAACGCTAAATAGATCTAATATATGGTTAGAAGAGGTTAGGAGTTCACATCAAGTTGTTAATCTCTAACATGGACTGAATTCACATTAGAAAACATCTCTTCATCTATGGTCAGTGCCTAGACCACTCACTCCAACAACCCTAACCACCAGACAATGCAATGTTTCCTTATCCATACATAGGTTGAAACTTTTTTGCTGGATATAGAGTAGAGAATGTGGGAGGGTAGTGGTCCACAAAAGCTACTAGAACTGAAGTGTGCTAAGCAAGCAAAGGTCTCTCTGTGTGGTCCGTGTGGATATTTTACACTCTCTTTCTCTCTCCACTGTACTTTGTAGGGATATTCTCTCTGGATACATAATACTCTCTCTCTCTCTAGATATAATGTCTCACCATATTTATATAGGATCCATAATGATTGATAATGTCACTCAATTTATTTTACAGATATGCTCTTAGCAGTCTTAAGATGGTTTGGGCATATCCAACGTAGGCCTTTGGATGCTCCAGTGAGAACAAGTGATTCGTGCCAAGTTGATGGAGTAAAAAGAGGTAGGGGCAGACCGAAAACAACTTGGTTAGAAACAGTGAGGAAAGACTTGATGGTTAGGAACATAACAAAAAAATGACCTTGGATAGGAGAGAATGGAAGAAAAAAAATGACCTTGGATAGGAGAGAATGGAAGAAAAAAAAATGACCTTGGATAGGAGAGAATGGAAGAAAATGATCAATGTAGACGAACCCAACTAGTGCCAGGATTAGACTTGAGCCGGGTAGATTCTTTCAGTTTCTTCATGAAAATTTTCTAAAGGATTCATTAGCCAACCCCAACTAGTTTGGGACAAAGGCTTAGTTGAGTTGAGTTGAGTATGCTCTTAGCAGTCTTCCCTCTTTCTCTCTCCTCTCTTTTTATAAAGGTAATGACATCCCTGCTGCCCCTTTATTTTGGTAATGACATTCCTCATGAAAATTACTTCAGTTAACAACCAAAAACGATACCACTATGTCGGGGGCTCCACGCGAAAGCAAAGATCCCACTTACGAGTTTAGGAAACATGTTAGGAAAAGTGAAGGGATGTGGATGGGCTTATATAAGGACTTGGGCACCCTCCTCTTAACTGCTAGCTTTTAAGGGTGAGTTCCACCCGGGTCAAAACAAGTGGTATCAGAGTCAGAGTGTGGTAACCCCGGAATACCCTCCAGGATGGAGAAAATCCCAGGGGCAAAATCTCGGTAAACCCTGGTGAATCCTCAAGGATAAAGAAAATTCCTTGGGGAACATGGGTGGAGACGTGGGGCGAGGGAGGGCAAATCGGCGAGGCATGTGTTCTCAATCAGCGAAGCCTCACAACCGGAGTTGACCTCTCTCTCTCTCTCTCTCCGCCTCCCCTAATTGGCTGAGCTAATATGGATAAAAAAGGATGGAAAAGGGCCTAAGGCCACGATTGGATTCCAAGAAAAATATTTCTGATGGATTTTTTTTTACTTTACATATTTTTGAGTGAAATAATATGTTTGTGTTTAATTTTGGGGGATATTATAATAATTTGAAGGCCCATCTAAATAAAAATTGAATAGGATTGGTTCACGTCATCTATTTGTGTCAAAACAGTTGAAAATTTTAGAAATATTTTTCCT
Source organism: Tasmannia lanceolata (assembly GCF_043159265.1). Taxonomy (NCBI): domain Eukaryota; kingdom Viridiplantae; phylum Streptophyta; class Magnoliopsida; order Canellales; family Winteraceae; genus Tasmannia; species Tasmannia lanceolata. The sequence continues at coordinate 51,588,949 of NW_027518692.1, forward strand.
TTCCAAAATTTTCCAGAAAATTCCTGTAACCCAAATAGGGTCTAAGGGAATGGCACCTTAGCTACATAAGTAATTATGCGATTTTATATATTGTGTGCACCTAAAGTCAAGTATTTTTCAAAAAGTATTGCAGGCCCACTTCATAGGATGATCCAAACTGTTAATTTGTTGGTCCAGAACTTAAATAGGTTGCACCGTGTAAATCATCCCCACAGTTGATTCTAATCCTCTGATCTATAGAGGGATTGCCCATCAAAGAAACCTCAATAGATCAGAGGATTAGGATCATCCTATGGGGATGATTTACTCGGTGCACCCCATTTACATTGCGTCCCAACAAATGAATGTTTTGAAGTGGGCCCCATAGTATTTTTAAAAAAAAATTTGGGGATCCACCATTCCACCTTATGCATGGGTTAAGCCTAGATGGTGGGCCCTGTCCATCAAAACATGAAGTGAAAAATGGTGGGGCACAACATGCTACAACAATCATTCTCTGCCCCCTCTGAAGCAAATTCCTGGCTTTGCCCCTGGGGAAGATCTCATAGTTCCCACGTTGCTCTGCGTGGAGGGGGAGATTGTTCGGGTTTCCAAGCAAAAGCACCCCTCCTCTCAATGGCTAGCTTTTAAGTGTGAGTTTTACCAGGGTCCCAACACACTACTGTTGAGAGGGGGCTACTGCTTCAGTTCTAATTCACTGCTACTCTACGAAGGCAACTAGGTGCAACAGAACAGACATATAGGTTATCCACAACCAATCAAAAAATAAATAAAATTGCATAGTAAACTATGGAGAGCTATTATCATAACAAAGGAGTGAAGATATTCTTTCCTATATGTACACTGTACACAGAGTGTGTGCATATACCAAATGGAGAAGGAACAATCTATTTATATGTGGGCATTCATGCATCTCCCTCTCCCACATAGCCCGATGAGAGAGAGGCAGAGAGAAAGAAAGAAAGAGAAAAGAAATGACATAGAGAGCATAGAGAGTCAGCATATTGACTCTAATCAGTGTGACAGAGGGAACTTATGAACTCTAAACTGTGTGTGTGTGTGAGAGAGAGAGAGGGTCTCACGAGATTTTATATGATGTGTGGCCGTATATAAATCAGTATTTTTAAAATGTACTATACGGCCGACTCCATGGGATGATTCATAGCATGCATTTGTTGGGCCACAATGTATTAGGTTGTGCCCTAAATCATTTTCAGAGGGTGGTCCTAACCCATCCTGAAATGATTTTTGGGGCACTCACAACATAAATAGGTTGTGCACCAAAAATCATTTCCGTAAGATGATCATAACCCTCTGATCTATAGAGGGTTCAGGCCCTACTATACTTTTTTGTAAAATACGGATTTATATGGGCACTCATCCAAAAATCATTTCCATAAGATGATCCTTACCCTCTTATCTATAGAGGGTGCTCGGCCCTACTGTACTTTTTGAAAAATATATTTATATGGCCACTCATCATATAAAATCTACATGTCTCACTTCATCACTAGTATACTTTTCTTTTCCGATATGCACAATTGAGTTTCTCTCTTCTTTTGGTTCTCGTGGCTGATTCACCACGCAACATATCGAGCGAGGTGAGCCACCACGACAGGGGCTTGATTTGATTGTGGGCCCCAAAAGTGGTAACGAAACCCTCGTATTATTCCTTTCCTGTGAAAAAAAAGCAATGGCTAGAGGCCAAAGAAGATAGAAACGCCCTACCATATGAAACAACAACACATCCATCAAAAGCAAAGAAGAAGAAGAGAGACAAAGTGGAAGGTAGTGACATACCCATCACTGAAGAAAAACAAAAATACACCCTCATTTTGACTTGCTTAGATCTCATCATAGACCATTGATTGTACTAGTGTGAATATATTAGAGAGGAAGAGTGAAAAGTCTAAGGGTGAATACACACAAATATTCCCGACAACATTATGCATGGCGCATGAAAGCCTTTTCAGCCTCTAGAAAGTCAATTACTTTTCCTTTTCTCCATCTTCCACTCTTTGTAATTTCAATGGCAAATCAGATTGCTGTAGATCGAAGGCATGAAAGGCTGAGTCTGTTAAAGGTGGGCCCAACAAATTTTCTGATTTTGAAGCAAATCAGGCGTAAAACAAAATTTAGACCAATCAAAATAGCCACGAAACAATATTTATGCCTGTTGGGGTGTGATCGTGTAGGCAGTACGATGGAAGTATCACCCTTGACGATCCAACAACAGCCTCTTAAAAATTGTGTATAAGGGCAGTGCCTCTTACATGATCCTGCCCGCTCGGGCACGATATAACTTTTTCCTTAAGGCTCCGTTTCTTTCGAAGTAAAATTGGATTTTACTTCGAAAGAAACAGAGCCTAAAGGTAAGTGTAAATTTGTTTTAAGACCATGTTACCGTGAAAGAAACATAGTCTTGGGCCATATTTGGCAACCATGAAGTTTTTCCATGGGATATTAGTTCACCCAAGGGTGAGGGAGGTTGCGTGGGAGCAGGGGCGATGCCATAAATTTTGCACTAAGGGGGGCAAAAATTATAGTAATTTTTTATCTATCTTAAAATTAAGATAAAAAAATTTTCTATATGAAATTTTGCACAAGGGGGCAAAAATTATAATAAATTTTGCACAAAGAAAAATGGCCCCCTTTCCTTTCAAGTGGCATCGCCCCTGCGTGGGAGAGGGAGGTTGCGTGGGAGAGGGGGAGACCTAGTAGGGCGTCAATGAGGGGGCCACGAAAAGGTAGAAAAAACAACGAAACCAAACTCGATCTATTCAGAATATGATTTATTTTTTCCTTAGTTTTTAGCATTTTCTCACCATCTCCTCACTCGTGCCCTCTCGAGTTTCTTTTAAGATATCTCAAGTTTCTTTTACCCTTTCTCACCACATTATACTATAATTTTATTGTTGCTGAGTATGGCCTTAGTGTAAAAATACTTTCTGTAAAATAATAAAAAATTTATTTTAAGATATCTCATGGAAATTAGACCAATTCTAAATGAAATGTGGAGATCCTTTTCCTCGTAAAAGGAAAAGTGAAAAAAGAAAGTAAAAGAGAAAGAGAGGCAGCACCTCGGTCTTTCTTTTTAATGAAACCCGCGATCATTTAAAAAAAAAAAAAAAGGCACCTAGGGTCCCTTGTTTTGATATCCGCAGTCCACTTTTTGTTTACACTTTCTTATTGACATGTAAACTAGATACAAGTTTAAAAACATGGCTGGCAATATCACAACAAGAGAGTGAGGATATCATTTCCGAAAACAAATTATAAAAGTAGTGATAATATTCATAGAAATTAATAATGATAATAATACTGGGGATCATTGCAAAAAACATTTCGGGGATGGTCTGTTGCATCTGACAGCAGCCACCTCGTGAAGGAAGACAAAATCTGTCAGATGCAGAGCATGGGTGGCTGCTGCCAGATGCAACAAACCATCCACGAAATGCCTTTTGCGATGGACGCTAGCATATCTCATAATACTGTTATAATAGTTGTAAAGATTCACATAAAATGGTTCTATTTCAAAGGCTTGTGGAAAATGGGAATCGTAAAAAATTCATGAGGAAAATCTGAGTGACATTGGAGCAGAGGTCTAAAATAGTAAATTATGCGTTTAATATTCTTTCTTTTCTTTTTACAATGGCACATACGACAATGCAAATTTATTTATGTTTACAACAGTATTGTGTACTGCACATTGTGTGTTTTATAAATATGTATATACCATTTTTCTTTGGCAGTGATAAATCGACTCGTAAGTATCTTAAATCGACTCCCTATGTGTCTTTCTCTCTCCTCTGGGTTAGAAAGAGAAAGAGAAAGAGGAGAGAGATAGACACACAGGGGGTCGATTTATCACTCCCCGTTTTCTTTTGTTAACTTTTTCTTCTTTTTTTCCTTTAATCAAACGAAGCAAAAAAAAATATCAGCGAATGACTAACGATCTTGGCATATTTTGCCCAATCAATTGTTACGTGCTTTTAAAAATACTTTATGTGACACTTGAATCCAGTGTTTCAAAATGTGGATGTGGGCCACAAATGTGGTTAAAGTAAATCCTAGCTGAGTCAGTACGACATGGTCTGAGTACTTGGTTGACATTCCTGAGTACTCAGTTTACACGGTTATAACTTGGAAGAATCAGAGGATTTTGAATTGACTTTGCCGGGCAAAATGCGGACATAGAATAAGAACTCAACTGAGGTGAGTAAGTTCACCCGAGCGAGTCGATGTGGTAACACAGGAGAGTTGTAAGTATGCTTGAATCTTATAAAAAATATAGTATGACGTAATCTAAATCATTTGAAAACTCTAATTTACTCCTTTTTTAGCTTTTTATTATAAAAGAAAATTTTGATATTAAAAGATCATATCATCATCCTTTCTTTGTATTTTTTTTAAAGATGACAAGCAAAGAAGAACATTAGAATATTAAATATAATAAATGATATTTAATATATTGAAGCGAAACAAAATTAACCCATCATTGTGACTTTAATTTCTTCGCCAGCGACGCTCTCTCGCCTTCTGGCTTCAAAGCTTCTTTTTTCTATAACCATATGATCTTGCTTGCAAATGAAAATAAAATAAAATAAAATAAAATAAAACGTGCGTTATTTTGTTTTGAAATAATAAGCTTAATCTAACAGTAGAACTTGCTGTGTGTGGGCTTTTATGCTTCAGAGTGTGCGTGCGAGACGCACATGAGGCTACTTTTTTCGCATGCTAAAAGCACACGAAAATGAGACATTAAAAAAGGATTAAATAGCATTATTAATTTAACAAACATTTACTTAAATTTAATTAATAAGTTATTCAACCCCCAGATGCCACGGTGTAAGTTCGCTCATGGCGAGCACAAGGACAACGAATGACTGCTTAAGGCTACATTGCTCCCTTGGTACACTCTCTGACCTACCCACATATCTGGTTATAACTTATAAAAAATTGACTGATATCCGCACTCCACATTTCTTTTTCTTTTCATTTCATGTGGCCCTTGAATATCTAAAGAAAAAAAAAATGACAAAACATTGATAAATGAAATGTTAAGTCAATCACCAGTGTGCCTATTGGGTGGGCTCAGAGGGCATATGACCAATGAGGGTTTGATCAACCTGTCGCGTCAATGTTACTCAATAAAGATAGGGAAATGATTTATGCGCTCCAACTTTTGTCGTCTAGTATTTAAAGGACTGTGAGAGGAATATTATGGTTCTCATAAAGCTCTTAAAACCCTTTAAAAACTACACGGCAAACAAGTGGAGCGCATGTTTATCAAAACATTGGAGCGCTGAAATCATTTACCTAAAAATAATGGTTGGGCCTTTCTTATCTCCAATTGGTTTTGAAATAGTTGGTAGCGCGGCAATCCTACAAGTGGTATCTGGCCTTATATAGTTGGTAGCGCGGGATCCTACAAGTGGTATCTGAGCAAGGTCGCAGGTTTAACAATGGGAAGGGAGGGGTCGGTGGCTGTTCTTACATGCAAAAGCCAGCTGCGAAATGATAAGCAAACTTAGGTGGAAATATCATATCCCATTAAATGGCGGAAAAAGAGAAAAGTCATTTTTGGTGATTTCCCTCTACTTTCGAAAAGGCGTACCCGGCGACGGCCATGGCCATGTCCGTATAAACAGTCCTCTACTCCTCTGTAAGAAAATAAAGTGAGTAGTGCCATTATCAAAACGAGACATAAAGGATATGAGTCCCCCGGTAAATGTGGTTTGGATTTTCGAATTGCGGGCAAGGAAGTCCGTTTTTTCCAGTACTGAGCTGAGAGCAAGCAAAACCTCATCTCTATCTATCTATCTTGCCGCGTGTCTTTAGGGGGATGTTTTAGGTCTCTGTTTTTCTTCACGAAATCCTCCCCTACAGATTTTTAGCAGCTTTCTGATGCGAGAGAAAGGAGGCTCTCTTCATCGAGAGAGCCATCGGTAGACGAAACAAGCATATTCTCGACCTTTTAACTAGAATTTGGATCGATTTGAGGAGGTTTTTTACTGTGTTTAATTTTTTTTTTCCAGCGAGCTTGAGCTTGAATCAGCTGAGTTTTGCTTGATATCGAGGTAATAGAAGGATTCTTTTGTTTGAGGAGATTGCTTGAGTATTTTCCTCTGATTTTTTCATAAGATGGTGGAGATTTTGGCCCGGAAAACATAAAAATAGGGTTTTTCTCCCTCCACGTCCAATATCTCAACCAGCCGAGCTCTAATGCAAATTTTTAAAACTGATCTACAAAGAGAAACATATTTTTCCACGTTGCAGTAACTCTCTGTGCTTCTTTTCTGAGAATAGTAGGTGAGAATCAGATAATTTTGGACTAACAGCTCAAGACAACTCAAAAGAACCGAACTTAAGCGTTTTCTGTCTGTATTTTCTGCGTTATGCAAAGCTTCATTGAGCCATTTGGCAAATATCTTCACACATAAGGTCAAAATCCTCACTTTCTTTGTCCGATAATCTTTTATTAGTCTCTAGAATCTCTTAATCACCCGATCTTTCGCCCTAATCTCACGAATCTACGGATTTTCCGAGAATACCTTTAGGCAAAGCATCGAGACGAGAAGCACGGCTCTATACATAGCTTCCTCTCTCTGTTTTTTCTCATCTTTGTGTGTAAGAAATGGCTATGAGTTGCAGTGGCGAGATTAACAAGAATCTGGACTCCGGAAAGTATGTCCGGTACACGTCCGATCAGATCGAAGCTCTGGAACGAGTTTATATGGAGTGTCCAAAACCTAGTTCAATGCGTAGACACCAGTTAGTTCGTGAATGCGCTATCCTCTCCAACATTGAGCCCAAGCAGATCAAAGTCTGGTTCCAGAATCGCAGGTATAAATTTTAAATTCAATATGTTGTTTGTTAAACTAAGAATATGATTGATTAAATTGAAATATAAAATCATTGATTTAAGAGATGAGTGAGATATAAATAAATAAATGCTAAGTAAGAATAATAGAATGAAATCAAGTTTACATTGTCAAAATTGAGTTCGACTCGCTGATTAACGGTGTCTGAAGCATCCGAGTCAAGTTTTAAATGTGCCATTTCATTTTTTTTTTCACAGGTGCCGTGAGAAGCAAAGGAAAGAGGCTTATGGGCTTCAGACTGTTAACAGGAAGTTGACTGCAATGAACAAGCTGTTAATGGAGGAAAATGATCGCCTCCAGAAACAGGTCTCGCAGTTGGTGTATGAGAATGGATACATGCGGCATCAACTGCAAAACGTATGTTCTTTGGTTACATGGTTTTACTCTGTTTGGTGTTCATAAAAATTCTTATTATTTATGATTTCTGTGGGTTTTTTTATCACCCCAATGGCCCAAAAGGACTGAAGTTCACGGAATATAATTTTTTTGAATGGCAAATGAGAAAATATTAAAATAAAGGGGACCGATGGGGGACCCTAAAGATACAAAGCTAAGAAGGGAACATGCTCCCAAGAAAAATACAGAATTTTAAACGACTAGGGAGGAAGAAAATAAAAAAAACAATTTTCTCCCTTAAGACTCCCTCTCTTGCAAATTTGTCAGCTTCTCCATTCGTTGACTGCCTGATGTGGTTGAAGGAAATCAAAGAGGATCCAATTCTATCCTGGATCTCATCAAACAATGCAGCGAATCTCCAAGGTGAAGAACCTTTGAACCACCTAATGGCATTTAGAGAATCACCTTCAACCACCACTTTATTCAGATCTACATTTTGTAGCAACTTAATTCCCTAGTGAATGGCATGAACTTCCGCCTCATTAGCATCTGCCACCCCTACCCCTATTGGACTGCTGAATGCCCATAAAACTATACCTTCTTCATTTCTTAGTAGACCTCCAACACCTGAAGGCCCCGAAATTAATTAAGAGTATTTTATTTATTGATTGATAATTATTTTTGGGTGGCTGCATTTAAGAAAAGTTAATGGGTGAATTTGTGAATGGATTATTGTTACGTACCTAGTATAAAGAATAAATTAGTTATTTGTTATTTGGTAGGATCTTATCCGACCGTCTCCGGTAATTGAAGCCCATTTACTGGACTTATTCTGTTATTACTATAACTTTGTAAATAACTGAAACATGATTAGGTCCATAGTTGCCAGTTCGGGAAACGGAAACGGGAAACGGTACGTGAAACGGAAACGTGAAATACGTGAAAAAAATCAAAGGGGAAACGAGAAACGGGAAACGATAGAGAAACACATGTGAAACGCATAGGGAAACGTCTTGGGAAACCTAAAGGAAACGCTAGTGAAACGTACGTGAAACCTAAAGGAAACGCTAGTGAAACACATAAATGTGATGCTAACACATATATTGATAAGGACAACCCTCTTTAGTGTATTTATCTTTAAACTAGATAGGGCAGGGCTGTTCATAGAAAACTAAAGGGGGTTTAAATATACCCTTTAAAAGTATTAAAATTCCAAGAAACGCGTTTCCATGGAAGTGAAACGCGTTTCCAAGAAATGGGAAACGCGTTTCACATACGTTTCACATACGTTTCACAGGCGTTTCACCATTGTCCAAAAAGTGTTTCGTACCTGTTTCGGAAACGCGTTTCCCACCTACCCTAGGCGTTTCCTGCCTCTATGATTAGGTCATCAGAAAACCATCAGAAAATCTGGGCATCTCTACCATGGGAAAACATGGTCCTAACCCTCTATATTCAATCCTTTAAGCTTCTCCTAAAATGCTAGGGAAGGGTGTGCGTCTATCCTCTCACTGGACATGTATGCTTTTGTTTTACTGGCTGTCATGGCTAATTAGCAGTTTTTTTTTTTTTTTTTGGTTCACAATTTCATTTTTCTTTTCAATCTATATATATATATATATATATATATATATATATATATATATATATATATATATATATATATATATAGGGGTTGATGTTTCTAGTCCATCCGCCAAAAAATCGGTGCGGGCCCACAGTTTTTGTGTGATCCGAAGCATTCATTTAATAGGCCCTGACATGGATAGGGTGTGCCCAAAAAATCAGCTCCATAGGATCGTCCCAACCCTACGATTTGTGGAGGTTAAAATGGATGGGTATAAAACTTCACTAATTTGTCCAATTTTTAGCTCCACAATTCGAAGGGTTAAGATGATCCTATAGAACTGATTTTTTGGGCACACCCTATCTATGTCAGGGCCTATCAAATGAATGCTTTGGATCATCCAAACATTCTGGGCCCACTGTGTTTTGGGTCGGCGGACTAGAGAAGGTTCTCTAGTCGGCCGACTAGAGACACTTTTCTCATATATATATATATATATATATATATATATATATATATGTATATAGAGACACACACACACACACAAGCACAAAATTGGTTGAATATATGTCATCTAGTTGTCATATCACAGGATACTGTAAATTTCCATATTTAGAGTGAGGAATTAGGAATCTTCCATTCTATTAACCTTACCAGAAATGTAAGTAGTTGCTATCAGTCTAGTCCTTGTTACTATGAACAAAGAATAAGAAACAAATTCCTCCAATTACTCTTGAGGTTTCTTTAAGTTTCTCCATCAATTTTTCTGATTGTGTTTTATCTCTCAGGCATCTGTCACTGCTACAGACACAAGCTGCGAATCTGTGGTTACCACTCCTCAGCAAACTCTGTGGGATGTCAATAACCCGGCTGGGTACTCATAAATACCAGAAACACCATGATTTATTTTCCATCTCTTCATTTTTTTACACTACCATGGTCTCTGTTGCTGATTTTATTCTTTAAGTTTTTCCTTGTACTTGGCAGACTCCTATCAATTGCAGAGGAGACCTTAGCAGAGTTCCTTTCAAAGGCTACAGGAACGGCTGTTGATTGGGTCCAGATGCCTGGGATGAAGGTGTTTGTTCAATGCCCAGTCCTTTGTTTATTTTGATAATCATGCTATTTATATGACTTTAGATCAAAGCTTTATATGGTCAAATGCCTTCAGAATTTGAATTGGATGCTGAACTATGTGCTTTTACCCATGTTATGTATGCTAACTTACGAACTTCTCCAAAAGCTTGAGCTGTTGGAGAAAGACGTTATTTATCTTTTATACTTTAAGTCTTTAACACCCCCACACTTGTGGCCCACTTGGCAAACACGTGGCACATGTGGTCCTACTTTGGGCCGACCATCGCACGTCGATTTTTGCTATCCGGGAGGTTTGAACTCGAGACCTTTGGTTCTGATACCATGTTAACTTACCAACTTCTCCAAAAGCTTAAGCTGTTGGAGAAAGGCGTTATTTATCTTTTATACTTTAACAATGTAAATCCAAGTAACCGTTTTTTTGTGTGTGTGAAATGAAATGTAAATTTTAAGAAATTGTCTGTTCTCACTTTGTTTTATACGATGACCAGCCTGGTCCGGATTCATTAGGGATTGTCGCCATTTCACACGGTTGCAGTGGGGTGGCAGCACGAGCCTGCGGTCTAGTAAGTCTAGAGCCTACAAAGGTAAGAATTGGTATTTATAATCAGGCAATTAGTCCCCCTATCTCTGAAGGGATTGACAATGACCACTCTGAAAATTTTGAATTGGCCAGAACACATATAGAGGGCCATGATACCCTCAATTTTGTAAGGGAAAATTTTAAATGGTTTAGATGTAAGGCATTTTTTTTTTCTTCCAGCTAGTTCAAAAATTTTAAGGTTGTTTTCCATCAATTTTTCAGTAGTGGAGAGGCTGTACTTTAAAAAAAAAAAATATTATTGAGTTTCTTCATCACAGTAGTCCAATTCCTATTCCTTGACAGATCACAGAGATCCTCAAAGATCGTCCATCTTGGTTTCGAGATTGCCGAAGCCTTGAGGTTTTCACTGTGTTTCCAGCTGGAAACGGGGGGACTATTGAACTGGTATACATGCAGGTCAGTAAGTGTAGTTAAAAATTTTAGCTGTTTCCTGAGTGACTTACTAATTGACCCAGGTATCAGAGTTTTCGCTTTCTCTTCTTGGCCTCATTTATCACTTAATGGTAATTTCCCTTCAGATGTATGCGCTAACTACTTTAGCTCCTGCACGTGACTTCTGGACTCTGAGATACACCACAACTTTAGAAGATGGCAGCCTTGTGGTATGTAATATCATTGGTCCATTAGCTTGATATTTAGTTTACTGTTACCTGAATGTTTAATATGGTAGATTTGTGCTGTTAATTGTTAGTTGAGGGTTTCATTAAATGGATTTAACTAGGAGGTTCGATAAACAGAAGCTTTTTACGCACCAGGGATTCTTTCCCAGACAACAAACTGCGATAACTCATAAAGTACCAAGAAGTTAATAATGAAAAGTTAGATCTTGGGATTTTGGTTGCTCTGGAAACCAGGATTAATTCTTGAATCTAGTCATTGTAAAGGGCATCAAAATTCTGGTTGAATTTCCACTTAATTCTTTAGTAGTTTCGCAGAACCATGCTTGGTTCAATGGGCCGTTCATTATTGGTTTTTTATTTATGTCAAGGTCTGCGAGAGATCCCTTTCTGGTGGCGGGCCAAATGGGTCTACTGCTCCCCAATCTGTAAGAGCTCAGATGCTTCCAAGCGGTTACCTGATTCGGCCATGTGAGGGTGGAGGGTCAATAATCCACATAGTTGACCATCTGGATCTTGAGGTTTGATTTTTATTGACATCTTTCTGTTCCCACCATTACAGAGTAATTCGTTCTTTCATTCCTTTCTCAGGCATGGAGTGTGCCGGAGGTGCTCCGACCACTTTATGAGTCGTCCAAGGTTGTTGCCCAGAAAATGACAATTGCGGTAGGTGAACAAATGATTATGATATCATATATTTGTCAAGAAAATTCTAGTTTCTTCCAAACTGCAGCATTTACTGCACCATATCATGTTGGATCTTGATTATATTGAGCTGAGCTGACCCTGTCTCAAGGATTGCTTAAATTATTTTTTTTCACATGTCTCCATATATGTAGCATTTGGTTAAACACTAATAATTGCCTGGGATTTGTACTTTGTGTCCGAATTTGAGTTTGCTTTGGTTTTCCAGTTCTCGGTCCTTTCGTATTCAAAGAAAAATAATGACTAACTAATTGTTTACTGCGAAGGCACTACGCCACATTCGGCAAATAGCTCAGGAGATGAGTGGCGAGGTGGTTTATGGCTTGGGAAGGCAACCTGCTGTTTTAAGAACTTTTAGCGAAAGATTGAGCAGGTGATTACTTATTTTTTGTTAATTTTGAGCCAAAGATTGAGAAGCTTCACCTTTAGCACTATTTCCTCTACTTTCTTTTTGCAGAGGTTTCAATGATGCTATCAATAGCTTCAATGATGATGGCTGGTTGGTGATGGGAAGTGATGCTGTTGAGGATGTAATAATTGGAATAAACACAACCAAGAATGTGGGTGCTCATGTCAGTCCTACAAATGCTATGCCTGGAGGCATCCTATGTGCAAAGGCATCCATGCTGCTCCAAGTGAGTTCTAAACCTTCAATTACCACTTTTCCTTTGAGTTGATTTCGTTGGCTTCATCATGTGAAACAACCACTTAATCCAAAAGCTTAAGCTGTTAAAGTTGGTGTTATTTAATCATTCATACTTCAACACCCCCCTCACGTGTGGCCCCTCATTTTTTTTGGGTTGGGCCATACACATGGCACATGTGGCCCCTCTTTTTGGGTTGGCCATTAACATGGATTTTTAATATCAAGGAGTTGTGAGTTTTCACCTGCCGAGAGGCAATAGCTCTGATGCCATGTGAAACTACCAATTATTCCAAAAGCTTAAGTTGTTAGAGTTGGTGTTATTTAATCATTTAGACTTCTACACATCATTATCATCACATCCGTTGTGTTAAATGATTGTGTTATTTCTTGTTACATGATGACAAATCACCTGGCACTCCAAATCAGAAATGTTGTCTGACTAGGATTAGAATGCAATGCTTAGAACTTGCTGAGAAACTTGGAACTCAACCAAGCCGATATGCTTTGTCCAGGCTATGGATATTGAATACGAACTTCTCCTTCTTTTTTTTTTGAAAAATAAGGCTTCTTTTAACTCCTGTGCTTTCTTTTCCTTATACTTGATTTGAGATTTTTTCTTGGAATTTGAGGAGATTTATTTTTCTTTAAATCCTACCTCTTAGCAATGCTCTATCTTTTATCTGTATGTTTGTATCTTCTTTTGGTGGAGCTATTGTTAGTTACCAATTGTCAAAAACGAGCTTGTTGACTTGGAACTCACTGAGTTGAGTTGGTTTGTCAGTGCTCATTATACCAAGTCCTAAATATGATTTTGTAGAAACAATTTAGCAAGTTTTCCATTTATCTGCCTTCGTTGAACATTGGAAATCAATCAATTTCCATGCCTTCAATTTGAGTCCCATGTTTTTGAAGTTGAACATTGCTAATTCCGAAAGAAATCTTTAGTTTTCTGCACTAGTTTTGATAAATGCTGACATATTGTATGCCCCATCCCAGAATGTTCCTCCTGCATTGCTGGTTCGGTTCCTAAGGGAGCACCGTTTTGAATGGGCAGATTACAACATTGATGCGTATTCTGCTTCATTTCTGAAAGGAGGTTCATATGCCTTTCAAGGATTGAGGACTACAAAGTTTTCTGGGAGCCAAATCATCATGCCAATCGCTCACACAGTGGAGCATGAAGAGGTCTGGATCTGGACACACTCTTTGTTTGATTTATCTTGTTATCATAGCGCCAACCACTCATTTAACCTGGGTAAGGGCACCTGTGTCAGTGTTGGACATGGCTAAGTACAAAGTTATAGAATATGGAGTGTATGGTTAAAGATTCCCCTAAATAAGAAAATAGGAAGAAAGTACTTAAAACTGAGGAAAAAATGTGATAGGCTCTCATGTCGACACATGTCTATCTTGATGGTACTGATGTGGCTAGGAGCTTATTTAAATGACTCCTTGTTAATAGGTGTCTAGACATTGTGGGTATGTTATGTTATGTTTTCTTAAGTCATGTATGATATCGATTTCTCAGAAGATGGAATGAATCTTGAAGTACTAGACTTTTCTAAAAAGAGCCAATTTTTTTTTTTAATATCTTTAATAGAAAAATAAATCCAATTTACTTCAATCTTTTCTTGTCGTTTTCTTTTTCTTTCTTTTTTTCTTTTTTTTCTTTTATGAATGAAGTGCTTCTTTCACTTTCTATGAAAACGATCAACAATTTTCAACAGTTTATATAAAAATGTACATGTAACAAGCTATATGACCTGGGCATGGATATGAGGTGTCGGATTTGGTGACTTCAAGATGCCTTATACATTAAGGGCCCGTTTGGATACCTCATATTTTGTATTTGGATTTGGAATTGTGTTTTGAATACAAAATGAATAGATCCGCCAGCTCATGTTGAGGGAGACAGAGAGGGAAGGGGGTACTTCCTAGTGGAGGGGAGAGGTTGAGGAGCAAAGAGGGTGAAGGAAATTGCCAGATCTGTGGGTTTCCAATTACTTATTTCCACAGCATATTTGGAAATCTGATTTTTTTCACTGTAAGTCGCTGATTTTAAAATCCAAGGATTTGATCCGGATCCAAATCACAATGCAAAAAGGGCTGCAAATGTGAGAAATCCAAATCAAAATCTTCTCGGCATTCAAACGGGCCCTAACTGTACCTATATATCGAAATAAAAAACATATAAATTTAAGTAAAAAAGTTATAAGGGTAAGAAAAGAAAAGATACCCCATAATTACAAAATTATATTTTTTTGAAAAATATTTCCCTGAGAAACTTTTTATTTTATTTTTACAATTGTAATTAGTAAATATCTCAAGGAACAGAGAAGAGCGTACATGCAACATTGGGATTTAGATGAGTCAAATCTTCTTCCAATAACTGAATCAAATTGGGCGACAGTGGCAGAGGGTTTTACCCTTCTAAAATGAGGTTTGTTGCTGGTTTTCTGGTTTTGTGTTGATACTCAACTGAGAGGGGGGGCTCATCATTTATAAAAGCCCCATTTCAACGTTCTGCCGTTACGACCCTTAACGAGCATAAAGACCAGCCGTTAAACTCCAACAGCCAGAAAACCATTTATTATAAAAGGGTTATGCGTTACATCCCCTACCCTGCCACTGTGTCACCTACCCTCATCCTTAGGCGGGATCTACCTAACAATAGCCCCATCCATAGTTACCAACTGACATGTCAAAACATCAACATCATTCATCCCATTAATGCAAGTGCTTATGCCTGCGGCAAAAAACCATGCATGATATATGTTTGTGCGAATGGTGTTGTGAATTTATTCTATGACGAAGGTTTTCTGCCCATTCCATGCGATTATCTGATCGAGAGTAGATGGTCACCTAATCTAATATCAGGAATTTATCCTGCAACGAAGGTTATTTGCCTATTGGTTGATTATTTATCTTTCGACGAAGTTTATTTGCCCATTCGTTGCTTCTTTGCGATCAGAGTTTAGGTTGTCAATCGATTGTGCATTACGATTGTATCCTACAATGAAGGTTATTTAGCCATCTATTGTGATTTTTCCTACAACAATGGTTATCTGCTCATTAGCTGAGACTTTCTGATCAAAAGGATAACTTTTCAATCGTTACTACATCACGCTTTCATTCTATAATGAAGGTTATTTTCCCATCCATTGTGGTTTTGTCTACAACGAAGGTTATTTGCTCAGACGCTGCGACAAAGTGAATGGTTGCTAGTCTGAGGGTTGTGTCTGGTGGCTCTGGTTTGTCATTCGGTGACAGACTTGCCGGACGACAATGTCTGGATGGCGACTGACTAGACACGATGTTCCTGCTGGCCTTGGTTGCATAAAAAGGTGACGACGTTCCAGGTTTGTTTACTGCATTCTCCCGCCAGTAAATCCACAGGCACTGGGGCTGTTTCAAAAACATACACCCTTTTCCACGTAGACACCCTTTTAGACGATCTGATGAGCTTTGAAACCCTGTGGCCATGGGAGAACAGTAGTGACTATTTCGGTGGTGGTTGGTTTTCACAGCCGGCCATGCGGCGGATGGGGGTCATCAACTGCAATTTTCTGGCGAGGAGACCCACTGTCAGCTGATGGAAAATGGCTTCAGATCTTCCCTCCTTCCGGCGATGTTACAGACGATACCACATACAAATCTGTGAAACGACAGCAGCAAAATCTGGGCTGGCTTATAAAACGATGATCAACCTTGGAAATAGCTGAGTGGTTGTGAATGGGTTTTTCATGGCTAGAGATAATCACACCTTTGTCGACTTGCAGTTGCTTACGGTTGACTGTGGTTGTTGCCAGTGGACAGGGTGGGATCAGAAAACACAGCTCTTACTGACTGTACTTTATCGTCGTTTCCAATCATTGAATGATCTATTTGTATGCTTTTTCGGACATCCAGTCAACCTTATCTCATTCTACTGATAGAATAAAAACTGCAACCTGTATGCCTTCTCTGTAATCTTCTGCTCTGATACCGCTGAAGGAACAGAGAGGAAAGTAGATGCAGCAATGGGATTGAGCAAGGCAAGGGCTGGAATCTTCTTTCAATGAGAGAATCATAGTGGGTAACAGTGGCTGAGGTTTTAACCCTTCTTAACTGAGGTTTTCTTGCTGGTTTTGTTTTGGTATTCAACTTAGAAGGTGTGGGGGTAGGGGGCTCATCATATATAAAAGCCTCATTCCAACACTCGGCCATTATGTCCATTAGACGAGCATAAAGATCGGTTGTTAATAAATTGGCCAGAGAACCATTTAATATAAAATGGTTGTTTTACAACATTTTCTAGGGTTATCTGTGGATGAAAGATGTTACATACAGACCATTCAAAAAAGGAAAAAAAGATGTTACATACAGTATCATGAATTTGCATTAGTCAAACTTTGTTTCTATTATGTTTGTGTTCTTACCCTTTTTATTTGTGGATGATGCGTCCAGTTTCTTGAAGTAATTCGTATTGAAGGCCATGCTTTCACTCATGAAGAGGCTGTTCTATCTAGAGATGTTCATCTCTTACAGGTATTTTCTTCATTGACTTAGTGAATTGGACTTTACTAGTTTGTGCGTTTTGTGTATGAGTTTTAATTTTGGCTCATTTCTTTTAATACTGCATTAGTGTTCCTTGCTCAGATTGTAAAAGCTGAAATGTTTAATAGTTAATTAACCCTCAACAAGAAGTTGGACACTTTCAATTATTTGTGATAATGGAGGTACAAAAATCTCAAGTCATGTTCCACATGTTCCATTTGAAAACATGACTCCAGTTAGTTGTTGTTATTATTATTATTATTATTATTATTTTGAAATGGACATGGTTGATCAGTTGGTTAAATTGCACATTCGAGAAATTAATTTCTTTTGGCTCATTGACTTTAAAAGTATGCACACTCTTGAAAAGGGAAATAATATAAATAATATAAAATGGATTACCACCTAAAATCATCATACTATATTATGCTTTTTCCTTAAGGAAAATAACTAAAGAAGGTTTTATATAACATGTGTGCCTTCTCATCCGCTGCAATTTATTTGTTGGGAAAGTGAATTATTACTTTGAATGATTCACATGGTAGACTTATTTAAGCTGACTTGGGAGAATACCAAAACAATAAACAATTTTTCTGACCGGCATTAACATTTTCTAGTGTTCATCAATTGACCCTGCTGAAAGGCTGAAACACTACTGATGGTTCAGATGATCGCTTTTAGGAATTGATTGTGTTTGTCTGAACAAGTAGAAACCCTAAGACTTAATAAAAGGCATCATCTTGGGTATCTCAGGTTTGATAGGCGCACTTTCCAAACTGCAGTTTTAACAACCATGCAATTTTAATTAATTTTATATTATTTTTTTCAAGAGAAAATGAAAATCATTCCATTGACTGAAACAAATAATATTTGACTACTTTTCACTCTATATAATATTTGATGTTCACTGTCTCATGCAATTTAGAGGCTAGCACATGTGTTGGTATTGGATACAGAACTCCCTTGTTATGACAATGATAATCATCACTTAATTAAACGATTTCCATTCGCTGTTGATAGCTTTTGGGGAACTTCAACAGGCATTAAAAACCAATTGGAGTGTAAAATAGAGGAATGACATAATTAAAGAAGGGAGTGTGTGTGCGTTTTTCCCCCCCTTAAGGCCCTGTTTGGATTACAGGAATTTTCTTGAAAAGTTTGGAAAGGAAAATTATTTGTAAAATTTCTACTTTTTTCAGAAACGGAAAAAATAACATGAATCAACTCTATTCGATTCTTACTTGGTGGGTCCTTCAATTTATGATAATATCCCTCTACATTATCCATAATCATATCATTTCCTTTCAAATCGTAGAAAGAGAAAATATTCCCAAGAAAAAATTTTCCATCAGAAATTTTTGTCTTGCAATCCAAACGGGGCATAAGGGCATGCTGATATATTGTAATTTATTTAGATATCGTGATGCATTTATGTAGGTTGTGTGCAAATAATTCTTCAGACAATTTTGTCTTGAGAAGAACCACTAATTCCTAGCCAATGCAAGCATAGCATTCTTCCTGCTCCCAATTTAACTAATATTCATATGCATATTTTTGGATGGCTTTATATTTCAGCTTTACAATGGAGTGGACGAGGATGCGATTGGAGCTTTCTCAGAGCTTGTATTTGCTCCAATTGATGAATTGTTCCCTGATGATGCCCCGTTGCTACCATCTGGATTTCGTGTCATACCACTGGATTCAAAAACAGTTGAGTTCAAATTTATGCAAGCCAAACTTTATTTTCTCCTTTTAATTTTCTGGACTCTGTCATCCTTCAGTTACTAACCAGTATGTTGGTTGAATTCATTTTTTAGAAACTTGACTTAACTCCAAAGTGCCCTTTCTGTTTCCATGTTTTTCTGAACTAGTCAGAGAAAAACTATTTTCTCCTTTTAATTTTCTGGACTTTATCATCCTTCAGTTACTAACAAGTATGTTGGTTGAATTCATTTTTTTGAAACTTAACTTAAACTCCAAAGTGCCCTTTCTGTTTCCATGTTTGTCTGACCTAGTCAGAGAAAAACTATATCTTCTATAGTCAAAACGGCCTAGTTGATTTGTTTTTGTTAAAAAACAGAAACTCTGGAAAGTCCTTTTAGGAAACGATATCCACATTTCCTCGTTTGGATATTGGAATCCCACCCTTTATTTTTAGCTTCTTCTCTGATTGGCTGTTGATGGCACTGTTTCAAAACCCCCAACATCATTGATTGACTCGCCCGACCTTGGCCGAGTTCATGTCTGAGTCTGCATTTTTCCCTACCAAGTTAATCAAAACTACTTTGGTACTCTCCCGAGTTATGACCATGTCAACCCGAGTACTCGGTCGTGCCGTGCCAAGTCGACTAGGATTTGATTTGGCCACATATTGGCCTGTGCCCGCATTTTGAAACACTGATTGATAGCTTGTTGGGAATTGTAAGTTTGAAAAGCCAATGCCAAAATGGAGAATCGAAGCCCCCTCTTTAGTTTAGGCTTCTCTTGTTGTCTGTTGATAGCCTGATGTGAATTGTAACTTTGTAACAGCCAATGCCAAATCTGGAAAATAAAGAGATGGCTCCCAATATTAAAACAAGTACGATATGAGCTCCCTTTTATTTCTATATAAAGTCGGGGTTTTAACTTTGTCAAATAATGTCAACATAGCTGATTGCTTTCAATCAGCAAGGTTTTGAACATTGGGGTACTTTAATTATTAGAAATTCCACTTCAATGTTGAAATCATTTTTTTACAGAGTTTCCTCTTTAGAAGAAAATCAAGGCCTCCTATGCTATTGCTAATAATCCCGAGCTTCACCAATCTAATTTCAGTTTTTCTAAAAAATTACCTTTGTCAATCAAATTGGTCATACTTCTATAAGTTCATTGAGTTCTTGCGGAACGACTAATTTACAATTACTCTCCCAGTTTTTGAACATTATTGATGACTGAAAAAATTATCTTGATGTTTTAGCAATTTTGTAACTTCGTGATATCTAATAAAGTAGATGATGCTAATGTTCCCTCTACAAAGCTAATGCTTTTTTTTAGTGTGAAATACAGGATGGCTTGACGGCACATCGGACTTTGGATCTGGCATCTAGTCTTGAAGCAGGGGCATCTGTGAACAGGGAGAGAAGTAATACGTCGAACACTTGTAGCCCACGCTCAGTTCTGACCATTGCCTTCCAAGTGCCTTATGAAATTCATCTCAGGGACAATGTTGCAACTATGGCTCGACAGTACGTTCGCAGTGTTGTTTCATCAGTGCAGCGGGTTGCTCTGGCTATAACACCAGCTTGGCTTGGGTCGCGTATGGAGCCAAAGCTGCCTCCAGGCTCTCCAGAAGCTCTTACACTTACTCGTTGGATCTGCCAGAGTTATAGGCAAGTTCTGCTAAAACTCAACATGTTTGCATGCAAAAAAAAAAAAATCAGAAATTTGGACTTATAAATTATTTTTCAAGTTCCAATTTTGACCTATCAGAATAATGAAGTTGTTGCTTGGGCTTGGTGTATGACCCTGGCCAAAACCAGTTGGGTTGGCCGTGTACCAAGTCGATCAATGAGGTTTTGATCATTGCCAGGAGGCCCAGGACACCTTATTTTCATTTTTTCTAGTCATTATGAAAGTCCTGGATTTGGTAAATGACTAAAATAATCACCCATTGGAATGGGAAAAGTAATCTAAAATGTTCAACATCAATCGACTTAGATCTCAGGCTAGTAACATGGTTTGGCCTGCTTTCTTGTTCGGAGTGATTCGATCTACCATCTGAGTTGCTTTATTGACCCAGCTGAACCAGACTGGGAAATTGTGTGGTTGGCTTGCAACTTCTGTGTGCCCAAGTTTTCGAGTATTGGCTTAAAGTACACTTCCTCTTGCAGGAGAGCTATCACTTGGTTGTACTCCATGACCCTGACAAACCTGACACACTGAGATGGGCATGCAGCTCCATGATAGTATCAAAAAGTGTATCCGTATACTGTTTTATGAATATTAGTACATATATGAATGCAGATAATCGAAATAAATACATATACAATAGGATGATATGCATAGTACTATAGACCAAGAGATATGGTAGTTTATGGTATCCCGTCGACCTATAGATATAACTATTTCCTCGTTGTTGTATCTTATATATTTAAGGTATTTCTAATATCTAAGATATATTACATAATGCCATAATTTATGGTTCTCTGCGACTAAAGCCTGCTTATTAACTCCAATTTTTTTTTTCTAGTTTGATATTTCTCACTGATGGATTTCATTTGTTTTTTCTTCGGCAGTTACCATTTTGGGGTAGAACTGCTGAGGTCAGATAGCCAATCCAGGGATTCTATGTTGAAACTTCTGTGGAACCATTCAGATGCAATTTTATGCTGCTCCTTGAAGGTATGATCAAAAGCAGCCAAATGCTTAAATATTGCCATTTTGGAGTGTCTGATATGTGTTCTATACGGCAAGGTTTTAAATCTCGGTTTCGGTTTCGGTACGAAATTTCGGACGAAATCTTGTATTTGGGAAATTTCCGAAACGTTTCACCGAAATTTCCGAAACGTTTCACCGAAATTTTACCCAAACGAAACGTTTCGGCGAAGTTTGGTACTTTTCCGACTCACAGTGAATTTCGTTTCGGTTTCCACCGAAACCGAAATATTTCGGCCGAAACGAAACATTTCGGCCGAAATTTAAAACCATGCTATATGGCACCATGCATACCAGGAAAGATTCTTAATGTATATATTCTTGTTTTATGGTATTTTATTATCACTATTTATTAGTTTATTATTTATGTATATGAATTAATTTTCTAGACCACCGTTGATGCTAATATCATTAACCTAAATGGAGATGGAACATGATCACCTCCCTCCTTTCTGGATGTTACGTATGGATACAACCAAGTGATTTGTCGTTTGAGGATGTATCTTCCCCTTTGGCAAATGATTTTAGCATTCATCCATTTATATTCGATATTGGGAAATGATTTTGTCAGATATGACTGACTGAAAATTTGTATGAACACCCTTCAATTTGGTTCTCTACAGTCCCAACAAGCATGCTGTCAACTGTTTGGAGAATTTCTCCTCAGCAAATGATGTTAGGGTTCATCCATTTTCTATATTTTACTCCGGGAAATGATATTGTTGGGGTGTGAAAAATTATAGACGCCTTTTCATTTGGTGGTCTACAGAGCAAACATGCTTGCCATCAACTATTTTTGATGTCATGCAGGCTCCGTTGTATGGCATCAAAGAAGGAAATCCTCTCTCCCTCTCTCTCTCTCTCTCTCTCTCTCTCTCTCTCTCTCTCTCTCTCTCTCTCTCTCTCTCTCTCTCTCTCTCTCTGTATTATAGTATGTCTGAGACGATGTTATCATATCTCTTGGAAACTGATATCTATATCTCCTTGTTTTGATACAAACATCTCCTCTGTTTGAACCTTTTTTTTTTCAATGGGTATTGCTTTTCCGAAGGAAATGCGAAGAGTGAAAAAAATTTAAAAGTAAAGAGGGGTGTATCAAACAAGACCAGTGCAAATTTCAGCTCCATTTTCTATTCATGAGTCCTTTAGGGTTATTCATATGATTGGACGAAGTTGTTGGCCTGTTCAGTTGTCTGTTCTGATGCCTCGTGAGCGTGTCTCTTTCTGACACCAAAGACTTATTACAAGGTAAATGTCCATCTTCTTAACCAGTCGCATAAATGTATGGAACGGTTGATGTGCTGTGTTTTTTGGGGTCGTTGTGTTTGATACCTTGTGGCCTTGTCTGGTACATAACTTATCAGTGTCAACAATCACTTTATGCCTAGTTCATATATTTATTGTTTTGTGGAATTCTATTTATTAAGTTACATTTTATTATAATCAGTGTTCTAAAACTCTTGGTCTTCTAATTTTCAATATCGATTCAGCCGCTTTTCATTGATTGTGGTTATCATTTTGTGTGCGCGCACACACACACACATCTATATATATATTTGCACTACAATGTTTTGATAACGAGACAAACTCACATTGTCTTTTCTTTTTAATTGGCTATATATATGCTGCTGATATTTACACTACCATGTTTTGAAAAGACAAGTTGAGTTTGTCTCGTTATCAAAACATGGTAGTGCGAATATCAGTAGCCTATATAGATATATAAGTATCTGTACTTTTTGGAAAAGTGGTACACTCTTTGTTTAAACTTTTCTAGTAACTGCTAAATCATCTTACAATTCTTGAAACTATCAACAACCAATCCAGGGACATGTTTATTAGAAGTGTGGAGTGCCATAATCAAAACAAAGGGGTTGAGTTTATCATTTAAGGGAATGATTGCGCACTCCCTTATATTGGACTACCACTCATTTTATTAGGCACTTGTTTGATTGGATGTGAGGGCGAGCCTTGGCGCAATGGTAAGGTTGCTCCATTTGACTTGGTGGTCACAAGTTCGAGTCATGGAAACAGCTTCTCTGCAAAGCAGGGGTTAGGCTGCGTACATCTAGCCCTCCCCAGACCCCGCAATGGTGGGGGCCTCGTGCACTAGGCCGCCTGTTTTTTGTTTGATTGGATGTGAGCATCTTTTTTGGGAATTGTAACCGTGTTTAATAGCTCATTAGGAAAGTGTAAATGAAGAGTGCCATTATATATGTGCGCGTGTGTGTGCATGGTGATTTCACAAATCTCATTTAGTGGCCCCTCTTGTTCAGGAGGGATGAGCCGCGTCATAGTTCACTTTAAGTAACTCGTTCCTTGGGTGCTCCTCTCCTGAAAAAGGGGCCTGCTATATGTGATTTGCAAAATCAGCTCTCTCTCTCTCTCTCTCTCTCTCTCTCACACACACACACACACACACACACACACATATAGGGAAATGATATCTGCACTCCCACACACACACAGATATATATATATATATATATATATATATATATATATATATATATGAGAAAACGGTTCCTACACATATGTGTAGATAAGTTATCTACACACTAGCTTAAAATACAGTGGGGGCCACATTATTTGGGTGATCCAAGCCATTCATTTTTAAGGCCCTCACATAGATAGGGTGTCCACAAAAAATCAGATCCATAGGATCATCCTAACCATTCGAACTGTGGAGGCAAAAAATGGACTAATTTGTGAAGGTTTAAAGACATCCATTTTACCTCCACAAATCGTAGGGTTGGGATGATCCTATGGATCTGATTTTTTATGGACACCCTATCTATGTGAGGGTCTTTAAAATGGATGGCTTGGATCACCCAAACAATGTGGGCCCCCACTGTATTTTAAGCTAGTGTGTAGAGAACTCTCTACACATGTGTAGGAACCGTTTTCTCATATATATATATATATATATATATATATAAGGAAATGATATCTGCACTCCCTTGTTTCTATAATAGCTCTCTCTTAGCTTTACACTTTCCTGTTGACTGTTAAGCACTTAAAATTCACAAAAAGTTGTCAACAGCCAATCAAGCGTCTAACAAAGTGTGGAGTGATGTTATCACAAAATAAGGTAGGGCCGATTTGCAAAGTTCACATGGCTATACTATCCCTAAACAGAAAGATATTTATGCATTTTTTTGGTGATTGCCTATGGCTGGGCTATTCAGACACTGCTTGTGATGCCTGTTCAAATTGAGTCAATTCGGTCGTGCTATTGCATCAATAAAGCCAAGTTCTTGGTTGGTTATCATTGTTTTTAACAAGATGTGGAGACAGACTTTTAGTTGATGATTTGTACTTGTTTTGCAGTCACTACCAGTGTTCACCTTTGCCAATCAAGCAGGGCTGAACATGTTGGAAACGACTCTGGTGGCCCTACAGGATGTCACGCTGGATAAGATATTCGATGAGTCAGGACGGAAGGCATTGTGCTCCGAATTTAACAAGCTAATGCAACAGGTAATGCAGTCTTGTTAGGAATTTCCATTCTAAATCGGTCTTTTTGCATTCCTCTGTTACATCTTACATGCCGAATTACCCATGTCGGATTCCATTACTTTAGGAATCCCCTGCGGCACTTCTTGATCTCTTTTATATTTTTTTTTCTCAATACTATTACCACAACTTTATAATTTCTGCATGTTATGAGTTTTATTCATTCTAATAGTAAGTTTTTATATGAAAATAATACATTATATTTACTTACCTATTAAAATTTTCAATGCATTACTTATTATAACTTTATTATAGTCCAAAAAATTAAAATATTTTAACAAATCAACAAATATAGTTTTTTCTGGTCTCGCTCGATTCGTCATTTGATTTGGTGTACCCGACACTCAACCCATGTTAGATTCCAACACTTGTATCCCTACTGATGCAACATAGCAGTAGTGTAAGCTGCACAAAGTTCTGGTAAATGTAACAGTAACTTGTTTTCAAGCCTTTTAAGTTGGCTCTTCCTAAGCCTATAACTTTTACTTGCGTTGTTTCCAAAAATGGTTAAAACTCAAAAAAGAAAAAAAATGTATTGTTGCTTATAAGATATATTTTCTTAGAAAATGGCTATTGTTATGAGTCTTTAAACACATGCTCAGGCCCTAGTCATCCAATTATATTTTCCACAACTGCCAAAATGATAAAATCTCCTTTTAATAAGAAAGAATATTTCTTGTCAGTAACTTAGCAATATCTACCAAACATTGTTCTTTCTAAGTTATTTCCCAAATACTGTCCAGAAATAGTCTTTTTCCTATTAGTCTTTAAAAAAAACGATACCTGTTTTAAATTACATTTTATCACGACCTTCTATATAGGGATTTGCTAGTGTCCATCGTAGAAGGCATTTCGTGGATGGTCTGTTGCAGCTGACAGCAGTCACAGAGGCTCACTTTTCAGAACATTTTGTCTTCATTAATGAATAACGAGGTGGCTGCTGTCAGATGCAACAGACCATCCGCAAAATGCCTTCTGCGATGGACGCTAGCAAATCCCTTCTATATATATGTGTGTGTGTGTGTGTGTGTGTGTGTGTGTGAGAGAGAGAGAGAGAGAGAGAGAGAGAGAGAGAGAGTTACTCCCTGGAGTAGATAACTTATCTACACCCTAGGCTTAAAATACAGTGGGGGCACATTGTTTGGGTGATCCAAATCGTTCATTTGATGGGCCCTCACATAGATAGGGTGTGCCCAAAAAATCAGCTCCATAGGATAATTCCAACTCTTCGAACTGTGGGGACAAAAGATGGACAAATTTATGAACATTTATACCGTCCATTTTTACCATTGGTATCCACTTTCCAGTAGCAGAATCAAGGAAAAGGTCTTAATTTTTTACACCCAGTTTCTTGCAGATTCAAAACTTTCCATTTTCTGTCTAATTGGTTTTTGTTGACAGGAGTTATTTTGATCACTGTGGATGGAAATAAGGAGTTTAGTGATTTGTGAAAATTTTCTCTTTGCTGTTTTAATGTTCAAATTTATAACAAGTTTCATTTTTTTTTTCCCACTTCTTTTTTCTCTCTTATCAGGGTTATACGTATCTTCCAGTTGGGATATGTTTGTCGACCATGGGCCGGCATGTTTCCTACGAGCAAGCAATTGCCTGGAAAGTCCTCGGCGAAGATGACACCCCACATTGCCTTGCCTTCGCCTTCATCAACTGGTCTTTTGTTTGAAATTTTGATTATCATGTAAAAAGAAAGAAGAAAATCCATCCAGTGTTGTACTTAAAATGAAAAGGAAATATGGAATATTTATATCTATTACTTTAATTACATGGGCTCTCAAATCCTAGAATCTCTACAGGACTACCACATGTTTTACTTGGAAAAGTTTTATTTCGAAAAGAGTGTAGAACTAATGTTCCATGATCAAAACCATATACATACTATCCTGGAAGACATGGGAAGGAAGTAAAAGGAAATAAAGGAAACATGAGAGAGAAGAGGACTTTCGTCTTTCGAGCTAGATGGACCTATTTGGAAGAATTTGTAATTCGAGTTGGTCTGACCGAAAAGGGCCGAGAAAAGGGCTGAACTACTTTTTCGTGCCCCTTTGGATAGACGGGCGACGGGAGGGGCCTCCTCTCCCGTCCAGGGAGACGCGAGCATGGCTCTCTCCCTCTGCCTTTCCTTCGCGACATTTTTGTTGTTTTTATTTTGGGAAATGATAAATGCGCCCCTTTCCATCACTTGGGAGCTGGGACACCCAGCAGCAGTGTATCACTGACTGCAGAGCGGTTGGTGTACTTCACGTCAGAAGGATTCAACGGATTTGATTGCCATGTACAGTGCAGTTGGGTGTACCTTGTGATGAAAGGGAGCACATTTATCATTTCCCTTTATTTTTGTTGTGTTTATATTTTTGCATTTATTTCCCCATTTTGGCCTAACTTTCTTATTGAATGACTTGAGAGGAAGGGTCATTTCCTTTTCTTTGGTCATGTCTTGTGCTGGTGAGGTATGTGGCCATAGTGATAAGGGACATACGTCTAAGAGGCATGCCATAACCCTGTGGGAATGTGCAACATGTCTCTTTTCTTTTTAGAGTCTCGACTTAAGTCTCGATATGACTCTGATTGGTGTTGTGCTAAGATTCTGGGTAGGGAGCCTAGTTTTGGAGCCAAAAGGAGTTGGGACCTTCAGCTCTTGGTCTGAAGGTCCTGGACCGTGAAGTAGGGTGCTTTTCTTGATTCTTTCACAATCCTCGACAGTTGAAATGATATCGAACATTTGGATCAACTGTTATTACATGGGGGTGGGCTGCCGATGTTTTGATCCCTAATACCGTTCTCTGTGGTGATCCCGGTACCCTATTACTTTACAGGGCGGGTATTTCCTATAGAGAACTTGGAGTTCCAAAAGGATTCGTCCGGGTGAGGGGAAATATGGCGAGTAGACTCCGGGTATAACACTCACTAGGCTGTAAGCCCTAAGGTGCCTGGCGTTGGCCTGCATTCACAAGCCTAGAGTTGGAACTCCGGGAATACCCTTCGACACTCAAGTCAATTCGAGGCAACAGATGGAGCTAAACACTAGGAGATATGGTCTGGGTTGGTGATGGTGCGTACCTAAGCCGCCTCGTGGATTTTCCTTTTAATATGTGGACATTCCATGACTAGGGGACGATGGTGTCGTGAGGCCACGGCGATAGTTGCCATTGGTGGTGCCGCCGGCTTGTCTAGTCGTAGTGACGGTTCTGACCGTTGGCGGGCCCATGAAAGTAGTTTCGTGATTGGCGCTGGTGTTGCTCCATCCCAAGATCCATCCCAAGAGCCCTGTGGTGGCATTTGATTGGAAGATGAGGTGGTGCGTGATCACCTGAGGTGCGTGCTGGCTGGGGTTATGGTATTGACCTGAAGATTCATCATAACCTAAGAAATGGTGGATTTTGCTACATGGCTGTGTTTGCTTGGGAACCTACGTGAGTCCAGGGCCATGTTTCATCTGGCGGTTTGTGCCCGATTTTACCCCCAACACTGACTTACGGATAAAGAAATAACCTTCTTTAGGCATGAAAGGATAAGAAACGACCATTGTATTGTGTTCGCCAGAGCCAAAAGAGTTTGAGATAGCCACATGAAAATCATGTTTTTTTTAACATTTGGGACTGTATCGATGGTAACTGCATGCTCGAGGTTAAATTGGTTAATTACAAGATTATATCCCATCATTAACCAATTTAAAATTCAATAGAGTAGTGATAGCTCCGATGGATGCTATGGCTTCCATCAAAGCCAGCAGTGATAGCTTATGCTATAGCCTACTATTAGCCATTGAAAGTATCCCTCTCGCATTGCGCTTCCGTGACTCCATATCGCATCGTTGAACATTTTCCCCCATATGCTAGTCCCTCCTTTACCTGTACCGGTTTTGGGTACCTCGTCGCAGGAGATTTCGTACTTGATATTGCCGAGATTCGTATGCTAAGTGACTTGTCATTTGCAAAAATACTCCACCAAATGTGAGTTGTGCGAGGGCCTTACATTGAGATCTTGTTAATGCTACAAAATAAAACATACCTGTTGTTGGCTTGCATTGTGGGATGTTCATTTGTAAAATCAAGGAACCTCATCGAGAATTTAAAAAAACTCAACCCACCCCACCCGACCCGACCCGAGATCCAACCTGAGAAACTATCTCGGGTAGGGCTAGATTTAGGAATCTTGGGTTTTCCCAAAAAAAAAAAAAAACCCGACCCAACACAACCCGAGATGGTTTCTCAGGTGGAGTAGCTTATTGGAAAGCCCGACCTGAGTTTTACCAAGTTATTAGGCCTATAAGTTTTTCTTTTTTTGAGGCATTAGTGGGACTCACAAATTCACAATAGTACTTAGATCCATTAGTAAGGCCCATAAGCCCAAAGAATCATAATAAAAATTCATTATTAAAACTCTAGACTTCAAATTCATGTATTGTTTGATGACTAATGCATGATTTCAATGTCCGCGCGACTCTAAAAAGTTCCTGTTGGAGTCCTAGAGTCCCTCTACAATGTCCTCTACTGGAGAATTCCTCTTTCTTCGGGATGAACTTGAGTAGGCAATGGGTGTAGTGATCACTTCGGCTCTGTTCACTTGTTTTCCCGGGAAAGGAAAAGAAAAGATTTCCCGAGATTCTGACGTGGCATTAGGAAAAGAAATCTAGGAAAACTGTATAGGAAAAGGTTTCCCGCGCCTGTTCACCTGCGCATGATCTATGCAGGAAAATATTTCCCGAGAAACTGCTTGCCCACCTTTTATCACTAGTTTTCCCGGGAAAGCAAATCCGACCAAAATAATGGGATTTGGTTTCCCACACTAGTGAGAAAAGAGACATTTCCACGTCATTTTTGACAATTCCATGTCATTATTTGACATATTCCACCCAGGCTTGTTAATTTCTCAAGAAAGCAAGTGAACACCAGAATTATGTCTTGTCAAGGTCTTGTCAAGCAAAAAAGAGTCTGTTTCCAGGGATTTGCTTTCCCGGGAACGCAAGTGAACAAAGCCTTAGAGAACTTTCTAATAGAAGAAATAGAGAAGAACGGAGGAAGCTTTCCACTAGCCTTCGCCAAACATGAGTCTTGGTAGACCGGAGAGGAGTCTTCCTTCTACAGGAGTGGGGACCCCGGTTGGTTCGCTTTGCATGCCCGAGTAAAGTGTCCCAACATTAAAGTTCAAGTCCGTAAAGAGTCATGGACAGTCTGGCAAAGTTCATTAGCGGCTTAAAATCCCGCACGACAAAACCCCCTTACTCCTCCCATGTTGGGACAATGAAAGGAATGGAGTCCAATTAGGTAGTGAATTTGTGTATTTAGACCATCTGATATTATTTATCAGAGGTAAAGTGGCAACTCTGGGCAAGGATCATACTGTATCGATTACACATGAAGATTGCCCCAAGCAAGCAAAGTTTGTAAAATTTTAGCAAAGTGTCTAGTACGACAAATCTTCCAAAAGGATAACCGGACTGGTATTTTCAGCAACATTTTTAACATAAATGGTAAAATTTTGTATGTTCAAAGGAAAAAGTATAAAGATACATGATAATTGAAGGGAACCCTAAACAACAAAGGGTAGTAATAACGATGGAACCTTAAACCCTAAGCTATCATGTACCACTGATTTTGAAAATTGTAAATGTTGTACATCAACCCTAAACCCTAAATTAAAAGACAGGTGTCACTACAAAGCAATGAAGTTTCCACATTTTAAATGTTAATGCTGCATGTTAAAAAGTAAGCTCTTTAACTGTGTCACTACTCTAGTGGCATTTGAAATTTCACTTTTCCTGCCATTATATTAAAGTGACACTCTTTAGCTCATCTAGCAACGTAAAAGGTAAAGAGGAACCATCTCAACAGTCCTTTTATTGCAAACAAAGACCACAGATTGAAGAAACGTGTCTTTCTTTCAATGGATGAAAGAAAAGGAATGTAGAGAGGGTTGATTTTATAACTTACTATTTTCTTTGCTTTATGATTTTGATCCTCGAAGGACCTTTAACCAACACCTATTTGCTAGTAAAAATATTTTAAGCTAAGCTTATTTGCAAATGAGACATTAAACACCCGTTTGTTTTGGATTTTGGGAATCAATTTTGAGTACAGAACTGATTATTGGACTCAAAATTCCACTTAATTTCGAGTCTAATAAGCCATTTTGGAGTCAAAATCCAAAACGAATAGGGCCTAAGTAAATCATCTCCTCCGTATGATCCTGATCCTTCAAAACTGTTTGTTTGACGGGAATTGATATATTCACCTCTTTTTTTAACATGGGCCAGCCCCATCTAGTGTAAAAGAATAGTCATAAATAGGGACCGACATCCCTTGTTTGATAGTATAAACTTTTACACAGGTTGTTCTTGACTAGTCTTTTACATTGATGGGGCTGTTCCCTGTAAAAAAAATAGTTCAGTCTCATATGCATGCTAAGTGATTTTTCATCTACGACAGGGTGTTGATGCAACGTGTGCCCTGTGAGCTTCTAATAACGGGTAATTGAAACATCATTTGAGCATACGCTGCCTAGTATTTTTTTTTTCAGGGAAGTGGCATTTTCTCCTCCTCTTTTTACTTGGGACACCCCCTTGTAGTATATTCATGAGTCATGACTACTCTTTTAGACTAGTGGGGGCTGTCCAGAGTAACAAAAAAAAAAAAAACCTTTTTTGAATAATGTGCTACTTTCAATTGTTGTAGTACAAGTACCTGATACGCACTTCAAGGTTTGTACTACAGAATAGAGATATCATTTCCTACTTATTCCAATATGGTGCCACGTCATTCCTTACAGTGGGACCCACATCATCTAAGGGGCCTTAATCTAGACAAAAATCTCAGATTAGTAAAATAGATTCATGTAACTGGATATATGGGCAATTGAAGATCCAACATGCAGGACCCACCAGATGGATGGTCTAGATCTCAAAGATGGGTATCTCTATAAATATTACTGAATGGCCAAATTGCAAATCTCTATTGACCAGAGTGGGGCCCACCCAAGTGAAGACGATGGGCCCCTGAACTCTTTATCAGGAGAGCAATCAGCATATTACATGGTGACATATGATATAGTTTTCATATCCTTTTCTTGGTAGATAAAGACATAAAGTAATATAATTTCGAATTTAATATTATATTTTTGGGTCACGATAAAGGAGAAGAAAAGAAAGGAGTTTGACAAAAGCGAGTAGGTGATGTTAATGGTCAACCTGGCCAATCTCCATCAGCGAACCCCTACCCTGAATCGAACGGTCCATATTCCTCCAACTAAACTGGCTTGAAATTATCATTCTTTTGAAAGCGAAAGTTACCGTAATGCCTAAAATACCCTTAGAAAAAGGTCAATTTTTCTAGCCACTTTCTTATTTTAATCCAAAATTATTCCGTGTTTACTCATTGAATAAAATAGTGAAGAAAAAACAATGGACCGCCCACAGATAAATAGGATTTGCTAGTGACCATCGCAGAATGCATTTCACGCCCGCCCTGTTGCATCTGTGAACCGTTTGGATCATCCTAAGAAGTGGGCCCCACTGTACTTTATGGAAATTACACGACTTAAGCCGCACACAGCATGTATAAAATCTCAGTTTTGCAATTTCGTATACGACTACAACACGGCTTAAGGCGCACACAAGATATAAAATCTCAGTATGGCAATTTGGTATACAACTACAACACAGTGGGGCCCGCTTCTTGAATTGATCTGAAACGTCCATTTGGGCTTGCTTTCTTTGGGTCATATTGCCCAAAAATCATGCCAACGATGGTGTACAGATTAGTAGGTCCCACTATCAATTGATCTGAACCGTCTACTTGATGGGGCCTTGCTTATGTTCGCGGGTCAGATTTTGCTACACCTGGGTCCACTGTATCATACAATGGGGGAAATCCCATGTGCAATCGGGTCGATTAATATCTTTCAGCGACATATAGAATTTTGGTCTTAAATTTTGATTTAAAACAGGGTCGTATGATAAATATTAAAGCCGGGAATTTACATAGCAGAACATTCCAAGATCAAGACCATTGATATCCCTCTAGCTGCCACCACGGTGTCAAGCCTCTTCTTTCTTCTTCTCTAATTAGTGAAGTTTTGTTGTGAAACTTGGGAATTTAGAGTAGAAATTAGGGGTTTTATAGAGTTGGGAAAGGTGGTGATATTAAATGCCGAGTCATTTTTCCAGACCGTAAAATGAGTTGTACTCTTGCCTTGCGATTGTTATGAACCGTATGTTCAATATCTTTGCGTTTATTTATTGTACAGCTTAACAATGTACACCGGCAACAGTCCCCATTTCTTCATAATCTCGATACATTATTCTATTGAACATATTTAGATGATAAAAATATGTTTTGTTCTTTATCGTTCTCTTGCATGAACTTGAATTGTGAGCTTGAAGCTCATATGAACTTGAGGGCCCAAACACATGGGTCCCACATTTTTTGTGGTGATCCAAGCCATTCATTTGCAAGGCCCCATCATAGATAGGGTGTGTACCAAAAATCAGCTCCATTGGATCATCTTAACCTCTCCAAAAGCGGAGGGCAAAATAAGCAGATTTGTGGGAAACGGTGTCTGTCCATTTTAATGAGACACACGTTATTTTAGTTGTTTAAGAAAATAAGTTTTATATTTAATATAAAGGCTACTCATATTGGCACAACCATATTTTGATAATTGCAAGAACTCTCCTTGTCTTTTCTTTTTTAATGGGCTTTAGGACCTTTCGAGAATTGCAACAACCATTGATAGATTGTTAAATAATGAAAGACAAGATCAGTTTGTACAATTATCAAAACATGATAGTTCCAATATCAGTAGCTAATAAAAATTGAATAAATATAAGAAATAAAATTACCATGTGAAACATTGATCTCCTATATATTTCAATTTATTCCACCACCACCAGCTACAAAAAAAAAAAAAAAAAAAAAAAAAAAAAAAAAAAAAAAACCACATCGAGATTTCTTCTACAAATTCAAATCAGTGTCTAGGTTAGAACGATAATCGTAAATAGTCAGCTCTGATCAATCAAACCCAGTCACCAAAACCAAACAAAAAACAAAAAAACAGTCAACAAAAGAACAAAAAAAGAAATCACAAAAACATAAGCATTAAAGACATGTATTGGGTCTCTCTTATTCTAATCTAGGAACCCTGTTTTCTCCAAAATAGCATTCCTTACCCGACTCAAATCTCGTCCTTTTAAAGTCCTCCCAATCCCTTCATGAACAGAAAATGAAGCTATTTGTGTCCTTTTAAATTGCCTTGCTAAATACTCATGAGGTGGAACTCGAATTTCATCATCATCATCATCCTCATCAAACTCTTCTTCATATTCCTTTCGAAGGATCTTTGACCAGTCAGGTATCTTCAGCGGTAGAGATGAAGCCACGTTACGATCTCCTTTCTCGGCTTTCTTCTTAAAAGACATTCGTATCGGTTTTTGCAACTCGTGTCGGGTTTCGGGAGTAAGAGAATGGGAATTCCACACATCAGCTTCGTCTAAATCGAATCCAACGGTATCGGAATTTACTGGGTTTTCTCTATCAGTTTTGAAGAATTTGTAGCTTCTTTCGGCCATTAGAAGAGGTTTTTAGGTTTTTGGATTACTGGTTTTTTGGTTGCGTTAGGGAGGACTCATCTGCTTTTATAAAGGCCAAAATGGATAAGCCTCTCTCTCTCTTGTGTTTGTCGTTTATTAGAGTTACTAAAATACCCTTTATTTACGGAACAATAAAAAATAAGTGAGAGTTGTCGTTTATTGGCGCTGCCGCGCTACTAAAAAAGAAGGGAAATTTATTCCAAAAATGTATTTTATTTATCAAATTACCGGTTGATGGCAGTTGAGTTCGGTTCCCAGTGGTATGGTGCCGTACAATCCAAAAGACGTTTTTGCCCTCATGTAGATATAAAGCATAGAAGGGAGAGATTTTCGCGAGTAAGATTTCCTTTCTTGTTTTTTAGTAAACTAGTTAAAATGCACGTGCTATCCATTTAAAATTGTACAGACCACATCATAGGTTAATCTAAATCGTCCATGTGATGGAACACAACATCAATAGGTTGTGCCCGTAAAATCATTTCCATAGGCTGATCCTAGCCATCCAATCTATAGAGGTTTCTATGATTGTTGTTCCTCTTAAGGTGCCTAGAATTCGTTAATATTTTCACAGGTGTCTTGCATTCGTAATATCAACATTTCTGTAATTTGACCCGCACATAGTGAATATGGAAAAATACTTTTTTCGTCATTGTTAGGGGTGCAACTTGGGTGTCAACTCGACCCAATTCGGGTTGGGTTGGGTCGGGCTTACCCGATTTGATATGATACCAATTGTTGACCACCTCAACTCAAGTCGGGCTGTTTTGGATTTTGAGAACCAATAGTGAGTCACCAATAATCAGTTTTTAACTCACAATCGGTTCTCAAAATCCAAACCACACAATGACTAACAATTAACAAAGGGAAATATTATCCGCACTACTATATTTTGATGATCACACTCCTCACTTTATTCAAGTACGGTATGGCCCGCGCCATAGGATTAATCCAAACTGTCCATTGTGGACTGTGGAGACTATTTCAATGTCAAAAAAGAAAAACACAAATATACAGAACTTTTTCAGATGAAACCCAAATTCGGGTTTCGGGTCGGGTCAGATTGCTCGACAGCCCAACCCGACCCAACCCTATTTTCACTTGGGGTTGATTTTTCCCAACCCAACCCAACCCGATTTGCGAAAAAGCTTAACCCGACCCGACCTGACCCAAATTCGGGTTGAACCCGACCATGCGTGAGAACATTCAAGTAACAACGACGGTTTGAAATTATATATAGTGCTAATGTCCTCACTACCATATTTTATAATAGCATTACTCACCGTATTTTGATGATCGTACTCCTCACTCTATTAAAATGTACGGTATGGCCCGTACCATGTGTCGGTACTTTTCGTGTGTAGATTATGATTTTACCCTGAAATAATTTCTCATAGAGATAGATGTTAGATATCAGGAAAGGGGTTAATGGTAAAAGAGTAATGCTGACGTGTAAATCCCAGATAAAAAGAAAAGAAATTTCTTTTGGATGGGCCACTTCATACATAGGTTGTGCCCCAAAAATAATTTTCATAGGTTGATCCGAACCCTCCGATCTATAGAGGGTTATAAGTTGATCTAAACCGTCCATGTGATGCAACACAACATCAATCGGTTGTGCCCCGAAAACCATTTCCATAGGTTGATCCTAGCGATATAGGCTAATCTTAGCCCTCTAATCAATAGGGGTTTCCATAATTGTTGATCCTCTTCAGGTGCCTGGAATCCATAAATATTTTGCAAGTGTTCTGCATGAGTAATATAAAGTAGTTTTTTCGTCATTGTCATGTCTTTACCTCCTCTTCTTGGTAGTTTTTTGCCGTAATTGTCATAGACAGGTACCCGTGTCCGTACTTTTCGTATGTAGATTAAGATTTTACCCTCAAATAATTTCTCATAAAGACGGATGTTAGATATCAGCAAAGGGATTAATGCTAAAAGAGTAATGCTGACGTGTAGATCAAAAGGTGGAACACAAGCGGAAATAACGGAAAATGACACAAATGCCCTTACACGTGGGATACAATTGGAATTATGGGAGTGGGACACAAGCGGAAATAACGGCAAAGGGTGGAAGAACTTAACCCACGATTCCGCCTTTATATATAGTAGTTAGATTAGATTGTTTAGATTTACTTTTTTTGACTTTATGTGAATTGGTGAGATTTTCGCCATGAGATTTCCTATCTTGTTTCTTTAGTAAATTGCTGAGATTTCCTTTCTTCTCTTTTTGTAAAAGGAATTATATGGAAATGGTTTTAGAGGTGGGTTGTTTGCATCCTTATTGGATGTTTAGCTACATCCTTCATTTTTGGTTCTGCTAGAGCTTCAACTGGAATTTGAATTCAAAAAACACAAGGAAATAAGGCTGCCATTCAACTATAGAATTGCCAATTCCCCCTCTTTAGGGCCTGTTTGTTTTAGATTATGACAACCGATTGTGGAGTCGCCAACTGATTATTAGACTCAAATTTAGTGCAATTTCGGTCTGTTGATGAACTTAGCACCAATGAAGGAGAAGGGCGTTTGGATCAGAAGGAGAAAATGTATAAACCTTACTTAAGTTATATGCAGTTGAGGGCGAAAAAGTCTTTTCGACTGTACGGTGCCATTTGTTTGGGAACTAAACTACAACCACTATCCACCAATAATCTCAGAAATATAGCGCAATTTTTAAAAAAATCCCTAAAAAAAATAAAATAATGTATTGTATATTTACGAAGAGTATATGTCCCAAAATTTGTGAAGTTATCAAATGTTGGATACATATAAAGGAGGTTTATCTTTAAGAATGCATGTAAGTAGAATTTTGTAATAGAGGATGGCCTTTGGTTGCACGCCTTGAATGTAGGCTAAGAGCAAGCAGGGCACACATCCAGGGTCATCCCGGCTTAGGTCCCCTGTACGGTCCTCAAATTATTTTAAATATATTAAAATGTATAGTATAAGAAAAAAATGAAGAATTTTTTCATAATTTATCACAAAAAATAAGATACCAATTTCTCATTTAGCATTCATGAAAACATTGCATGGAATATTTGTTTATGTAGGGCAAGAGAAGAACAAAGAGGAAGGAGAGAGAGATAATGACAAGGTGGTGAGTGAGGAGTGCACGGGATGGGGTTGGAAATTAAACACCAGAAAGAAAAATCTTCATTTAATTAGGATTTTTTTTCTTTGTTTACCAACCCCCGTCACACCCATCACATATGCTCTCTCTCTCTCTCTCTCTCACACACACACACACACACACACCATATGTAAATAAATAATCCATGAATTTTTTTTAATGAATGCCAAACATACCCTAAGCAATTACAGAGAATGGTTTTACGTCTCATTATAAACTTAAAAAGTCCGTCAAAAATGAAAATTTCTTGTTTTTTTTTGTTTTGAGTTAAAAATGAATTACACTAATAATTTGTCAATTTCTCTATTATTATCTGTAAATCTGGTGAGATATTTAAAAGTATCTAAATAGTAAAAACACACATAAATAGAAACACAAATGGGCCTTTTCGAAATTTTCCTACACTCTTATAATAATTTATAATATATAACACTAAGTTCTTAGATAGACAATCAGCCATTTTTTTTTTTTTGGAACTGAGCTTGCTGATACTTAAAAACATTGATTTTTAGTGGGATTAAGCTCAGACCTTCACAAATAAAATGTAAGGCTGATTTTCAGACGATGCACTAAGTTGCGACGGACTCTAAACTCCTCGTCTTTATCGAGCCCATAAATCAGTTAATCGACATCTGCCCAATAATAATATTAAAACGTGTTGGGGGTGGGCTTATAAAGACTTGGGCAGCCCTCATCCAAAAGCGAATGGATGTGGATGGGCTTATAACGACTTGGGCAACCTCCCCTAGATGGCTAACTTTTAAGAGTGAGTTATACGCGGATCCCAACAAAATGCATTTATTTTAGATAAATGAGAGCTTTGTTGCCCTGTTCGTTTATGACTACAATTGATTGCGAGTCCGAACCAATTATTGAACTAAAAATTAAGGGAAGTGATATATCCGCCCTTTTGATCACCAGGAACACCCCCTGTCACTGTTTACTGTTTGTGGCAGTCAGGGGCATTGAATTCTTGTGACAAAAGTACAACAACCCCTCTTTAGTCAATGATGCACTGACAGGGGGTGTTCCTAGTGATCAAAAGGGGCGGATATATCATTTTCCAAAATGAAACATGTCATAATCAATGAGTCCAAAACCAATTATTGGAGTCCAAAATTAAACATATCACAATCAACCGATTGTGAGTCCAAAACCAATTAATTTTGAGTCCAATAATTGGTTTTGATTTTGAGTTCAATAATTGCTTTGTTTTGGACTCACAAATGGTTGTCATAATCTTAAACAAAGAGGGCCTCAAATCAATGTGTCGGTTCTCTCATTATTTCTAAAGTTTAGCCCTTCTCCATACATTACATGTCAATTAACTTGAAAATGCTCCTCCAAAAAAAGAAAGATGGGAAAAAAGAAAATGAAACTTAAAACATTCCATTATGCCCATCCAGTGTAACTAATTTTATTGAAAAATAGCATATATATGCTTAAGCTCACTATAAGTTTGGTGAGCTTAAGCTCACCAACACTATGAGAAAACGGTTCCTACACATATGTGTAGAGAGTTCTCTACACACTAGCTTAAAATACAGTGGAGGCCCACATTGTTTGGGTGATCCAAGCCATCCATTTTAAAGGCCCTCACATAGATAGGGTGTCTACAAAAAATCAGATCCATAGGATCATCCCAACCCTACGATTTGTGGAGGTAAAATGGATGTCTTTAAACCTTCACAAATTAGTTCATTTTTTGCCTCCAAAGTTCGAATGGTTAGGATGATCCTATGGATTTGATTTTTTGTGGACACCCTATCTATGAGAGGGCCTTAAAAATAAATGGTTTGGATCATCCAAATAATGTGGCCCCCACTGTATTTTAAGCTAGTGTGTAGATAACTTATCTACGCATGTGTGTAGGAACCGTTTTCTCATATATATATATATATATATATGAGAAAACGGTTCCTACACATATGTGTAGATAAGTTCTCTACACACTAGCTTAAAAAACAGTGGGGGCCCACATTGTTTGGGTGATCCAAGCCATCCATTTTAAAGGCCCTCACATAGATAGGGTGTCCACAAAAAATCAGATCCATAGGATCATCCTAACCATTCGAACTGTGGAGACAAAAAATGGACTAATTTGTGAAGGTTTAAAGACATCCATTTTACCTCAACAAATCGTAGGGTTGGGATGATCCTATGAATCTGATTTTTTGTAGACACCCTATCTATGTGAGGGCCTTTAAAATGGATGGCTTGGATCACCCAAACAATGTGGGCCCCCACCGTTTTTTAAGCTAGTGTGTAGAGAACTCTCTACACATATGTGTAGGAACCGTTTTCTCTATATATATATATATATATATATATATATATATATATATATAGGGAAATGTTATCCGCACTACTGTATTTTGATGAGGGCACTCCTCACTTTATTAAAAGTACGGTATGGCCTGCACCATACGATGATCCAAAGTGTCAATTAGATGGGCCACAGCCTAAATAGGTTGTGCCCTGAAAATTATTTCAATAGGTTGATCCTAACCCCCCGATCTATAGAGGGTTAGGATCAACCCTCTAAAATTCATATCGGAGGGCTGGGCTCAACCTATTGAAATGATTTTTGGGGCACAACCTATTTAGGCTGTGGCCCATCTAATGGACGGTTTGGATCATCCTACAGTGCGGTCCATACCGTTCTATTAATAAAGTGAGGAGTGCCCTCATCAAAATACAGTAGTGATGATAACATTTCCCTGTATATAAGTTAAGAGAAATATACTAATAAATAAATGTTATTTTTCCTCTATTATTCTTGAGCATTGTATGAGAAATGTACGAACAATATCCAAAATGATAAAGACAGAGTAGGAGTATTTCGGTAAATTCACCTCTCTAACGTTTATCGCTACGAGGAAGCTTCGCTGTAGTCTAATTTTGTCGCCATGTGCTCAGTTTAGCTGGTTCTACAGAGAGGTGGTCCCGACGAGGCACCGAGACGATGCCACGTCTTCTTCAGCCAGGGTAGATCCCACGTGGCACCCGTTGAGTTTTGCGTTTCCTCGCGCGTGCGGCCACGTGAAGGAGTGGGGCCCTTGCCATTTCTGCCACAGACACATATATCACCTCGCCAATTTCTCTCCTTAGCCTTTTCCCTCGCGAGAAATCCAAATCCGATAAAACGGGATGTGAGTGGGAGGAGGGACGAGACCTCGCTATCCGTTGCATTCAAATTTTAGGGCTTATTATCTTCATCCAAGCATCTTTAAAGAAAATTATGGCCTTCATTATCCACATACCTGTGTGACTTTCATGCCCGAGCCGACACTATAGGCAGGTACGGGATAACTCCAAACACCTTTAAAGTAAACTCTACAAGCATGGAAGGCTAAGCAAAATACTTTTCAGAACCATGCTTAACTTTACTACATATAAATCAAAATCTGTCACAATGAATAATAAAATAAGGTCATTGTCTCACACCCATCCCCTGAATAGCTAAAATATCAATAATCTATTTTACAGTCCCAAAACCAATACTCACTTGCAGTTGAACGGGAATTATACCCAGTGATGGATCTTCTATTAGGCTCTTATTTATTAGTAGCAGCTGGCGAACCTCTCTTCTTTTACTTCACTCTGAAATCTCTTCTTTCGATTCAGCAGTGGAGATAGAGACAGAGGCGGATGCATTTGCCCGAGTGAATCCGTGGATCTATTTGTCTATATACATCCTATATACATCCTGCTCATGGATTAACAGAAATGTGCAAAATCTCTATTTGCCTCTGAAGTAAAATTAGAAATACTTAAAATGTCCAAAATTGAAAGAAACTACGCTTCCGCCATTCCAAATCCACGTGGAATTAAACTTCAGGATCGGTAAATGTAAATAGACCTGGCAAACGGGCGGGTTGCGGGTCCGGGTCAAACGGGCCGGGTCAAAATGACCTGGAAAATTTTATGGGTCACTAAGCTTGGACCTGCACCCAGCCCGTACGGGCCGGGTCGACCCGCAGGTCACCCGGATTTTTGACATGTTTTTTAAGATTTTTTTTATTTGTGTAGGGATTTGCTAGCCACCTTCGCCAACCATTTATGTTGACTGTTTGAGAGATTTATCTTATTGTCGCTTGGTGCAAACTGCAAAGATTGGCAGAAGTACGATTTGTGAAAAGGTGGCTAGCAATAAATAATAATCATAGGGTACTAAGTTTTGAATGAGAAATTACAGAAAAATGGAAGCAAAGTAGAAAAATTACGAAAAAAACCCGAAAGAATATTCTAAAATATGACAATTACGGAAAAAATACATAGAAAAAGCAAAATTATGACAATTACGGAAAAAATACAAAAAAAAAAGCAAAAGTTATGATAATTACATGGAAAAAAAGCCAAAGGTGCCAAAATAAAACCTCTTGCACTTCTCTACGGGCACCCGCGGGTCCACCCGGCCCGGCGCAGTTTTGACCCGCAATTTATGGGCGGGCCGGGTTGTTCACTTTTTGCCAGGTCTAAATGTAAACCACAGGTGAGCTAACGTTCAATGAAGTAATAAGATACTGCTATAGCAGGGTATAAGCATGCCAAGGAAACAATATCAGAGTAACATAAACAGGGAATCTAAGATAGCTCAATAGAACAATGGTATAAGTAATCTAAAATCCAAGCTTAGTATAATCTGTAAGGAATCATGCAAAAAGTCACATACTGAAATAGAATCAAAAGCTGGAACTGAAACAGAAACAGAAACAGATCAGAACTGAAGCAGAAACGGAAATTATTACACCTCGAGGTCATAGGCTTAGTCCATAAACAGAAGTTCGTTATTTTGTTACCGACGACCCACAGGATCGAAACTCGTTCCTACAGATTAATCCCTATCGGCGGGACGTAGATACTAACGTATTAATCCCTATTGGTGGGACACAGAATTGCCAACGCATTAATGCCCTAGTGGCGGGACTCAGAATTTAACCTAAGCCTCACGAGAAGCGTCAATCATGTAGTATCAGAGTAAATATGGAGGTGTGTTCATTCACTGGTTTAACAAAAGCATATACTGAATATACCATGAATAAATATGGCAACTAGTCAAACATCTCCATGATCAGAAAAATGATGGGACAAGTCTGCAATATATGGAATACAAATCACTGAGGTACAGATGCATGCTAGACCAAAGGTTCGCAAAAAAGGTGGGTACATATCATATCAAATATTTTCAGGGTTACAGATATCAATACGATCAGCTCAGGGAGACATCAAAAGAGTTCGGTATCAAACTACTAAAGTAGGTTCCAGCGATGGTATTGATTCCAATAAGTGTGTTTAAGATGCTCCAGGAGGGCAAACCAAATTTTTTGAGTGGAGTCAGGCTCGATTGACCGGTCCTGGGGCGGTAGAGCGGGCCATTAAATCTCAATTTTAAAAAAAATGCAGAAGTCTTTCCACAATCAACCGGCCCTGGGTGGTCGACCGGCAAGAAAACGACTGAGCTCTTTCTATTAAGTAAATAGAGAATTCGCAGTGGTTGAGCGGGTCTGGGCAGTTGACCGGGCGCGATTTGGGGATTTTTCTCCTGAGGGCAATTTCTCGTCCAATTTTCATAAATCATGCAGGGCTCCTAACTTCTTCGTTTTTATCAGAATCAAGAGGGGTTGGACTTGTTGGAAAGCTCATGACGGGTGGTTTCCAAGCAGTCTAATAAAACCCGCCGGAGTCTCTCTAAAACTCCGCCCAACGGCGAAGAATGAAAAAGGAATCCCTCAAACAAACCCAAATTGCTACGAAAATAATATATTCAAGATGATTATGGTGGATATCACTATCCACGTCCATCTATTACCTCGAATTAGCCTCTCCCATGCTTGTAACGATTTATGGCGGCTCACGGATCTCCAAAGAAATTTCTCCTTTTTGGTTTAGGGTTTCTAATGGAGAATTAACCTCTTATTAGTATTTATACTATTTACTAATAACCCTAATATAGAAATTTTGTAATTTGACTACTATTCCCCTAGGGCCTCATGAAAATTACATGTAGGGGTTGTTTTAGTTGCCTTCTTGGAATGTTTGAAACACTTCCAATCAGCAGGATTAGGATTGAACCAAAATACAATATGATGTGCAGATGTCTTGAATTCTGGCATTATTTGACTGACGGACTAATGTACCCAATGCACACGTGAGCCGAGCTAGTAACACTTTCGTGGTAAGAAATTTAAAAAGTAACTAGATCTCTGCGTGGGGTCCTTGGTCTAATGGGCCTACCATAAGTTAAAGGTCATTCGGATGGCCCCTCCACCCCCTGATGGATCTAGTTTTGTGGTAATCGTAGGGCTTACAGATCCGATACCCCTTTTAATAAACTCACAAACCCAGTTTGTCTTTTCATTTTTAAATTGGCTTGTGATAGCTTTTTGGGAACAGTAATAACCTTACACAGCTCTTTAAATAATATAA
The DNA here is from genome assembly GCF_043159265.1 of Tasmannia lanceolata. Lineage (NCBI taxonomy): Eukaryota > Viridiplantae > Streptophyta > Magnoliopsida > Canellales > Winteraceae > Tasmannia > Tasmannia lanceolata. The sequence continues at coordinate 51,633,025 of NW_027518692.1, forward strand.
GACAAGATGGGTTGGCGAAAATATAAAAAATTGGTTGTGCTGGTATCATTTCCCTTTTTTACAAGAATAGAGCCTATAAATAATTAACGATTAAGCTTTCATTAGAAATCAAAGCCTATAATCAAGACCATTGATCGGTTTCGGCTTGGTCTGAAATTTATGCGGAAACTGAAATTTCAAATCATGTTTACGACCATGGTTTTAAATTTTGGTTTCGCCTAAAATTTCGGAGTCATCCGAAACCGAAATTTCAGCCGAAATCCCTAAATTTCAAGCGAAATTTGATACTGCTGCACGAAATCCCTGATTTTGGGAATGAAATTTTGACCGAAATTACCAAAATTTCTATTGTTTACTTTTCATTAAGTTTTTTGTTCTAGTGATATTTAATCCAAGAGCAAATGTTGACGTGAACAGGGGAGGGTAAGTCTATCGCAGGATAAGATAAACCCAGACAACTGTCCTCAAAGTGAAGTGCCTTCATTCCTCCCAATTGGTGCAATTACGTCGTTAGTATCGAGTATGATATTAAAAAAATATATATCAGGGCCCGGTCTACTCTTTACAAAAAAATGACTCATTGATATATGTTCCCCCCTTTCTTACCCGGACCACCCCTCCGATGTATTTTCAACCAAGGTTTTAAATTTTGACCGAAATCCAAAATTTCGGGTTTCGGTCGAGACCGAAAGCAAAATTAGGTAAAGTCAAACGTTACAAAATTTGACAGAAATTTCGTTTCCCCCGAAATTTAGGGAATATCTCCAAAAAAATCAGTTTTTTATTCATTATTTAATATTACCCTGAAATTTCAGCTGAAATAACCTAAATTTTAGCCGAAATTTGAAATTTGGTACGGGATACTTTATTTAATTTCGATCGATTTCGTCCGAAATTTCAAAATTTCGGTTTGGCTAAGGACTTAAACGCATTCCGAAACCGAAATTCAAAACCTAATTTATTTTTACTCCTTTTACACTACAAGGGGGATATAGCACCCTTAAGAAATGAGTGCAAATATATCATTTCCCCTTGAAGCCACAACATTCAATAAAAAGTTGCAATGGTGAAGTTTGTCATTTCGATAACCGAGTGCTGCTATTGAGAACGAGTGCTGCAACCGAGTGTGTAACCTAACAAATTCCCACATGCCACATGTCAATGGTAGGGGTAGTTTTGCCATTTTGATGAAAATTCCAAAAATAAGGGAAAGTTTTCTAACGTGTTGTGGAGAGTCTATTTGTTCGGTTCCACTCTTGGTATTCATTATTCTTGGATAACCACTGAAAACTCTAACTATAAAAAAAACCCTAGACTTACTCCGAACATATCTTTCTTTCTCCAAAACCTCTCTTCAAAACCCTAGTTTCTGCAACGATGCCTCCCAAATTCGACCCATCTCAGGTCATTGACGTCTACGTCCGAGTCACCGGCGGCGAGGTCGGAGCCGCATCCTCACTCGCTCCAAAAATCGGACCACTCGGTCTCTCTCCAAAGAAAATCGGAGAAGATATCGCAAAAGAAACTGCAAAAGACTGGAAAGGCCTCCGAGTCACCGTCAAACTCACCGTCCAGAATCGACAGGCTAAAGTCGCTGTAGTCCCCTCAGCCTCGGCTCTCGTGATCAAAGCTCTAAAAGAGCCGGAGCGTGATCGGAAAAAGACTAAGAATATAAAGCATTCTGGTAATATTTCTCTTGATGATGTGGTTGAGATTGCTAGGATTATGAGGCCGAGATCTATGGCTAAGGATTTGTCTGGGACAGTGAAGGAGATTTTAGGGACTTGTGTTTCTGTTGGATGTACTGTTGATGGGAAAGATCCTAAGGATTTGCAGAAGGAGATTTCGGATGGTGATGTTGAAGTGCCAACGGATTGATGAAGGCGAGATCGAGAGTGAGGGTTTGTTCCCTCTTAGTTTAATTTTATCAATTCTCTTTTTTAATTTTTTTATTTCAGGATTTTGTTTTTGGTTTACTTGACTTGATTATGCCTCCATTAAAGGGTAAATTATTATTTTGATGGTTTTGGGGTATTTGGTAAATGAGTCTGGAGATGTAAGCTTATTGTTAGTGTTTGGATATCTTCTGAAATATATTTTGGATTCTTCATCTGCTTTTATGTATGATCCTTTGGTCTATTGCTGTGTTATGTTGGATGTTGTTTTTTGGGGGGAATTCTGGAAATTACATAATAATATTGGGGATGTAAGCTTAGTAGTATACTTTGAGTGTCTGTCACTGGGAGTGTCGAGAGGCTGATCTACCCTGTAAAAAGATCAATCACGTTGTGAACTGATTCGGGTTCGTAACACTTCTTCTTCGAGGGAAGGGTCAGTGCTCCTATGTGTGCAGAAACACAATTTAGGGTTTTAAATGCTTCAGAAATTTGGAAAAGACTACTTACATGTTATTTGTAGAAAACCCACTTGGCAACTTCCTCTAAAACTCCTACTCAAGCCAATCTAGATAACCCTATCTCTAAGTCTCCTACCTACCCCTTTCATGAAATGAGATCAAAGAGAACGTTGCTATCAGTTTATACCAATGAATTTCTTGATCCATTTATAGTTATGCGCATTGAGTTCATGAACCACTTCTATCTTCTTCTTTTCTCATTCATTTATACACTCTTTTATTCTTCCAATACTATTATGATCTCTTGTTTGTTGGCTTTTTTTTATGTCTGCCACTTGATTCATTTCTACCTTTTTTTACGTGGTCTATCATTTGTGCAACATATGAGATTACCCTCTAGCTTGGGGTTGACCGAGAAAACATACATTGAGATTTGGCCTATGGGATTGGCAAGTTGCTAATCTATGCTGACAGGGACCATCTTATGGCTTTTCTTCTAATTTTTAAGTGTTTTTTAGTTATTTTTTATGCCCCTTTAGTTATAGTTATAGGAGGGGTACTATGTTCTTTCCCAGCAAAATCACTTAAGTTTTATGAGTTATGAGTATTTTAAATAGGTCCCATATCTGTATCACGAATTTTTTAAGTGAGGTCTGTAAGTCATTAGAGGCTATTTTAGTCCCAAATCACCTAAGTTTTATGAGTTATGAGTATTTTAAATAGGCCCCATATATGTATCACGAAAATTTTAAGTGAGGAGAGGGTCTGTAAGTCATTAAAGGCTATTTTAGTCCCAAAGTGTTAGTTTTTTGTTTTGGGTTTTAGAACTTTCTAGTTCTCTTTCTTTTCCTCAACATATATCGAGCCTCAGAGCACTATCTTGGATGCTATGCAATGATTGAAAGAATACCGATTTGAATTTTTTTTCTCGTGTGAATGTAATGCCTTTTATAGTGTGGTGCTTCATGTTAGGTCATTTTTCTCTCCCTAAACTCAATATTCTGTCTTTCTCTTCTGTCTCTTTTCTCCTATTTTCTTTTTCTTCTAGTCCATCTTTATCATCTCTCATTCTCCCTCGATCTCTTTCTCTCCTTTCCTAGTTCATATTTCTACTTGCTTGTCTCGTTCCTTTCTTATTCCTCTTCCTTCATATGTCCTTTTCACCGACGAAATGTATCGGGCAATTATTTCCGGGAATTTGAATTTAGAGTTTTTCTAAAGCATTAAGCTTCATATGAGATTAGTTTTTTATCCTTATAACTTTTCTTTCTTTTCTTTTCTCTTCTCTTCTCTTTTTCTTCTAGCCTCTCTCTCTTCCCTTCTTTTTCCTCTTTCCTTCTTCACCCTTCTCGGTTATGTTCATAAACCCCCCTTGGTCGGGTTCATAACCCCTCGGTTGGTTTGATAAACCACTCCCCTTCCTACTCCTATCACCCCTCTTTTGCAATCTTGATCTTGAACTCCTCTTGGATACCGCCTGCAGCTAAATGACTTCGGCGGAGAAATTTTGCCTACAAATCTCGAATTCGCATCAATTTCAAACCAGTGCCCAATTTTGAATGGCTTATTGAAATAGTTTTGAATGGCTGCTTATCGAAATAGCAGATTATGACGTGAAGATGTAATTCTATGAATTGTAATCAATACATTATTAGGATTACTTTCTCGCGCAAGGTTTTTTTGAAGGCTTCTTGTCAATGTTATTCAAATCGTACGATTTACGATTCAAATCGTGCATTGCCTCACTGATTTAAATCGCTACAGAGAATCGATTTTTGTTGGAATCGTACGATTCACATTTGAATCGTACGATTTGAGCTTGAATTGTACGACTCATGTGAATCGTACGATTCAATGTAATATTACTTTTTTAATAAAAAGGCGGGCCTAGCCGGTTAACTTAAAAGCAAAAATCGACTTTAAGTTCGTGTTCTCGACTCTCTTCTATTTACGGACCGTATTACAAGAGAGGAAAAAACCCAAAATTCAGGGCTGGCGACTTGCGACTAAGGGTTTCGACTTCCGAGCTTCGGTTTCCACGGATCCACCTCCACCTTCTTGCAGGTAAGCTAATTTTTCAGTTTTTTTTCTCCTCTTTCATTCCTCTTCTGTTTCTTTTTTCATTTTTCTCCACAGAGTTAGGGTTTGGATAACCCCTGTTTGCTTTGGATTTTGAGAACCGATTGGAATCCAATCAGTTCTTAAAATCCAAAACAAACAGGGACTTAGGTTTTGAGAATCAAAACTGATTATTGGACAACTAGGGCTGAGCTGGGTTCATTTTAGAGTTTGAGAATCAATTTTTTCTTTTTTCCCCTAAGGCTCTGTTTGTTTTGGATATTGAGAACTGATTTCGATTCCAAAACTGATTATTAGACCCAAATTTAGGGTCGACTAATCTGTTCTGGATCCACAAATGGTTCTCAAAATCCAAAACAAACAGACCCTTAATTTTGAGTCTAATATTCAATTTTTTATTTTTTTCCGCTTAGGCTATGTTTGTTTTGGATATTGAGAACTGATTTCAATTCCAAAACTGATTATTAGACCCAAATTCAGGGTCGAATAATCTATTCTGGATTCACAAATGGTTCTCAAATTCCAAAACAAACAGACCCTTAATTTTGAGTCTAATATTCAATTTTTTATTTTTTCCCCTTAGGCTCTGTTTGTTTTGGATATTGAGAACTGATTTTGATTCCAAAACTGATTATTAGACCCAAATTTAGGGTCCAATAATCTGTTCTGGATTCACAAATGGTTCTCAAATTCCAAAACAAACAGACCCTTATGACAATCGGTTAAGTGGTTATCAAGTGTTTCATGTTATTTATTTTAATTGTTTTGAATGGAAAATTGATAATTACTCTTTTTATTCTTATTTATAATTTTTCCTATTTTTGTTAATTTTGTCTGATTTTTATATTTAAATCTGAAAAAATCTTACGATTTACGATTCAATACGATTCGACCCCTCTTACAATTTACGATACAATTCCGATTTTCAGAACATTGCTTCTTGTAGCGTAGAAGGAAAAGGGGTCTTTGAAAGCAAATCATGTTTTTAATATAAAACTTAATTAGGATACATCTCATGAATAGTACGATTTACGATTGAATCGTAAGATTTTCAAAACAATGGTTGGAAGTATTTAATTCGTTGGAACGGTTGCGCTGCGTGCTAAGATTCCAGTCAAACTCTCAATCTCATCTATATCTTTTACAATTTTCGTATGGCTTTCATAACATATAAATATGGAAGGCTTATTGAACCTGAAAACAGTTAAATATGAACGAAATTGATGTTTTGTTATTGATTGTGTGTGATGCCTTTTCTGAAGTACGATGCTTCATGTTAGGTCCGTTTTCTTTCCATTAATGAATCTTTCTTTCTCTCTTTTTTTTCTCTTCCCTTTTCTCTTCCATCCCTATCTCTATTTCCCTTATTTTTCCCTTTTCCTTATACACCCTACCCGGTTAGGTTCCTAAACCGATCACCTCTGTTGGGTTTATAAATCACACACCCTCGTCTGGATTCATAAACTGTCCCCCTTGGTTGGTTCATAAACCGTTCCCCGTCTCCTATCACCTCTCTTGAAATTGATCTTAATCTACTATTCTTTTTCCTTTTTATCACAGTGGTGAGCAAGTCTTTCTTTCTCTCCCACTCTCTCTATTGGATACCATCTGCAGTTAGACAACTTTGGTTGAGAAAGTAAGGCCGTGAACCCCGAATTTGCATCAATCAGCTGATTAACCATGAAAACAGTTGAATATGAATGAAATTGACGTTTTTGTATATTGATTGGCCTTTCTATGAAGAGTGATGCTTCATGTTAGTTCAGTTTTCTATCGCTGAACTCATCGGATGGGTTCATAAACCGTTCACTTTCTCTAATAATACCACTTCTTTTTCATGATCTTGATTATTGATTCTCTATTCTTTTCTGAGCAACTCTTCCTTTCTCTTTCTCGCACTCTCTATTGCATACCACCTGCTGGTAGATGACTTTGGCTGAGAAAGTAAGCATGTCAACCCCAGCTTTGCATCAATCAGTAAAGGTATGCTTCTGGACGGAACATATTTGACAAGGGTAGTGACACTAGTTGAAGGAACATATTTGAAAAAAACTATTTCAATGTGTTTTTGGTTAAATGATTATAATCATGATGACTTTGGAGTCGAAGAGGCAGAATGAAGGATGGATAGACCAAATTCTTAATTAGAATAATGAGGGAATTGTAGATATCTTTGATATACGAAAAGTGCATTCTTGACAAGGTAGTGGTTACAGCAAATTCTTGTTCAAGGGGAATGGAAATGCGCATACTTGACAAGGTGGTGGCTACTGCAATTTTTTGTTCAAGGAGAAGTAAACATTGACAGAGTACATCTATGGGTAAGGATCTTTGCGAGGAAATTGTAGATAACTTTGATATACGGAATGCGCATACTTGACAAGGTGGTGGCTACTGCAAATTTTTGTTGAAGGGGAATGGAAAGATGAATTGTACATTGAGAGAGTACATCTATGGGTAAGGGTCTTTGCGTAAACTAATGAAAACCTATAAATGATGTGTTGTCTCAAACAAGTTAAAGTTGATTACTTGTCGCCGTGTGTAGTATGCTTTTCTTTAGATTAATAGTACCTTTAATTATTTTGGATACATGTTGATAGGATTTGGATAAAAGACTCAGACGTTGCATAAAAATTTTAAATTTTTTGGTGAATGGCACCGAAAATCAAGGTGATTGGATTATTGCGTCATACAGTCCAAAAGACAGTTTTGCCCTCAAGTGCAACTAAAGCACAAAACAAGTCATCTTCTGTCTCATTTTTCCAGTTTTTTCATCTCTGCAATGCTAAAAGAAGAGGAAGAAGAATAAGAAGAAAAAAAAGAGGAAGAAGAAAAAAAGAGAGGAGGAAGAGGATAGGATGAAGAAGGAAAAAAGAAGAATCTGCCCCAAAAAATGGAAGGTGCCGAAAAAATGAAAAAGAAGAGGAAGAAGGGAAAAAAGAAGAATTGACTCTGGGTCATCGCTCATCTCGGTCGGACTCGGGGTCATCTTGGTCACACTTACGATTGTGGCGGTCTGACTCGTGGTTATCTCGGTCTTTTGACTTTGGGTTCATCGCACATCTCGATCGAAGTTAGGTCGTTCTAATGACCCCAAGTCAAACTGAGATGACCTCGAGTTCAGTCGATTCTTCTTCTTTTTTTCCCGTCTCCTTTCTCTTCTTCTTTTTTTCCCGTCTTCTTTCTCTTCTTTTTTTTCCCGTCTTCTTTCTCTTCTTTTCCATTTTTAATTTCTTTTAATTCTTCCTTTTTTTCCTTCCCCTTTCGTTTTTCCATCACGTGCCTTCCAGTTTTTGTCACAGATTCTTCTTTTCAGCTACGCTTCCTCTTTTTTTCTTCTTCTTTATCTTCTTTATTTGCTTATTCTTCCTCCTAATTTTCAGAGTTGCAGAGATGAAAAAATTGAAAAAAATGAGAGACGGAGAAGATGACATTTTTTCCGTCCTTTATTTGCACTTGAGTGCAAAACTGTCTTTTGGGCTGAATGGTGCCACAATCCAATCACCTTGATTTTCGGTGTCAATTCACTGAAAATTTCAGAAATTTTAATTTTTATGCGCCGTCCGAGTCTTTTATCGATAGGTTTTACAGGGCAGGTTAAAGTAGAACGAAAGAGATGGTTATGATGGGAGGTCTAGAGGGGTTTATATATTTGCTTGTATTCACTTCCACTCATTATTGAAGGGCCTATTTAAAATTTCTCAGTTTTTTTGTGGAGCAGCATACTTTCAATCCTATTGTATTGTACTTCCTTTTTTCTACATTGAGTTTTTATAGGGAGTACGTAATTCTATTGTTGTTATCATTTCACTTCTTCGACATGGGCAGGCCTTAATTGTTGCAATTCTTCTATCCATGCAACAATTCTTTCTTCATATTTTCCACAATGGCAAGTAGACTAATACTATGTTACTTCCTGTCTCTCTCACGTGTCTGTATGACCATCTCTGTCCCTTTCGTTTGTTTTATTTCCTTCCGTTGACTTTAATTTTCTAGTTTTATGTGCCGATGCTTCTTTCTTTTTTTCCTTTGTTGATTGTCTTTTTTTTTTTGGTGTTGGGGGGGGGGCTATTTTGGTCGAATTCAACAGTCTTGTGCAAGGAGAAGCCCTCTTGGTTGTTCTGGTTAGAACCAGGTTGACAATTTGATTGGAAGTTGCCACCAAATAAAATTTTTGAAACCACAACAATAGAAGAAGAAAAAATTGCCATTCAAAAATAATAATAATAAGAAAAAAAATTAGTTTGACTAGCATTCAGCAAGGAAATCAAAATAAAGTCCATTGGTTGGAGTTCTCTCTATTCGGCCCTACAAGTGAAGTGACAAAATGAGTTAGGAAATATATTATTCTAATGAAATTATTGGAGTTTTATCTTGCCAGTGTCTAAAAGATGGGACATCATTTGAGGCTAGTTAGAAGAATGCAAGGCAGTAGCACAAATAAGAGGGGATGGCGATTGCAAGCACCAAAATTTTCAGGTGAGGGGATGATAAAGGATAGCTGTCGCAAAAAGGTTTCCTTGAGCAATTGAGTCCAATGTCAGGGTTCGCGGGTGACGTGGAGATGAAATGTATGTGAGGGAAGAAGACAAGGGCAAGAATCACTACAAAGGGATAATGACAGATGACTTAATTTCAAGTTCATGAGGGATAGGGGGAGGGTTTTTGCAGAGTGATTGTTAGAAAAGGTGTCTTGAGAGGTTGAATCCAGCATTAGGCCTCGTGGGCATTGGGTTGATGGCAATAGAATTCATCTGTGAAGAAAAGTAGACTAGATTGGGATGATGACGGCAAGCCAAAGGCTTTAGTTTTGGAGTCGGGGGGCAGGAGGAGGAATTGTTATTAAGGCTCTACTCAGCATTAGGCCTTGTGGGCATTGGGTAGATGGAAATAGAATTCATCTGTGAAGAAAAGTAGACTAGATTGGAATGATGACGGCAAGCCAAAGGCTTTAGTTTTGGAGTCGGGGGGGCTGGAGGAGGAATTGTTATTAAGGCTCTACTCAGCATTAGGCCTTGTGGGCATTGGGTAGATGGAAATAGAATTCATCTGTGAAGAAAAGTAGACTAGATTGGAATGATGACGGCAAGCCAAAGGCTTTAGTTTTGGAGTCAGGGGGCAGGAGGAGGAATTGTTATTAAGGTTCTACTCAGTAGTCGATCCATTTTAAGATATTTCTGTGTTCCTTAGCTTAGAATCCATTACTTCCCACTTTCAGATTTCTTGTTTAAAAGAAATGTGATAAGAAGTTAAATTAGTCATTCAATGGGTGATTCCACAAAAGCCATTTAAGAAGGATTGTGTATTAAAAAAAGAAAAAAGAAGGATCGCTTATTCCATTTTATTTTGCGTCTTTTTAAAAGTTTCTTTACAATCATGTTCAATGTTTTATATTTTTGGCTGTTTGTTTCTCATTGGAAGTCTGATCCTTGGACTTTTGATCTAAGTTACCATCATCCTATCTAGAGAATTTAAAACTAGTGGTTTGTTTGAAGACCCTTGAGGCTGGGCTATCTCAATTTATGGGGTAAGTCATAGGCCATGAATTGCAACAATTGGATGGTTAGAAATTAGAATCCGTCTATTGGTATCCTAAACACAGCTGCAGAAGTCATTGTGCCAATGTGATGATTCTTACAGTTTCGATCTTCTTTGGATCTTTGATACTATGTTACAATCAAAATTTTAGGCCAATGAGCCTCAGATCTTTTTGAAAGCTCCTATGTTTTGGATTTTGATACTTGTTGCAATATTAAAAAAATTCTTTGTTATGAATTATAATTGTTTCACCATTCAAAAAAGAAGAAGAATTATAATTGTTTCTATTAGGGGTCATTGGTATGGTACGCTCTTTAACTGACGGTCCTGTTCACATCATGTGGCAGGTGGTGTAGATGGTTGGGGTTGTGAAAGTAATACATGATTTTTTTGTGGTGTTTTAACCAGAGCTCCTCGATGAGTTTTCTATTTCGTTCACACCTCCATCAGACTACCAGTTCTAAGCGTGTTAGAATCTATTTAAGCTGCGCTGTTTTGAGCAAGATTTGGAGCCTTAAATATTTCATTTTATGAACTATTTGTGCAGTGGGCTTTGTGGAGGGATTGATTCTTGGTTTGGGATTGCCAAAGAATGATTCAATTCATGGATTTGCAATGAATGAAACAATTCGCTTGTAAGTTTCAATCATTATAAAATAGTAAGAATCTCCAATCTAACTCTCTCTCTAACTCCACTATCTCTCTCGGTCTGTCTTCCTAAAATCTTTCCTAAATCTCTCTCTCTCCCCCTAAGTTTCAATCATTATAAAATAGTAAGAATCACCACTTCTGAAGCAGGAGAGATGTCAATTCTGATTCCGCAGCACTTGCTTACCCGAACACTACGATCTGCTTACCCGAACACTACGATCATCGGAATTCACATTCCCTTTACCAAGGTAATTGGAATAGGATTGGAATCTGATTTCCATACCGATTCCCGATCCAAACACATCCTAAGGTTACTTAGTTGGTAGTTCGCATGCTCTAATGTCATCTTAATTTTTGGTTAGTAATCTCAATTCGTAGTTGTCCTTTACATCGATTCAACATATCCAGACTCTACGCTTGATGGGACAATTGCTCCTAATCAGGAACAAGAACGAATTATTCTGTTAGTAGATTCGAGTTCATTGCTACATAGATCGAATTGGGTGGCAAAACTTGGTATACGAGGTGAATGCCACTCCGGTCAAGGAATTTGGGAACAAACTTTAACTTTGCCTACCTCTCCCCACTGGCAGGTGAATCAACCAATATGCTCGAGGGTGGTTTGCTTCGATTCTGCGAAAAATAATGTGATGCTGGAAATCAAGAAGTTATATTAGAGTAAAAAGGAAAGTAATGGTAAAGTAGGGTGAAAGAAAAAAAAAGTTCTCTTTCCAAGACTCATTTGGTTGACCATAATTTAAGAGTGAAAATAGAAACTAGAGGCGTATAGGAACAGCTTCCAAAATAGGGATGTGACAACTCTACAACAACTTCCAAACTGGGAAGGAAAAAAGCTGGTAAATCTCATCTTAAAGAGAAGCAAAACCAGTCCTGAAAGCTGCAAAACCTCGCTAAATCTTTGTAAAACAGGGGAAAAGACAAACAAGGTGAGTTTTCGAGGGATCAATACAAACACTCTATATCTCTCTTTGCCGTCTCAACATCAAGAGAGAGGAGAAGAGAGAGAAAGGGACGGCTGTGATGGTCATTGAGAGAGAGAGAGAGGGGCGGGGGGTTGGATTCCACATCTCTCCCTCGCTCTTGTTTTGGGAGGAACAAAGGCCTCTAAATCGGAAAATTTAAGCCCGAAAAAGGACTGTCGTGCTGCCAGGTAAAACTACCCAAACAGAAGGGAAGTGATATATCCGCCCCTTTTGATTACTTGGGACACCCAGCCGCAGTGTATCAGTGACTGGAGAGAGGCTGATGTACTTCACGTCAGAAAGATTCAATGGTTCTGATTGCCACATACAGAGGTCAGAAGGGGCGGATATATCACTTCCCCGAACTGAAATGGGAAAGTGAAAATGACATCATTTTCACCCTCTTTCAGTCTTTACGACTTATTCCCAGTTTCAGTGGCATCCAAATGGACCCTTAGGGATTTCACTTAAATTTTCAATATAGTCAGGATACGGTTTCGTATATGAGGAAAATGATTGTGAGCTTGAGGGCCCAAACACATGTGAGCCTACATTGTTAGGATGATCCAAAACATTCATTTGAAAGGCCCTTACATGGATAGGGTGTGTACAAAAAATCAGCTCCATAGGATCATCCTAACCCATCCAAAAGTGGAGGGCAAAATGGACAGACACCGTTTGCCACAAATTTGCCCATTTTTGCCCTTCGCTTCTGGAGTTGTTAGGATGATCCAATGGAGCTGATTTTTGGTACACACCTTATCTATGATGGGGCCTTGTAAATGAATGGTTTGGATCACCACAAAAAATGTGGGACCCATGTGTTTGGGCCCTCAAGCTCATATAAGCTATATGAGCTTCAAGTTCACAATCATTTTCCTCTTCGTATATACCGGAAGATCTATCCTCCTGTTATTTTTAACTGCGGCACTCCTGAACAATTCAGAGAATTTGATCTCTTTTTACGACTATTTGTGGTTGTGGCTGTAGTCAAAAATCAAATAAGCCAGGCTGGACTCTTGTCTTGTCTTGCCCCTCGGGTCCCTCTTTTGAAGACAGGGTTAGATCTACCCTTGAAAAGGATTCGGGCCTGGGAAATTTTCATTTGATGGGAATCTCTTCCCCAGCAGTATTAGAGTTTTAATTATTCAGACCTTGTATCTGGCCACTAGACTAGCCTTCACAATAAATTAACCCACGGAACGGGATAGATTGTCTGACAAGCAGGGCTGGTTGTTGCCTTATATTTACTACCATAAGGCTTTCTAAAATGAGCTGTGAGGCCGGTCATGCTATATGGCTCAAATGTTGGGCCATCAAGAACCAGCATGTGCATAAGATGAGTATAGCGGAGATGCGAATGCTTAGATGGATGTGCAGTCACACAAGGTTAGATATAATTAAAAATGAAGACATCGGTAAAAAGGTAGGGGTGACACCAATTGAGGAGAAGATGAGAGAGCACCGCTTAAGATGGTTTGGGCATATCCAACGTAGGCCTTTGGATGCTCTAGTGAGAAGAAGTGACTCGTGCCAAGTTGATGGAGTAAAAAGAGGTAGGGGCTGGCCGAAAACACCGAGGGTGGCACCAATTGAGGATGAAAGAGCACCGCTTAAGATGTTTGGGCATATCCGACGTAGGCCTTTGGATGCTCTAGTGAGAAGAAGTGACTCGTGCCAAGTTGATGGAGTAAAAAGAAGTAGGGGCAGACCGAAAACAACTTGCGTAGAAACAGTGAGGAAAGACTTGATGGCTAGGAACCAGGGGCGGATCCAGAGGGGGACGAGGAACACCCCCCCCCCCCCCCCCCCTCTCTGAAACTCTGAAAATTTTGGGATTTGCTCAGAATGCGTTTTTAGGTTAGGCCCCCTTAAATTCTGAAGTTTTCCAGATTTGTTTAGCTTGGGTTTATTTAAGGTAAAGCACCCCTATACTAGTGTACGGTCCCCCGTCTCTTAATTAATGCTCCCGCCAACCTCTCGCAGTCTCTCTTTCTCTCTCCAGATAAATCAAAAAGTATTGGGAAATGATATATTCTCCCCCTTTTATTACCTGGGCAACCCCTTCTATTGTTTTTAAAGTAGTCACAGATACACTAAAGGGGGTTGGCCCAGGGAAGAAAAAGGAATGAATAGAAAAGTGTTGGGAAATGATATAGTGCCTCCTTTTCTTACTTGGGCAACCCCATTCTAGTGTAAAAAATTGGTCACAATTTACAAATACACTAAGGGCCCGTTTTGATACCTCCCATTTTGTATTTGGATTTGAATTTGAGTTTTGAATACAAAATGAATAGATCGGGCAGCTCATGTAGAGGGAGACAGAGAAGGAAGGGGGTACTTCCTTGTGGAGGGGAGAGGTTGAGGAGCAAAGAGGATGAAGCAAACTGCCAGATCCATGGATTTCCAATTTTTTATTTCCACACCAAATTTAGAAATCTGATTTTTTTCACCGTCAGCTGCTGAATTAGAAATCCAAGAATTTGATCCGATCCAAATTACAATGCAAAAAGGGCTGCAAATGTGAGAAATCCAAATCAAAATCTTCTCGGCATCCAAACGGGCCCTGAGGATACCTCCCATTTTGTATTTGGATTTGGAATTGAGTTTTGAATACAAAATGAATAGATCCGGCAGGTCATGTAGAGGGAGACAGAGAGGGAAGGGGGTAATTTCTTTTATATGCTTCACTCCTTTTTGCATTCATCATGTGAGTTAATTTGTACAATTATTTGCTAACCGTTATCCAAGCGTTTGAATAATGCACATGTTCTAATCTTTCGGGCTCTAATCTTCTATTGTTGGGGCGCCCGAATGGTACATCTGCCTCGGTGAATATTTCTACTTCGAACTGCTGCTCTTTATGTGATGAATCATATCACCCTGTGATTCCAAACAATTAATGTGTAGGGACAATTTATCATTGGCTGTTAAAAAACAGCAGTAAATCTAACATAACTGGTGGTCATAAAATATGGGGCGGTAAATTGGATTTATTCTGTATTTGTAAGCCGGTGAGGACCATATTTTTGGGCAAATGTTATGAGCACAACCATAATTTGATATTTCCACAAACCCACCTGTCTTTTCTTTTTTAACCGGCTTGTGAGAGTTTTTTGGACATGCAATAACCTTTTGACCGCTCTTTAAATACTTAAAGACGAGAACTTATAAGGTGTCCGACCGTGAAAACATAAAAGGAGAGAGAGAGAGAGAGAGAGAGAGAGAGAGAGAGAGAGAGAGAGAGAGAGAGAGAGAGAGAGAGAGAGAGAGAGAGAGAGAGAGAGAGAGAGAGAGAGAGAGAACCATCTCTTCCTTGATTTTTAATCCAAGAGAAACCCCCTTTTTTTACTTTTCCTTGGTTCAGTTCTCAAGGCAGCAGGTTTTGTCTATATGCGCCCTTTATGTTCTGAAGGTTGAACATCATATAAATTCTCCTAAAACACTAGATGTTTTGTGAAAAATGTCAAAATATGGTTGTGCTGATATCATTTCTCTATTTTTTGTAGTGTGGCTTTTTTAATAGTCTATATACCTAATAAAACAAGGGTTTTGCTAACCGTTAAGGTGCGTTGGGAATGATATTTTACAATCATTTTACACACTATTTGATAAAAATACTCATATTTAGTGAATTTATTATCAAAAGATGTGTAAAATATCATTCCCAATGCACCTTAACCTGCACTCGTTAGCAAAATCCATTGTCTTTTGACTCAACACCGTTTCATAGATTTAAAAAAAATAAAAAAATAACTAACACTTTCTAGTGGATCTCATATTAGAATTATATATAAAAACCTAAAATCAGAAATGATTTTTTGCCACGAGAAACATGTAGAAAGAAAGAAAGCTGGTGATCTTTCTAGGCTTCAAAAACCAATCAATTGAATTGTGTCGGTGAGATCATGCAAAAGCTTTAATGAAAGTTGTGTCCTTCTCATTCATGAAATTCAGACCATAACATTCCTTTCTTTTTCTAAGGTGTGATATGAAGCGAATTGAATCAGGGGACGAGATTCAAAGACATGGGAATCCAAAGAGAGTACTTTTCAAACGGCTCTTTCCTTGGTCCCTTTAAATGATATTCACATGTTCCCTCTCCTCACATGAACTTTATATGAAAACGTCTTGAATTAGGTGAGAAAATCGCCCTCTTTTCTTTGCTGCTAACATTTCCCTTGTGTGGCTCCATGTGAATAAGCTAAATAAAAGTCAAAACCCACATTCAAAATTTCTTTGATTTCTAATCGAGTAACGGTCAGTTTCTAGCTTAGAGAATCCTATCCATTAGCCACAAACTTCTCCATCCTTCTCTTCATTTATTTTAGAACATACAAGAGAACTTATGGTTCATGTATGTGAAATCAGGACCGTTGATCTTGTAGAACATCATGACGCAAGCAGCATGTTTAGCTTGTTTTGGGGGACCCCTAAATGAGGCTTGATAAATGGATTTTGATTCTCCACTTAATTGAAAATTATCAAGTTTTTTATGCACCATTTTCTTTAAAAAAAAATCTTAAATAACTCAAGAAATCTTACAAGTGCTTTAGATTTTAAAAAAAAAAGAATTTCAAAATTACCCTGTTTTAGCTTTATTTTATAAAGAATCATTAAGCAGTTATTTGGATGTATGGTGAGTTTAAAAAAAATTCATGAAAAATGAATGGGTTTTGCTAACGAGTGTGCATTGGGAATGTGTTTTCACAACTAAAAAGTCTTAAATGGTTGATAAAAATCCCAAAACATTGTCAAAACGTGTGTAAAAACACGTTCCTAATGCACCTTAAGGGCACTCGTTAGCAAAACCCAAAATGAATTTTCCAGCATTTGGTAAACTTATTTTCTAAGAATTTGCTAGGGATTTTTGGAAAAATGCATTTCGTGGCTGGCTGTTGCATGAGAGAGCAGCCACAGAGGCTCACTTTTCAGCAATTTTGCCTTATTCATCTGATGTGGTTGCTCTCTAATGCAACAGCCGGCCACGAACTGCGTTTTTCTACGAAAGTCTAGCAAATCCCTATGTTCTATGAATTTTTTCACAAAAAATTCCCAATTTTCAAGTAAAATTATAACCTAACGGAAGTTGAATTTTTTTCATGAAATATTATTGTCTGTTGTTTTGGAGTTTGTAAAATTAATTGTGAGTCCCTATTTTTAATCCAATAATCAGTTCTCAATATAGAAAAATGAAAAGGTCTTTAACAGTATCCACCTGAGGCTGTTGCAATGTTCCTAAATCCTAATTCTATACTCTAACGCTCTCTCTTTCAACGGTGAGTAAAACTTAAACTAAGGCTCTATGAAGTGAAACCATTGTTTAATTTACAAAAAGAGTGATGTTATATTCACCCCTTTTCTTTACTTGGGACAGCCCCTCCAGTGTAAAGGAGTAGTCAAAAATACACTAGAGGGGCTGTCCCAAGGAAAAAATAGTGAATACATCACATCCCTAGGAAAATATTATTTCCACCTCCTCTGCCAGCTATTGGACCGCCTTTTGTTTGTCATTTTCTCAAGATGAGTACATAATCAGGAAAAGACAATCCTCAAACTAATTAGACGGTTTGGATGCATGCACCAGTGTCCCTAGGACAATGGTGGAGATTTGAACGTGTGATATTTCATATGTAATAGCTAAAATGGATGGGGCCCGCCCATCATTTTACCTGTGATGAGGTAAAACCCTCATTTTACATCCATGCACAGTGAGGGTAGACCCACCATTATAAACCCCATCATTTTACATCCATGCGTAGCAAGCGTGGGGGTCAGCTTTTTACAGTGCATGTGTTGATACGGTTAGGCCCACCATCTCCACTCAAACATATGCATATGGTAGGGCCCACTATTTTACACCATGTTGTGATATGTTAGGTCCCATCTACTACACTCAGACCCAATCATTGAGTTGGCCACCATGAGTAGAGTCTCACAGGTTCTACCCAATCCCCCCTATTTTACAACTCCTGCTTTGATGAGGTGGGGTCCATTACCCATGGATAACAAGGGCTAGATGGGGATTATTGTTACATGTGAAAAAAGGGATGATTTCATGAGTTACAGTATCATCACGAGTGTAGAAGAAACGAAGGTGGGGCCTTTTTTATCTGACCACGTTAGCCATAGAGCCGAACCCTAGTGGGGATTTTAAGTGCGGAGATAAGCTACTGTGTGTGTTTGTCACTTTCCCAAAAGAAACAGATATAAAAAGGTATGGAAATGGTGGGAACGGCTTTTGATGTATAGTCATCGTCGTAGGTAAATTTTAAAAGAGAATTGTGTTAAAACAGAGTAGTAACCTGGTTGAAATTAAGAAAACCAATATCCATCCGAAAGTTTTCGATATAGCTATTTTCCAACGCTATCCTCCTTTTCTCCACTTCATGGGTAATGTAAATGGCAAACTACCCTTCTCATTTATAAGATCTCGTTAAGTCTGGATATTTTGGTAATTTCAATACAGGGAATTTTAATGGAAAAGTGGTGTATTTAACTAAGGCTCTGTTCACTTGTTTTTCAAGGAAAGGAAAAAGAAATGTTTCCTGAGAATCGTACGTGGCATTAGGAAAAGAAATCCAAGGAATCTGTGCAGGAAAAGGTTTTCCTAAACTGATCCTGAACTGTTCACCTGCGCAGGAAAAGGTTTTCAGGGAAAATGCTTGCCCTTCTTTTCGCACTAGTTTTTCCGGAAAGCGAAATCCGAGTATTTTTGGTTGGAAATGAAATCCCTAAAGGGGGGGGGGATGAGCTTTTCCATGTCATTTTTTGACTTATTGTAGAAATTTCACATGTTTAATTCTATTTTCACGAGAAAGCAAGTGAACACCAAAATCCTGTCTTGTCAAAGTCTTGTCAAGGAAAAAAGAGGTTGTTTTCTAGGGCTTTCCCGTGAACGCAAGTGAACATAGCCTAAGGGAACAACCACATAGGCTCACTTTGTCCAATTTGCATGAGAGAATAGCCACATAGGCTCACTTTTCGACAGATTTTGTCTTATTGATTTAATCATCAGATGTGGTTGTTCTCTTATGAAAAAGTCAGCCGCGAAATGGCTTTCCATGAAATTGCTTAGCAAATCCCTCTACTAACTCTCATATTAGTTATTACTAAGCCCTCATAGTGCTCAGCTCTACTGCTGTCACGTCTAACCGAGTCATGAAAGAGCCAAATGTAACTCGGGCTCAAAAAGTTTTAACTCGTGGGAAAAATGGAATATTCGATCGTTGAGATGTTCACGACTCACGACTGACAGGTTTAAAAAAGAAAAAAAAGAAAGAAGAAGAAGCAAAAAAGCATCCAGTCCACCAACAAAAACCATATCATACGAGGGAGATAAGAGGGGCCCACAAAGCCAAACAAAATGAAATTAGTCGGTCTTGGGCGGCAAATGTTACTTAGGTAAGTTCCACTATCCCTTTCCTTCAACCCCATAAATACCCCCTCCCTCTCTCCCCCATTATCAAACCAAAACCACCCTTCTCTCTCTAAAAAACTCTTGTGCATTTTTCTTGATTCTCTCTCAAAAAAATTCTCAAATGGGGAAGGATATGGAGGGAGACTTCACGGCAAAGGACTACACGGACCCACCTCCTGCACCGTTGATTGACGGCGAGGAATTGATCAAGTGGTCGTTCTACAGGGCTTTGATTGCTGAGTTCATAGCCACCCTACTCTTCCTCTATATAACTGTGGCTACAGTGATTGGGTACAAGAGCCAGGTAGACCCCATAAAGAATACCAGCCCAGATGCAGCTTGTGGTGGGGTCGGCATCCTCGGCATAGCTTGGGCCTTTGGAGGCATGATCTTTGTCCTCGTCTACTGTACCGCCGGTATTTCTGGTCTGTATCTAAACGTTACCGGAATATTCCTCCCACATTTTTTCTAACAAAATCAACACTCCAAGTTTTTTCTTTTTTTAACATTAACGACTATTTTTTTGTAACATAATAAAAAAAATCAACTCTCCAAGTTTTTTTTTAACAAAAGAAACGTTTTTTGTAACATTAACGACTATTTTCAACTGCCAAAATTCGTCATCCAAGTAATTTTGTTTTTGGCAATGGTAAAAAAAATAAAATTTTAGGCTACTGAAATTGACAGTGTCATATTTTCATAATTGCACTGAGTCATCTTGTCCTTTATTATTTGAGAAGCTCTTGCTACCGTTTCCAAAAAGTTCTAGAAGCCAATTAAAACTGAAAAGACAAGATGAGTTTGTGCAATTATTAAAACATAGTACTGCCAATATCAATAGCATTTTTTTATTAGGGTTTTTTTTTTTTTAACATTTTTTGTAGAAGCATCTAAAACCTGTTTTCTTCCTTATTATTGTAATGTAAATCGTTTAGGGCTCGTTTGGCTACAATGACTTTATTTTTATTTTTTATGATAAATCGGTGTTACTAAAATTAAAACCTATGATGTTTTTTTTTTTTCCTGTAACAGAGGGAAGCTCCAGGAAAACCCATGAAAATTAAAACCTATGACGTTTTTTTGGGATATTATATTAAGTAGGCGCACATTAGCATAATCTAACGGAAATTTTCTATCATGCGCAGGAGGGCACATAAACCCAGCCGTAACGTTCGGTTTGTTCCTGGCCCGGAAGGTATCTCTGATCCGAGCCGTGATGTACATGGTGGCTCAGTGCCTTGGCGCCATATGCGGAGTGGGCTTAGTGAAGGGCTTTCAGAAGTCATATTACGTTAGGTACGGAGGTGGAGCCAACGAGCTCTCACCCGGCTACAGTAAGGGAGTCGGCTTAGGAGCCGAGATCATCGGCACCTTCGTTCTTGTCTACACCGTTTTCTCCGCCACCGATCCTAAGAGAAGCGCCAGAGACTCCCACGTGCCGGTAAGCCATCGTTCACCCGGTCACTAACGTTCGCATATTGTGATATTGGCACTCCCTCCTCCTATCATAACTCTCGTAGGGTTAGTGCGTAGTCCGCATACCGTAGATAAGGAGTTTTGACTGCAGTTTGTATATTTACGTAGGGCTCGTACGCGAGAGTGTAGGTACGCATGATGCAGATTATAGAGAAAGCATGTTTCATGCTGCAAAAAATGTGCAGCTTTGTTAAATTTAGTGAAATATACACTTAGACCCCCTGTGGTTTCTGACACATTTAACTTAACCCCTAATGTTTAAAGGTAGACCCCTCAGATGACGGTTCGTCAACTGATTGTAGTGTTTGGATTCGGATATGGGGTTTGGAAGGGTGTATCGGGTCTTCATTAGCATTCATAGTTTTCAAAAGAGAGAGCCTGAAACCACAGGGGGTCTACTTGTTACTTTTTAAACATTAGGGGTTAAGTTGAATGTGTCAGAAACCACAGGGGGTCTAAGTGTATTTTTCCCTTAAATTTAACCATGGTTGGTTGACGTAGGGTGTCCCAACCCACTTTGTAAAAACAACGATAGTTTTCACAGCAGATGTGGCTTCCCTATGTGTAGCCGTATAAACCCGTATATGTCAAAAAGTAGGGGAAACCGTCCATTTGTTGGGCGGTTGTGCCCCAAAACTCATTTCGGTTAGGATGATCCTAACCGTCCGATCTATAGAGGGACTGTACATTATGGAAACCTCAGTTGATCGGAGGGATAGGATCATCCTATGGAAATGATTTTTGGGACACAACTTATTTATGCCGGGGCCCAATAAATGGACGGTTTAGATAATCCTTTGATGTGTCTCCGACAGTACTTTTTGAAAATACGGTTCTATACGGCCACACATCATGTAGATTTTGCCATAGGCGGATTTCTCACGGTACCGAATGGTTCTCGGCAGTTTTATCTTTTACGATTGAGAGATAACGTGAAGGGTGGGGCCCCTTTTAGCTAACCATCACCACATGTTTGCCACTTACTATAGAGATGATGCCCAATCGGAAAAGGGGTTCACTTTAGTCCTTTGTTTGGAAACCTAACTTGTGTATCTCGGCCCCGCTCTGATTCCTCCCATGGATTGATTATATGGCGCAGATTACACTGCAGTGCACGTTAGTCTGGTTTCTGTTTTTCCTTCTGTTATTGTCTTTTCTATTTCTTGAAAAAAGACTAGGTCACATTCTTAGTCATTAGAAAAGCAATTCCACCCAACAAAAGAGAAAAGGCCAGTTCCACTAACGGGAACCTTATTGAAATGGAAATCATGACTCACATGAGGCCTTTGATGTAACTGACCTTAGGGTGACTAAAGCCAAGTTAAAGTTAACCCCCATAGATTTAAATGTCAAAATCACCCTTGTTCTCTTTCAAAATGACTCTTTCCTTGCACACTTGTGGAAATTGTTGATTAGGGACTTGTTTTTCAGTGTTTTTTCTGTGGAATTATTTGTACATTTGTTACAAAATTGGCCTTGAACTTCTCATCTAGGTTTTGGCACCACTCCCAATTGGATTTGCTGTTTTCATGGTTCACTTAGCAACGATCCCGATCACCGGCACTGGAATCAACCCGGCCCGAAGCTTTGGCGCCGCCGTCATTTACAACAAGGCCAAGGCGTGGGATGATCAGGTATGGTGTTATCCCATTCACCTCTATCCCTACAAGTTCATGAGGGTATTTTCGACATTATGTATTGATGGGTATTTTGATCATTTATTGAAAATTTCACCTTAATTAGTAGGTTGTTTGTTGAATGGTTGGTGGTATTTTGAGCTTTTAGTGAATATGGTTCAAAATCTCCACATCCTCCCTCTCACTTGAATTTTAGTTTCACTACTTTTGTCATTGTCTAGATAATGTGTATTTTGTTTCATTTTCAAACTTAAAAAGATTCATGATCTTCAAGGTGGGCACTTGGGCAAATGATAAAAAGTTCTACACACACAAATACTAATGCTAGCTAGCATCTATGAACTATCACCGGATTCCCGTCTACGGCTGCCGTAATTTGACACAATCCATTGAAAGACTCACAAATTCTCTCTATATGTTTGTTTCAGTGGATCTTCTGGGTGGGGCCTTTCATTGGGGCCGCCATTGCCGCTGCCTACCACCAATACATTCTCCGAGCGGGAGCCATCAAAGCTCTGGGGTCCTTCAGGAGCAATCCCCGTGTATGATTTCTCATTGTTTTTCCTTTGATGTTACAGTTGATGAAAAGGAGATTGATCTTTCCAAAGAATAATGAAGTGGAAGTCTGTAAGAGGTGGTCACCATAGCTCTTTCGTCTGTGTGTGTAGAGAGGGAGAGAGCTGAGGACCATGTAAATGTGGATAAATACGTAAAATCCCATTTGTCTGGCACCCATGTTTTTAGCATATTGCATGAATGTATCAAAGTGTTGTTTTCTTTTCTTTCCTATTCTCTTCTTCTATGGTATTTACGATGGTATATGCTTCAAAAATCTAGCAAGTGGTTTGAAAGGGACTAAAATATGTTGTGAGTAATGTTTGTGGTAACTGTTAAATACCTTATAATTGTAAAATTATTTATGCTGTACATGTAAATTTCACTCTGACCACGAGAGGGTGTACGGGGAGGCAAAAACTCTCGATGGGGGATCTTATACCTTTCTTGAAATGATTCTAAATTTGGAGGGGGATGGGAATCGAAGTCACCAAAAGATACCCAAGGACCACAAAACCCTAAGTAGAAAACTAGAGATGAGAAATTCTGATAAATTGGTGTCTCTCAAGAGAGATGCTTCCAAATAGGCATTGAGAAATACCATTTGTTCTAATACCCATCAAGGGCCTGGAAAAATGTTGATGAGAGTGTAGTGAGGATGGAGATGGATGGTGATTGGTGAGAAGTGAAAAGATTTTCCTCCAAGATACAGTGAAGCTGAGTAGACATAATCTGACGTATGTTGACGTTACCCTTAAACGGAAACGGACATGAAACACCCTCGAATTTTGCAAGTCCGTAAGATAATAGTTTCTATTTTTGTGATAGATAGATAGTCAGAGAGAACAAAATAAAAACGAAATAAAGGAATGTTTAGAATGGCTTGAAGTGAGTGTAGAAGGCCTTTAGAATCACTAGAGGGAAGTCTCCACAATGGAATCTCTGATTCAATCACAAATGGTGTGTTTCTGATATCTTCTGATGCTTTCTCGAGTTGAAATACACCATTTTCTGACTCCCGAGTCCCGATCAATGTGAACTGTTAATATGACCATTACATCGTGCCAGATAGCGATTATACAGACCAGATTGGCACCTGTGGCGGCTGTTGGCTAGTGTAATACCCTTTTCCTTCTAATATTATATAAAAAATTTAATTTTTTTGTAATTATTAACACCCTTTTCCCAATTATGATTATTTCTAAATAATAGTTATAATAGTTTTAGAATGATACAGTTAAAATAAGATTAAATTAAAATAATCTTAGGGGAAAATAAAAACCAATTTTGGTGGCATCATAAGATGTCGAGCCCTATAAGCAAACTAGCTGATTTGAGGAGGCGCACCCACATCCTTCAGGATTTTGTTTTACACATCTCTTTTGGTTGAGAACGGGGACGTTATTAAATATTTTATTATTTCACGTCTCTTTTGGCTTAGAACTGCGACGTTATTAATATTTTATTATTTCTCATGTCTTTTTTGGCTAAGAACGCTACTGGATTCTAGAGTACGCCGCCGGAATATCAAGTACGCCGCCGGATTAAAGGAACACCCACCGTTCAAAGATATCAAGTAAGCCGCCGGATTCAAGGAACACCCACCGTTAAAAGATATCAAGTACGCCGCCGAATTCTAGAGCACGCTGCCAGATTATAGAGTATGCCGTCAGAATATCGAGTACGCTGTCGGATTTTTGGGGTTCAAATATGTGCTCCAAATGTATCGAGTACGTCGCCGGATTCTGGAGTACGCTGCCGGAAATATGGTGTACGTCGGGGAATTCAGGGGTACGCCGACGAAAATAATGAGTACACCCGTGGAATCTCATACAGAGAGATGGCGGTATTGTTAGAAGACGCCACCGTTCCATATTGATGTCCACGTGTCGTGGATCCGACCGTCTATGCATATTGGCGATGGCCAAGATTTAAACGAACGAAATGGACTCTGGGTTCAAAGGAAATTTTCAAATCCAAACCAAACCAGCTGTGTACAAAGGTGCCAGTGTTCCAATTTTTTTTTAACATGTGTAAAGCATCCATCCGTCTCTAGTTATTTCCGACGGCAAAGATAGAAACAAACCCATGGTTATGTCGATTCAAATACACATTCAGACAAACCAAAAGAAGGCTTGTGAAACGCGCCAATTTAATGGGCAGTAATGAAAAGGGGAGCTGAAGGACGTTTCGGTTGATGTTAGAAGGGTATTTGAGTCTTTTTACCACCCATTTTTGGAGAATCACCCGTGTTTGATGCTTGTTTTAAAAACCACTTTAAATCCGTAATTTCTCGAAAATTATACCCACATTCCATACTTTTCTCATTAAAATATGAGCTTGAAGGGCCCAATGTACCATGAGTCGTACAAAATATAAATTTTCCATCATGTGAAAATCGAATAGTTTCTATGCTTTGGTAAACTCTTGCACTGGGATTAGGATTGAGATTTATGTAAGGTTTTGATTGAAGATAGTATATTGTACTTCATATAGTGGGATCTTTTGGATTGCCTTTACCTATGGATGTAGTTGCAAAACATTGTAAATCTTTTACATTCTCGATTGGTGGGAACTTAAACAAAAGATATGCTTTTATTCATCAATGGGTGTTTAGGATTGTCAAATTGAAGTGATCAGACAAAATAAGGGATGTCATGGGCACTGGACTACAATCTACATATGTGTATGTTTTTGTGTCTTACACCAAATGGAAGGTCCTACGCAATCAATTTTTTATATTATCATGTTTATTATTGTATGGTCACAAATAAACTATGAGTTTAGCCTAAGCATTTTTATCATCAATGTCTTCTTAATCAACTTTAGCATTGTGACAGTTTATGAGAAAGATTTTGATACAAATACTAGAAGTCATTGAAAGTGAGATGGTTTTGGTTGGGTTTGCAATGAGATGGATTTAAATGAATCGTCATACATTGCCTAGTAAAGAATAATGTAATGCAGGTGAGATTATGACCTTAGAGTGTTTATCTAATAAAAAAGGAATAGGTGTTAGGTTAGTGGCTCTTTGGATTCCCTGCTCTGAGGTAGGGGGTATGCAACTGTCCAAGCTTATGTGAATAATTAATGAGTTGAAGCTTATCTTCTCCTTATTTTCATGACCTTTTGGCCTTTATTTTATGGGGTCGGTAGCTTTGAGCTGTTGAGTGATGTTCTTTTGTTTTGAGAAAAGGGTTGAATAAAGTGTTTCTTTCATTTTTAATTTCGAGAGACAGTCTTTGCTTTGTTTATTAATGGACACTAATGGGGCTTGTTTTCCATGTGTAGAGAGAGAGAGAGAGAGAGAGAGAGGTGGTGATGCAGGGCATCTTGCTTTCCAATTTCACCACTCGGTATTAAGAAGTTGCCATTTGAATCATTACCTAAAAGATATCAGTTTTATTTTACCAAATTACCAACCATGGCAACAAGTGCCAATCCGAGAGATTTAGATTTAGGAAACTAGCCTTTCTTAGTTTAATAGTTTAGCAGGTTCCTTTCTTAAGTCTAGCTAAATAGCAATAAATTACTTTTTGGTTACTACCCAATAGGAATGAGATCTAAAACAACTTTTATTTTATATTTAATTTTTCAATGCAAAATTGTGTAAGATCTTTACTCCTCAATTAGACTTGCTACTTTCTTTGTTTGTTTTTAGTTTCCAAAGTTAGGAGAATGCTCTCATTAGCCTATTTAAACTCAATGTAATGGAGAAGAGCTTGGTTTTTTACAACTAAAGTACTGAATGAAAATTGTTCTTTTCTTGTGGAGAAAAGCTGTTTTTGACACTTCTTTCTTAGAGCTTCCCTCCAACGTGGGTTAGCTTTTGAGCACCACAATTATCTTTTATTTTTATTTTTTATCGGATCATCATCGCCGTTATCGATCGCACGCCCATCCAGCGTTAGGTGGGGGGTGTCGCGGCACAAGAAGAACGATCAAACGAGATGATAATGGGGAAGGGGCTAACAGACGAAGTAGAGATCGAGGGGACAGAGACATGTCAAATACAATTTTTTTTTCATTTTTAAGATAAATCATCAATTGTAATAATAAAAGATGAGTCCCATAATTTCCAGTCATCTTACTTGTGCCCGATTTGTTTTGAATTTTGAGAACAGATTGTGTCCAAAACTGATTATGGGCCTTCGTTTTAGATTTTG
Organism: Tasmannia lanceolata; assembly: GCF_043159265.1. Classification (NCBI taxonomy): domain Eukaryota; kingdom Viridiplantae; phylum Streptophyta; class Magnoliopsida; order Canellales; family Winteraceae; genus Tasmannia; species Tasmannia lanceolata. Next base: position 51,659,886 of record NW_027518692.1, read on the forward strand.
ATAACCGATTTTGGGCCCCAAGTATTATTGTAATAAAAAAACATTTAATTTTGAGTCCAGTAATGGGTTTGGAGCCCACAATCGGTTGTCACAATCTAAAGGTCCTGTTCTTTTCATCCCAACAGATTATTGGCCCACGATTATTTAGTTTTGGGCCAAAACAAACAGGGCCTTACCTAATCCCAATTGGGAGACCAAAACTCAAAATTACATGTAATTTTAGGCCCATGTTTGTGCTAGATTTTGAGAATCGATTTGAGTCCAGAACTGATTAATTTTGAGTTCCAAAATCAGTTTTGGACTCGAAATCAATTCTCAAAATCCAAAAGGACCATAGCCTAAAAGCGACTGTGTCCTGGGTAAAATGACAATTCAATCCCTTCCATTTGTCCTTAGCTGTACCTGAAAACCATAGGCCATGTTAGGCAACGTTGAAAAAGAATTCCATGGAATATTTGTGGTATGAAAGCATTGGCATAATAAGGATGGGAAAATAATAAGCCCCACATACATGGGTTGATCTGGTCCATTTAGATGGCAGTGATCAATCAACAATCCTAACCACACAATAGGAAAGGGGTTTTGGGGTGTTCCACTGTTGGGCATAGCCATTTTTTGGGATGTGGTGCGTCAGATTTCATATGTATGTTGGGGCCCACAAATCTTGGAGCAATTAAGGGGAAGTGATGTATTCACCCCATTTTTCAATCGGGACAGCCCCTTCTGGTGTATATATGACTACTCTTTTACACTAGAGGGGGTGTCCCACGTAAAAAAAAAAGGGGGCCTTCCGTGCAGTTCTTTTACACTAGAGGGGGTGTCCCAATTAATAGGACAAAGGGGCCTTCCGTGCAGTTCTTTTAGAAAAATAAAAGACTTATTCCTACAAACGAAAGTATAAAGAAAATAATTATTAAGACCCATGGAAACTAAAAAATGTAGTGTGATGGATAGCTAGAGAATATCAAGATTATAATCAAGTTTACAACAAGGACAACTAGAGAGACAGAGAAGGTTAATCATGGTAACAATTTTGCAAAATAGTGAAGAAGTTTCTACCAGCCGCGCGAGCTGAGAGAAGCAATTACAGGCCCAAGAGTACCATCCACAGCTTTGTTCCATAAATGAACGAAATCTGACCGGGTGGATTTTCTGAATATGGGTTCTCTTTCCTGCAAGATGTTTAAGCTCTTTGGTTATGTAATCAAGTTATGACACATTGAGATTCAAGATTCAATGGTAAAAACCAACATTCAAGGGCCTTTCACCTACTAGGTGAAAAGAACCAATGAGGTAACTGACAGAGAAGCTGGGAGAAGATAATCTTGACATTATTGGGTGAAAAAGAACCATTCTACAATACTCCTGTGTAAGATATTGTCAGGTGGGGATCACATGAAAAATGTGGTGGTTAAAAGAAAAGCTAAAATTGAAGGCCATTACTATATAAAGGGTGCAACTAGGTGAAGAGTACCTACAAAATGTATGATTACCAAAAAGAGAAACCAACATTCAAAGGCATAAGGCTCATACTAGGTGAAGAAAATGAAAGGGAGATTAAGGGGCAAGGGAACCAAAGGGAGATGATGAGGGAAAATAAACAGTAATATTTCAAGATGCATATTGCACCAAGACAATGACAGAGGTCTTGAAATTGAAATGGAGATGAGCGGAGAGGGGAATCACAGGGAGATAAGGGCAAATAGACTAACATTTCAAGAGAGAGAGGAAGAGAAGGGTAGAGAAGTACTAGGTTTCTGGGATGAGAAGGAGATAGTCAAGGGAAATATGTAAGTTTGAATAAGGTTTTGAAAATCAAATGAATCTGGATAATGAAAAGAAAGAAGAGAGCAAATGAATAGTAAAAATAATTTCAAACATAAAAGCTGATTCATCACACTACATCTGGGTTGATGATGATGAGATGAAGAAAACTTGGTTGGAGAATAGAACAATTACATAAAATACCCACCAAATTGTGCAATATAGTATTAAAAAGAGATCGATCAAATCAACCATTCAAAAATTACCAGCATAAATAAACCCTACCACTATCTTCTCTCTAATCCCAACTTTCTAAAACTAATTAAATCCCTCTTAATTTTCTTAACTTTCCTAAACTCTAAAGTCTAAACCCACCGTAGATTACCAAGTAAAACCAAAACAACCCTAAATCTATGGAACTTTCCAAAATAAGAAAGATTCAAAGTTGAGTCCAAACATAGTATTCATGTTTCCCTCTCATATGGCCAGCCAACACAGACCTAATTAAACTATATATTCGGTTAAATGGAAAACAACTAAAATTCATCATAAACCTAGAGCAATCCCATGGCCTGCCTACCAAGAACAATGTGTGAGGCCTTCATTTGGTTAATGATCAACCCCCCTTCTTCTCTAGTTCTCTTCATTATTCTTTTCCAAATTATGAGCTAACTCATGAACTTTTCTTGCACCACAAGGGCTCCAAAAGAATTCTTTTAAAACCAAGGAAATATCTAATTCGGGATGAAGGTAACAGTTTCTGTCTCTTTATTCATGAAAACTATTGTCAATGGACTTGTAAGAGAACTATTAACTGGAGAGAGGCTGAAATGCAATATCAATGGATTGAGCTCCTTACCATCAGACAAATAGGGAACATAGGCCCCGTACAGGCATTTCATCTATTGAAAATGACTAATCCATAGATCTTGCATTCAGTTGATTGTCTTTATTTCTCTCAACGATGAGAGTTTATAAGGAACATAGCAACTTAGAAACACATGAAGGAAAAAAAGAGAAATAGCAACAAATCAAAAACTCACAGAATAAGGATAGAGGATGTTTGACATCAAGTGCTTCTTAACTCATCCCTGGCCAATGAATCAGTGATCTCGTTAGACCATTGATGGAGTAGTGTAAAGACAGACTAGGGAGATAACAAAAATCTTGTATTTTTTCCAAACTTCCACTAATCCCAACAGGCTAAGAATCTAAGATCATTTTGGATACTAAATCTAATAGCATTAAGAAAGTCACATCCCCTAAGAGAGGCAAAGGAATCAAGAAATAAAGGAGATTTTAGTAACCACATCACCCAAAAAAAAACACCCAAATAATCAGTTGACAATGACTTGGATCTCAATGCAATCAAGACACCAATAGTAGCAGCTTCAGTAATGTTCATTAATTCACTGAAGGAAATATGACGTTACCCATCAACTATGCCTCACTCTTTCTTTTTCCTCCCTTCCTATGAAAAGTCACCTTGAAGCTTCTCCATTCTTGACACCACCTCAGTAGGAATTATAAATATGAATAAGAAATAAATTGACTAGTTGAATAGCCCGTCTTTATAAGAATAAAGGTGCTTTCATAAGAGTAGGATAGGCTGCTTTTATAAGATGTCTCTTCTTACCTTCCTTCCCATGAAAAATCACTTTGAAGCTTCCCGATTCTTGACACCACCTTACTAGGAATTATGAATATGGACATAATACATTCACAAGTTAGATAGGCTGCCTTTATGTAGTAACCCCTCCCACCTAAAGGACAATGGCATTTCTTTCCATGTAGGAAGCTTCCTCTCCATCCTTGGGATTCCTTCAAAATTCCTAGTTGTCCTGTAGTTGGATCATCTGGAACCACAAGCATACTCAGAATGGGATCTACATCTTTTTAGATTTTGAAAAATTATTTTCTTTGAAGTATGATGACAGTCGTACTCTGTGTTCTGTGTTCCAGGGGAGGTTTTTGGCCTCTATGGCAGAATCAATAGAGAAGGCTTGAGAAGCAGTGGTTTACATTTTAGCAGATGTTAGCCAGTTTGTTGATCTCCAACTTCAAAATTATATAGAGGTATATGATAGCACCCAACTTTTGTGATTTGGAAGTTTGATCTGTGATTTAGACATTGATAAGATTCACCATACATTATACTCATGGCTCCTGGAGATCACTGTTGAACTTCCTCCTCTTTGATTAATTAAGAGGAATCTCACATGGGCTATAAGCATTTACCATCAACCAGTTGAGACCCTACTCATAGCTAACAAGGCAAGACCCTTTTCCTGACAGTAGCAAGAAAACCTCCATTTAGTGACCAAGAGAACCAGAATGATGCTTTCACTTCTGGTCCGTTTGGATGCCACAAAAAAACCCATAACGTAGATGGAAAATCGGGAAATTTTCCCATTAAATGCTATGTTGATAGTCGTTAAACCGGGAAAGTGGATCCTTGAAAATGGCAAAATACTTGACCGCCACCGGCTGGCTCATGTGACAGCGACCTTCACACAAAAGAATCGCCTATCCATAGAGGAAAGAGAGGTGAAACTCTCTCTCTCTCTCTCTCTCTCTCTCTCTCTCTCTCTCTCTCTCTCTCTCTCTCTCTCTCTCTCTGATATAAATCCATGACAGCCAAGAAAAGTAAAGAGAAAGGAAATAGAGAATTAAGATCAAGATCAACAAGAGAGATCAGGATCCAAAAGAGAGGAAGTTGGCAGGATGAAAGAAGAACTATCTCTCAATTGGAGGTAGGATTACCTTGATCAAAGTGGCCCTTGCCAACCATCTTACTTTATATCCCTCTTTCAAATTCTAAAGTAGGTGGCAAAATGAATTTAAAGACTTCAAAGGAACTTCCATTGGGAGGATCAGGAAGGAAGGCAAAAGCATCAAGTATCTTGTCAAGTGGGAAGTCGTTTGCAAGTATAAGGATTTTGGTCTTGACCTTGGAAATTTGATCCTAAGGAATAAGTCCCTCATCAGCTTGGAGATCTAAATTGAGATCAGCATGTCGAATTAGAGATGAATTCTGGGATGGGATTAGGTTTAGAGTGGGAAAAGGGAAAGGTGTTGTGTTTTGGGAAGATATTTGGCTCGGTAGAGTTGCTGTATGTCATAGGTTCCCAAGGCTCTATGGATTAACCAAAAGGGAGGTAATTGAAGGTCTCGCCGTGTTATGAGAGAATTGTGTGGAGAGTGGTATGGGGGTGGGAGTTCTATAGAAATTTGAAGGAGGGGGAAATCAATGCCTTACTAGACTATTTTTTTTTCATAGAACATTTTTTTTATCTGAGGGGTTTATGGAAGATAAACATGTTCGGGTCCCGGACCCTAAAGCCAGTGTTTGGTTGCACAAACACTCGGCATCCATTGGAATTTTGGTAAAAAAATATAAAGCTGATTCCTTTTTGTTGCCAATAATGCATTGGAATTCTAGGAGACTCCCCTACATGTTTCAGACATAATTGTTGCTTTTTTGCCCGTGTAACGCCCATGTGGCATTCATGTCCCCCTTCTCACATTCAAACCAAATTCTACCAAAATGCACAATTTTTGTAGAAAAATCTTGGAAAATGTGGTTTTTCTCTCTCTCTCTCTCTCTCTCTCTCTCTCTCTCTCTCTCTCTCTCTCCTATCTCTCTTCACTCTATATTCGTAATGACAACCCTACTTTTTCCACTACTCTCCGATTCTATGCCGCGCAACAAAACACTACTTATCACTATTCCAATATTCTCCGAGAGGTAATTCTAGACAAATCAAATGCGTGTCTCCTCCCTTTTGACTTCTTATTCCACTACTCTCTGAGTCACCCCCATGGATCCAAACATACCCTAAAGCTCTGTTTGGTTGCTTGTTTTGGGGGGATTGTAGGAGTTTCAAATGCATTAGATCTCCCAGAGATCTCCCCAAAGCATGTTTGGTTGTCATTTACACCTTTGACCACTAGACAACTTCTAGACATCATTATTGGTTTTTATCCTAGGTGGTGCCTACGTGGCGGAGATGTTCCCCCCCATAATCTTCTCCCCTTTTTTCACCAAAATGGAGAAATTTGTTGGGGGAATTAGGAGAAATTCTTGCCTTATTCTTTTTCTCTCTTTCTCTCTCTTACTTTTCTCTCTCTTCCACCTATATTTTGATAATGACACCCTACATCTTCCGCTAATTTCCTCGCGCAACCAAACACTACTCGCAAATCTCCCTCCTAATATTCTCCCCATCTTCCATTCTCTTCCATTCTTGTCTAATTCTCTTTGACTTATTTTTCTCCTATTCTCCCAGCCATCTACAAGCAACCAAACAGAGCATAAGGGCATCTTCTCGGTTATGTCCTTCAAGGTTCTTCACAGTGCCACCAAATCTCCTCATACTTTTTGGAACAAGCTTTCGGCTGCACCTATGCTGCCTTGGATCATTGTGCTCGCATGGACTGCATGCCTTGAACGGATAAACACTCAAGACCATCTTAAGAAGAGGGGTTCAGACTTGCAAACAGATGTACGTTGTGCCATGCGGAAGAAGAATATGCCAACCATCTCCTCATTCACTGCAAGGTCAGCAAATTGGTATGGCAAGAATTTTCAGATGGTTTGGAGTTAATTTGTTCTTTCCAGATCGTAATAGGAATTATCACAGAGTTGGAATCATAGCGGTTTGGGTCTCTTTGGTAAGATCCTTTGGAAGTTTTCTCTGTTTTCTATACTTTGGACCGTCTAAATTGAGAGGAATGACAGAACTTCAACGAAAAAAAGTCTACATATTCCAGGCTTGAGCTGAAAATCAAACTCCTGATTGTCAGGTGGGCGACCTCCAGGAAAGAAGGTTGGGGCATTTCATTTTTTGAGCTGATTAGAGGCTGGAATCCTCCCACTGCGCATAGTCTGAAACTGAACTTTGATGGCTCTTCGATTGGAAATCATGGACCTGCAGTGGTTGGACGTACAATAACAACTCTGATGGTGATATTTTGGGATCATGCTTGGTCTTATTGATAAAACTGACTCTAATGAAGCGGAAGTGAGAACCCTCCTTGGAGATTTGAATCCTTTCATTGTTGAAATCAGGGATACATGCAGCTACAGTCATACTTCATCTACAGTCCTCGTAGTGCTAACGTTATTACGGATAGGCTTATGAAAAACAGTGTAGATAGATGAGATTATTCATTGGGCAACCTCTACCCAGTGATGTTTGGATGTAACTGGATTTTTATGAAATTCTCATTTGTTTCAAAAAAAAAAAGCTAGGATAGAAACCAAAGCAAGCTGGAGAAATATGCTCCATTCTATCAGGAGCTAGTTACGATTGGTAAACCTCCACCATCCAGCTTAAAGGGGAGTGTCAATTAGCACAAACTATCTTGCTTCGAGTTTTGCATTTTTGTATCTTTTAAGGGTGTTATTGTTACTATGAATAAAAAAGTGTGACCATACACATTCTTTTAAGGGTGTTATTGTTACTATGCATAAAAAAGTGTGACCATACACATTTATATGCCAGCAACCGCGGTAAGACAAGGATGCAAGCGTTATCCTGAATGATTGGGCGTAAAGCATATATAGGTGGCTTTTCAAGTCCACCGTCAAATCCCAGAGCTCAACCCTGAACAAGCGGTGGAAACTACAAAGCTGGAGTATGGTAGGGGCAGAGGGAATTTCCGATGGAGCGGTGAAATGCGTACAGATAGGAAAGAACACCTACGGTGTAACCATACACACATTTCAAAATTTAGAAAATCAAACACAGATTTCCTCATGGAGATACTGTATCCAGATTCGTTGTTGATTTGGACCTCGTGATTTCATTTCAACATGACATTGAACCTTTCTCCAACCAAAAGTTCCGTCTTATTTTTTCTTTCCACGAGTTATTGTTACGTGCCTAGTTGGCCGTAACACAAATAGAAAAAAACAAAAGATAGAATAGAGAAGGGGATGGTTGATTCGAGGCAAACGGATCTCCAAAAGGCTCAATTCGAGAGGAGCCATTACTCTCATAGAAACATAGTTTCTGTTTTTGCTGTAAATTTCTCTTCTTTTATTAATGATAAACATGCCCTTTAAATAGAACAACTCCATCCCACGTTTACAGTTACCCAAAAGATAAGTAACAATGAGAAAGATCGGGAAAAGAATGAGAAACCAAGATTCCTAATAACAACCATAACTTTCAGGACTCAGATAAAACAATTAAAACCCAAAACCTAGGAGATTCATTTGTGGGAAGATTTTGTAGCCATTATTGGAGAATCCACATTCTGCACGCATCATTCCTACCCCCTTAGGAGCAACCTTGTCCTTAATTCCTCAAGATTGAATTGTTGGAGAAACTACCTCAATCCACTTGGGTCCCAAATCCTATTGGGCAGAGTTGATATTAGCTTTTTACAATCTTCAAAATCTGATGTGATCCAAGTTGGAAAGAAATACTATTTTTCCATGGAGTCGCATCGAAATGACAAAACGATTGAATAGTTGAAGAAAATCAAGATGCTCTTCGGTAATGTGTTCAACTAACTCAACCTTGTTGCCATGAATTCTTGCACTTTCCTCGACCCGAACATCAATATTTTCAAGACTATGATTTTCTTCATCTTTGCGCAATTCCTCTATCATTATGCTGATTTCGTCCAAGCCTTTCGAAAACCGTCTATGCCCTTCCATCATTTCCAAAACAAGTTCTTTGATCCTTCGAAAATCATCATGTAGAGAATCCAAGATCTCCCGAGACACAACCATGGAGCAGGATCGACCGCTTTTATACCAATTGTTACGTGCCTAATTGGCCGTAACACAAACAAAGAAAAACAAAAGATGGGGATGGTTTATTCAAGGCAACCAGACCTTCTAACGGCTCAATTCGAGGTCATTACTCTCCTAGAAACATAGTTTCTGTTTTTTGTTGTAAATTTCTCTTCTTTTATTAATAATAAAAATACCCTTTAAATAGAGCAACTTCATCTCACGTTTTACATTTATGTGGATAATAGCATGACCCAAACCCGGACAGCTGTGGCTCTTTGGCTTAAAGTCATGGGTATGCCACCCAGTGACGCAAGTTCGAATCCCCCTGTAGTAAACCCGATGCGCGTGGTTTACAGGTGATTGCGTGCATCCATCCCCACTCTAAACCGGGGTGGGGATACCCTATGTCATCAAAATAAAAAAAATAGCATGACCCAAAAGATAAATACCAATGAGAAAAAATCAAGAAAAGTATCAGCAACCAAAATATAAACTTTAAGGACTCAAATAAAACAATTAAAACCCTAAAACCTAGGAGATTTATCTGTGGGAAGATTTTGTATCCGTTATTCGAGAATCCACATTCCACACCCATCATTTCCCAGCCATGGCGTAGGATCTACCGCTCTGATACCAATTTGTTACGTGCCTAATTGGCCATAACACGAATAAACAAAATAGAAAATAGAAATGAGGAGGGGAGAGGTTGATTCGAGGCAACCGGACCTCCTAACGGCTCGATTCGAGAGGAACCATGACTCTCCTAGAACAGAGTCTCCTTTGTGCTGTAAAATTCTTCTCCTAGAACAAAGTTTCCTTTGCTATAAAGTTATCTTCTTCTCCACTTTTCATTGAATTCCTACTACATAAATACAGGCAAGAGAGAGTGCCACATCACAAGCACACTTACCCACTAACAAGACACATCATAAGTAACTAACTCCCACTACCCTAAACACATTAGCCACAACTAATGGCCATTACACTAAAACACATACTCACTACTATGCACTAACTAACCCCACATACAACATAAGAAAATACACATAGCATTCCTTCCCCCTTACAAACGACCTTGTCCTCAAGATCGAATTATTGGAGAAAAACTTATTCCACCAGGGTCCCAAATCTTAATGGTCCCGATCAGTTGAGCCTCGCCTCCAAAATCCATCGTGATCAAAGTTGGGACGAAATAAGATTTTTCATGAAGCCGCTTCAAAATGATGAAATGATCATGATGATCCTTGGTGGTGTCTTCAACAAAAACTATTCTTGTCGCCATCGATTCTCGCATTTTTCTAACATAATGCTTAGGGAAATCATTATCAGAAACCGCATCATGTATTATTAAAAAAACATGACAATTCAGAAGAAAATTATAAATAATAAACACGTCTTAACATTTTCCGACAAGTTGATCCAAATATCTTTGATGCGGATGAAAATCATAATGATTGTTCCAGTCGTTAGCGTTGAACAATTTTTTTATATTTTAACTATTATTTTCGTCATTTTATTTGTAACCTACTTTTTAAGCATCAAATCTCATCCGTTTGGTGGGTTTTTTTGTATTATTAGAAAGGTTTTTCAATTACCTATCTAATGGGCCAAATATCATATGATTTGGATGTGTTTTGAGCAAGTTATGAGTAGGAAGGGGTATAGGTCAATTACGGGATTACTATTTTTTGTAAGTTTTTATCTTTATTTAGCTTTGTTTTAGATTAGATGAATGGTTGAGATTAGTTCTTAACTTTAGGTTATCTTCTAGGGTTTCTTTTTCTTATAAATAGATCTTATGAAAACAATGTAAGAGACTTTGAATATTGAATAAAATTGAGATTTTCTTTTGTGAGAGCTATTGTAGCTTGGACTTCTTCTTCCTTTCTCCTCTTGGTGGTTTGGAACCATCTTCTCTCATCTCCTCTCCTCTATTATCTTTTATTTCTTCAATCAAATCAGCACAAAGAAGGTTAGTAAATCAAATTTTCTTTTTTCTTTGTTCTTGAACCCTAAAATATAAAAACCCAAAATCCATAGATCTCTCTCGTCCTTCGAGATCTCATTTCGAGACTTTGAATGATTGTTTTTATGATTAAACTTCAGCCTAAACACCAAAAAACCCTAACTTTAAAACCCTTTTGAGCCTTATTGAAAATTTGCACCCTTTTCAAGCCCGAAAACCTTTTTTTAAAGATCCTTAGCCTAAACTTACCACCACATCAGAGCCTAAACCCTAGAATTACTTGTATTTTACCCATTTAAACCTTTTACCCATGATATGGACAGCACTTTCCTTCAAGTTCCAGATCTGTCCAAATTACCAAAACGCCCTTTTGGCCTAAATTGGGCTAATTTAACCCCGTTTTGCTACTGCCCTTAAAATAATCACGTGTAAATTCAGCCCTAGGTTAGTCTTTTAAGTGTTTTCTAGTATTCCATGTTAGCCCTAAATATTTCCTAAACATTAATCCCATTAGGAGTGTAGGATCTTCCCTATTCTAGGTATTGTCCTGCATCAATCTTTCATCATCATCCAATTCACGTAAAATGAAACAACACAAGTCTAATTTTTAGAATTTCCCCAATAGAACATGAGAACAAAGAGAAAAATGAAATTACCTGTGGCCGTTGATTTGATGAGATCAAGCTGTAAATGCTCTTGCGCTCCTCAAAAACTATGAGGCCCGTAAAAACACATCCTAATGCGGCGCCTAGAAGACGCTCCTGCGTAATAAAAAAGCATCAGATATCATTCACCCAAAAAATAGGTTAGGAAATAAAAGACAAAAAGAAATTCCATCTCTACAGGAAGATTAAATTAGCCAAATGCAACGTGATGAGAAAATTCCATGAAAAAAAAATCAATAGAAATTCGAAGGAAATTCTTACTTGAGCGACAACGCTAATCATCGCGGAATCTTTTTTCCTCGATGGAGAAATGAAGAACGTCTCCTAAATTTGCGTCTGGATTCTGAAACCCAAGCTTTTCTTCCAATTTCTATATGCTCTAGGTTATTAAATAGGCACGGATTTAGATTAGATTTACCGTAATACCAGGAAGGGCCTATCTCTACTAGGAAAACGTGCTGTATTGTAGGATGATTCCACACGGACCCCACATGGATGATCTATAGCAAATATTATGGCTATTGGATGATCTTAGATTTATACCCAATATTATGGCTATTGGATAATCCTAGCCATCCAATTGATGGTCAGCTACAAGGAAAGAGATGAAATTTTAAGGGGAGTATATACTCCTCCCTTTTCTTCCCCGGGTCACCCCCCACTAGTGTATTCATGACTACTCATTTTACACAACAAGAGGTGGCCTGCGGAAGAAAAGGGGAGAATGTCGTTTCCCAATTTAAATTGATCATGTTATGGGCCATCATGTAGCGGGCCCACTAGATCAATCGGCACTCACATGTGCTAGTTGTACGCTATATGTGAGTCAATTAGCTCACAATCATGAACTAGGTGCTTCAGCTTATTTGCTTTGTTGACTTTGAAGTATAAAGCTCTTAACACTTGTCGCATGAATGAGCAAATAGTGACATGTTGGCTTGACGACCACGATGCCACTTACACTTACCGATTGGATCAGCGCCCAAACCTAGTGGCTGTCACTAGGATCGTGGCTATAATAACTATCTAAAACTTAGTTAGTGATGGAAAAGGCGTTACCATTATCTTTATTGGGCAGCACCAAAGCATCGAGGCCGAGTTGATCAAACTATCTCCTTGGTCATGCCCTCCGAGCCTAAGGGGCTTTGCTGGCCTCATAAGCCAGCAATCCATCCCCCCAACTCTCAATCAATGACACCCGTGACCTTGCTCTGATACCACCTGTAGGATTGTGGTGCTACCAACTATCCTAAAATCAATTGATGATGGGAAAGGCACATCCATTAACTTTATTGAATAGCATCATCGTGGAGTTGGGGCCAGATTGATCAAACCCTCTCTGGTCAAGCCCTCTGAGCCCATGGAGCATTGTTGCCCCCCATAACCCAACACTATCAAATTTGAGGGTACCCATTTCATTATACGGGGACTCTTTGGCAAAAAAAAATTAGATTTGAGAATTAATTTTGAGTTCAAGATTTGCTCTTGGCAAAATTTGAATCGCATTAGGGTTCTAGTTCAAAGTTGTAGGATCCCCCCCCCCCCAAAAAAAAATCACCATGGTGGCAGTAAATGGTATGAAATCACCAACATCGCTTTCGCAAGTCCGTCGAGGGCCACATTCTCTTAGTGTTGTACAATAAGATACTTCGACTCATCAAAAAAAATAAGATACTTCGAGGCACATTATAATTGTCGCTTCCCTTAAGAAAATGGCCGCCCCACCGATTGAAGAACTTGTGGACACAACCTCCAAAATACAATGAAGCTCTGTCACAATTGACTCATCTCTGTTGACGTAATGCACTGCACTGCACCGACAACGATAGACCTGAATCACCCTTGAATTAGACAAGCCTAATGAGAATCCTAGTCTATATTTCTAACAAAAACAGGAATAGAGAAGAAAAGAACGCATAAAGAACAAGTCAAAAGGACTTCCATCTAGAAATCATAATTTTCATATTGTGAGTTCGTAGTAAGTTTGCAATGGCTGTTTTGCGGTCCTTTTATAAACTTACTGGGGGATTTTCATCCCTGCTCGTCCTTGTTCAGTGTGGGTTGAAATTTGACCATTGGATCTGTTGGCCCAGGGGCAAACCCGAGAGGAGGTGAATTGGGATTTTGAAAACTTTTGTTATGAAAATAATTCAATAATCAAAACAAGAAAAATTAGAAATTTAAGAGCTGTGAAGATAAAATTAAATGCACAAGTAAAATAGAAGAGAGGGTAAGAAAAGTGTGCACCAATTTTATAGTGGCTCGGTCCAATACAGGCCTACATCCACTCTCATAAAGATATCCCCTCTTCGTGGCTCCACTCCGGACTTCTTACGAGTGAAATCCAACCCATTACAAGCTTTGCTCCAAGCTCTGAAGGTTGATTCGGTGCCTTCCCACCAAGCCAAGGCTTTATCCCCAAGCCATGGGACCGAAGGTTAATTCAATGTCTTCGCCAAATAAGAAGAAGAAAGAACAAAAAAAAAAGGAGTGTTTTCATTCAAATATATGTAAAAGAAGGTCTCAAGATTGTTCATTTATGACTAGGGGCCTTAGAGCCCTTTAAATAGACCAAGGAACCCAAAACTGATGTTGCAGGTTCGGTCAGGGTTTACCCGACCCGCATCGACCCTACCCGAAAATAACCTGGGTCGGGTTTAGAAATCATGGGGCTTGGGTTGGCTCAGGTTTTAGGTTGAAAAGGCTAACCACTCATAGGTATGGTCATGTTCAAAGGAAAAACCCGAAACCTGACCCAACTCATGCAGGGTGTACAATGACTGCCTTAAATATCTCCAGAATAACCCGATAAATTACTTTCCAATATATTGATATAACTGTTTTCATCGAGGTGATCGTGGTTGTGATGTGAAAAAATAGTTTCCTTCTTAAAGATCTCTTGAATAACCTGATAAATTATTTCTCAAAAAGTACTTTACAGCCCACACCATAGGATGATCCAAACCGTCCATTTGACGGGCCACATGTAAATAAATTGTGACCAAAAAATCATTTCCATAAGATGATCCTAGCCTTACTATACGGCCCACACCATAGGATGACCCAAGACGTCCATTTGATGGGCCACAATGGTGCTCAAAAAATCATTTCCATAGGATGATCCTAGCCTTACTATACGGCCCACACCCTATGATGATCCGAACTGTCCATTTGATTGGCCACAATGTAAATAGTTTGTGACCCAAAAATCATTTCCATACGATGATCCTAGCTTTTAGATCTATATAGGTTTCCACAACATGCAGTTCCTCTATAGATCAGAAGCTAGGATCATCCTATGTGGAAATTATTTTTGGGTCAAAGCCAATTTACATTGTGGCCCTTCAAATGGACGGTTTGGATCATCCTATGGTGTGGGCGGTATAGTAACTTTTGAAAAAATAATGAATTATGCAAGCTTACATCATATAAAAACTCTAAAAATCAAGGCGGTGTGGGAAAATCATATTGTCACCCGTAACATTCCTTAAATAAAGGGTAATATTGTCATTTTGAAATTTAAATCCCTCTTCCGTTTAAATTCAGTCAAGACACCATCAACTTGACTCCATTTGCCAAAAAAATGGCCAAATGGTATTACTCTCTCTTTGCAAATTAGCAGGCCATGTTACTCTATTTGAAGTAGCTTTGTCTAGCAATTTCCACGAATCTTACATTGAAGAAAGATCCAAAAACACAAGATCTCGCTTATTTTTTAAGAAATGGACTTGTTTAATCTATTGCTACATTCATTGACAAAATGAGAATATTTTAGACAGAATTGGTCTGTTAGTTTTTATATAAATAAAAGAATCCAGAATACCAAACTGAAGAGCGTCCTTGCATAAATCAGCTGCAAGAGCGTCTCCATTGGATCAGAACCACTAAGATTTTGGCAAGGACGCCCTTGATTTTAGCATTCTCATAAAAGAGTGTAGCAGGAGTGCAGAACGAGAGGAAACAATTCCGAGTTTGTTTCTTTCAGTTCCACACTTCCTCTGCACCTCACGTCCGTGTCTATTATTTTATTCTATAAATTGAACCCCCTCATTTTACAGAAACACCCTTTTTCTTACCCCTCTCCTCTCCAAAGAGTATAATCTTCCTACCTACCAAAAACAAAAGTATAATCTTGGTAGAAAGAAGACTAGATGTGGTGACTCATATACTCCACGTGGCAAGTTCCGATTCCTCCATGGAACGGCCATCCTCCAATCACAGCTATCCACGTTGCAAATTCCTTACATAGAATACACCAAATGGCGTACACTTCTCGTTCATTTATACAACGAGATCTGAAATCTCTCTCAGACCTCAGACCTCAGACCTCTTAAAACCCTAACACAATCCTCTCAATTAGGGTTTGAAAATGGCGAAAATGGAGATTCGAATCCTCCTCATTCTCTCAATCACTACTCTCCTCCTCATCCATGCCTTCTCCTCCACAACTCCTCCCAAAGAATCTTCTCCAAAAGACTCCGATCTCGAAGATCTAAGCTTTTTAGAAGAAGACGATGAACTCCCTCCATCTCAACCGTCCATTCCTGATCCAGATCATTTAACCGATGACGAAGACTTCGAAAACTTTGATGATTTCGAAGGATCGGAATCCGATCACGGAGATTCATACTCGGCCCCTCAGATCGATGAGAAGGATGTTGTGGTGTTAAAAGAAGGGAATTTTAGTGAGTTTTTGGAGAAGAATAGGTTTGTGATGGTGGAATTTTATGCGACTTGGTGCGGCCATTGCCAGGCGCTTGCGCCGGAGTATGCCGCGGCCGCGACTGAGCTGAAAGGTGAGGCTGTGTTAGCTAAGGTTGATGCCACTGAGGAGAACGATCTTGCTCAGAAGTATGAAGTTCAAGGGTTTCCAACGGTGTTTTTCTTTATTGATGGGATTCATAAGCCCTATCCTGGGCAAAGGAACAAGTAAGATATTTTTTCACTCCAAGAAAAACATTTTTGATGGATTTTTTTTTTCTTTCCACTATTTGGAGGGAAATGACATGATTGTAGTTAATCTAATGGGGTGATATCATAAATTGAAGGCGCTTCTAAGTAAAAATTGAATAGGATTGGTTCAAGTCAGCTTTTTTCATGTGTAAAAATTTAGGAACTTTTAGTTTTTTTTTTCCTTTCCAAACTTTTCTGATAAATTCTAGCTATCCAAACAGGGTCTTAGCGTGAATTAGAAGATGGTTAAGGTGATTTTACATTTTTCATAGTATTGTGAGGTTGAAGAAGTGAATGTCTGCGGTTTGATGGAGGAATTCATCGATGATATGCTTGCTGATGTTTTAGTCAATGTTAGGGAAGTTCTCATTTTGACAGATTTGGTATTGGTCGAGTTGATCCCGATCGTTTAGAAATGAGTCATGATGAGTCTACTTCCACTATTAGATTGTCAATGTCTTGATTACTTGTCTGCCGGAGCCCATGAAGGATTGCTTGAACTTCTACTTCATTAGTCTTTTATAGCAATAGGGCTGGAGAAAACCCAAACTTTAAAGCTAAACTCATCTCTAAGGAGGCATCCAACCCCTGCTGGGCCCGGATTACCCATACAAGATGCGTCAAAGTTCACATTTGCTTTGTTAAATTTTGCCATTTTGGTTTTCAAATTATTAAATTTAAAGTAGACGGAGCAAAAGTTTTGTTTCAAGGAGATTTTAGGTCAGAGTTAGGAAATAATCGGTTTTTGAACATTCAGGTAAGAATCATCAATTGCACCAATCATTCAAACAAAAAAAAAAAATCATCAATTTCACCTGACCTGATGAATAGGCTTTCCTGAACTTAATCATGAAAGTTACTTTAACCAAGGTAAGCAAGGTGCCTAAAAAAGCTTAGGGCAAGCCTAGACAGAAATAAGAACTTCAGTGATAGTGTTGGAACAAATCCTTTCTTTTTGCATGTTTATCTGTATTACAAATAGTTCAGGCTTACAAATAGATTCATGTACGAATCCTTTCTTTCTCACATTTAGCTGTAATTATAATTGTTCAAGCATTCAAATAGATTCGTTTACTGTTCAATAGTTTACTCATTATTCATTAGTGGTAAATGCATATCTACATATGTTTATCATGTTTAATTCATATCATTGATTGCCATTCAAAAAAAATAAAATAAAAAATCATATCATTGGATTTGACATTTGCTCTAATTATTGCTCTTGTTAGTGAAAAATAATTAGTAATTGCTAATAGCATAACGACTAAATACTAATTATTAATAGTAAAAGTTAATATGTTTATAAAATTGTAAATGAAGTGCTGGCCAATTCTGCCCCCAAGTTGTGGGGAGTCACCTGGGCCCTAGGTGGCCATCAACCGACAAGGTGATAGCCTACACCATTGCCTTATAGCTGTGCAAACATTGAATCACTAGCCAATATGGAGGATAGCCTGCTTTCACCTAGGTGCCCGGGCCAATGGAATTGACCACACTGATTTTAATTGATAGTAAAAATTTCTAACTCATTCTTAATTTGACCACACTGATTCCTCTGGGATTTTTTGAATGAAATCATATTTCAAAAAAAAAAAAAATTGATAAAAAAGTGAAAGTGCTCAGTTTTGACTGCATTTTTCTGTCAACGATATCAGTTGCTGTGTAGGAATCTGTAATTCAGGTTGGAATATTGAAGTGGTGATTTTTTTGTACATTTTTTCTTACGGAAGCTTTCCTTTAATCTTTCTCAAGATGTCTAAATCCACTTTCACCATCAGCTTATTGAATTTGAACTTTTCTTTATGAATCTTTGGGATTTGGCTGATTATGCTTAAAGTCAAATCTTTCTTTTCCCTACAATGATTGTGTAATTATTCTAGTCAAGATTTTTGGTAAGAATTATATGTTATATATAGCTTAGGTTTCAACTCTAGTTAAAATTGTAAGTTCAAGGATTTTTTTTTTGGTGGGAAACTTCTTGTTTTGTTGTTGCTTTGAGTTTTAATTTATGATCTTTATGAAAAATGGATGACATGATTCACATATTTAGACATATCTAAAGGTCACTGCCTTTTGAATATAATCTGTAGGGATGCAATTGTGACCTGGATTAAGAAGAAGACTGGACCTGGTATTCACAACATAACCTCAACTGAGGAAGCAGAGCGAATACTGAATGTTGAGAGTAAACTGGTTTTGGGCTTCCTCGACTCTCTAGTGGTACTCTTTTTTTCCTCTTAATAGTCTGCCATAATTTACCATTCAAAAAAAAAGTCTACCATAATCAGTAGAGGGTTTTTACTTCGAGAATTACAAATGCTACAAATTTTAGTAATGTTTAAATACATGATTTACCGCATGTAAACTTGTTGGATTGACCTTACTTAGTAAAGAATCAGATCAAGTGAGGGAGTAATTCTCTTTTTATTTTCCAAAATCTGAAAAAGCTCAAGAAATTTGATTCTTGGTTGATCATTGAAAAACTTGATAGAGTACTCAAAAAATGAAAAAAATGGGAAGTGTGAAAATAGCTTTTTAAACTCACACACCAAATAAGTGATTGAGATCTGAATTGACTCATATTGGGTCCACGTTTCGTCCTAGTCAAAATATTAGATTCTACACTTGGTTTGTAGTGGCACCTTGAAAAGACAATAATATTTACTATTAAAACAATGAGTTAGCTTTTCATTTTTTTGTTTTGAGATACACTATCTTCTTTCATAACAGCGCAGTCTCATTCAAATTGATTTCTTTCAAAATCCACAGGGTCCAGATAGTCAAGAGCTTGCCTCTGCCTCAAAGCTCGAAGATGACGTCAATTTCTACCAGACTTCCAGTCCAGATGTCGCCAAGTTATTCCACATCGATCCTAAAGCTAAGCGTCCGGCTTTGGTCTTGTTGAAGAAGGAGGCTGAGAAATTAAGCCACTTTGGTTAGTCTTCTCATTGCCTTGGACATGTTGAGGTGCCTTCCAGTTAAATTTTCAAAGAATATTTCTTTGATCCAGCATTTTTCCATTTTCACAGATGGTCAGTTCACTAAATCAGCAATAGCTGACTTTGTTTTTGCCAACAAGCTTCCTTTAGTCACCACTTTTACTAGGGAAAGTGCTCCTTTAATTTTTGAGAGTTCAATCAAGAAACAGGTACATTTCTATACTGGAGTATGTCTTTCATTGGAAGATTTTAATATTTTTAATGCTCATCAATCACCATTTTATTTTCAGCTTTTGCTTTTTGCCACTTCACATGATGCTAAGAAGGTATTACCGACCTTCCAAGAAGCGGCAAAACTTTTCAAGGGAAAGGTAAGTCATTGCAGTTGCTATGTATTCTCTTTGGAGCTTTACTTAACATGGATGAACTCACCATCAGTATCGAATAGCCTTGACTCAACTTGAAACAGTCTGGATTTTTTAATTTGACTTGGCAGAGTCAATGTAAAAGAAAAACCCTTATTCCCGACACTAGAAAAAGTTGGAACTTGGACTTGATATTTGATTCCAGGTCAAACCAAGTTCCTTCTGCGTACTGATGGATTCCTGTGCTATGGTCTTAATCATAACATGTTCAATCCTATCATTCTTTTCAAAAGTTAAACCTATAAATAACTAACCTAGCATTGCTGATGATTTTCTGGTCCGTTACAGCTTATATTTGTCTCTGTGGAAATGGACAATGAGGACGTAGGAAAGCCGGTCTCGGATTACTTTGGTGTTACTGGAGATGGTCCTAGTGTAATCTCCTTCCCTTGATCCATCCCTCCCACCCATCCTCTTTTTTTTTTCTGCAATTGATCTGTACTTCATTAGAGTTCCTTCAACTTATGAGTTTTTTTTTTATTAAAATAGTTCCTTCAACCTATGCGTTGGGAATGTGTTTTTCTAAATGTGTTTTTTGCCCTACAGGTTCTTGCTTACACAGGAAACGATGATCCCAAGAAGTATATGCTTGATGGTGAATTAACTCTAGACAGTGTCAAGGTTGGATATAATACACATTTCTACTTTTCTTTTCTATTCTTTCACACTCTAAAATGTTGCTCTTGATGGCGAAGTAACTTACAGACTGCGTCAAGGTTGGACATGCATAAGCATTTCTGCTTTTTGTTTCTATTCTTTTACACATTAAAATGTTGCAACGAAATGACAAATCCTACAAAAACTCACTGATTTTACACTTTTTAAGGTGATGTTCAGACACTTGGCCTTGACTTGGAAATTGGGTTTACATTCCTGATTTCAATTTGCTACTATATGAAATACTCACTTTTCCATTAAATATATATATATATATATATATATATATATATATATGTGTGTGTGTGTGTGTGTGTGTGTGTGTGTGTGTGAAAGGCTCTTTGATTTTATAGAAATAAACATGGACTTTGACCTGGTATTTGGAGCACATGCAAAAAACTGAGTAGACAGCCTGGCCTGTTCTGAGTTGACCAACAACTTTTGCAAAAAAGAGACTCACCCATTTAAGATCCGTTCCAAGCAATAATGCAGAGGGAATAAAATTGGACTCTTATCTGGTTGCACCGAATTTGAACATGAATATAGTATCTTGCGTTTCTAACTGAAGTAACTACTTTTACTGTCATTGCTTTTATGAATTTCCTGTAGTACGAGCATTAACGTTGACATGTTTATGCACACTCTCCTCTCTTTGTCAGGCATTTGGGGAAGGTTTCGTGGAAGACAAGCTCAAGCCTTTCTACAAGTCTGATCCGATACCTAAGAGTGTGAGTTGTTAGATTGTAGTTCCCCTGGCTATTGGTTTGCCTTTTGGATTCTCTGATCCTCAAATGTCCTCACTCTTTCCGCTTATTGATTGATACAGAATGATGGGGATGTGAAAATAATTGTTGGAAACAATTTTGATGAGATAGTGCTGGATGAGTCGAAGGATGTTCTTCTCGAGGTAAGGAGCTACATCAATGGGCTGAGGCAAAATCTATCTTTTTCATGATTTTCAGTGATTTTCATCTCCTACTGCAAACCAGATTTATGCTCCATGGTGCGGGCATTGCCAAGCACTGGAGCCTACTTACAACAAGCTTGCAAAGCATCTACGTGGCATTGATTCCCTTGTCATAGCCAAGATGGATGGAACCACTAACGAGCACCCGAGGGCAAAGGTCTTATCCATGAACTTAAGTCTCTATTGTCACCTTTCTGTCTATTTTTTGGTAGACAACAATGTTCAGAAACTCGGACTTGGCAAGGAATTGGTTTTTCCAGTTTCAAGTTGACCTTAGCCAAGTCAATGAGAACCCGATTTAGTTGGAGCCTGGTTCTTAGTACTGAGCTGAAACAACACTTTATATGGGTCTGATTTCTTTTAATAAATTTAGCAAGCTCTTCAAGTGATGAATTTCGTCGGAAACAAGGGTTTTGTTCATTGATGGTGTCTTTAAAATTTTAACAAGTACTAGATTGTGACTGCCAATTGATTTTGTGCCAAGATGGGCTTGGTATTCATCACCCTAACACATACTTGTAGCTGAGGGCCCTGTTTGTTTTGGATCTTGAGAACTGATTGTGAGCCCAAAACTGATTATTGGACTCAAAATTAAGGCCCTGTTCATTTAAGACTATGACTACCTATTATGAGTGCCAAACCGATTGTTGGACTCAAAATTACATTTAAATTTGAGTCCAACAATCAGTTTATCACTCACAATTGTTTGGCATAATCTTAAACAATCAGGGCCTTAACAAAAAGTTGAGTCCAATAATCAGCTTTGGACTCACAATCAATTTCCAACATTCAAAGAATAGTTGAGCAGATTGAGTATACCCTTTAAAAGATAGTATGCCAAGAAAGTTCTTGCTCCTAATTTAGAATCAAAAAGTGTAGGATTTTTTAGCTTTATATTTACACCATTTTAATTTAATCTGTTTTGCCCATGCAGTCAGATGGGTTTCCAACACTTCTTTTCTTCCCAGCAGGAAATAAGAGCTTTGATCCAGTAAGTTGAGATGAAACGGCATTTAATTTCTCCTTTAAATCTTTTTTTTCATTGCTGTGAGTCACTTTCTATCATTTACATTATGATGAATTGAGCAGATTACTGTTGATACGGATCGAACGGTTGTGGCGTTCTACAAATTCATCAAGCAAAATGCTGCAATCCCTTTCAAACTCCAGAGACCGGCCTCGGCTGCGAAAACGGAAGATGAGAGCCCGAATGACAGCAGCAAAGACGATGTGAAGGATGAGTTGTGAGGGTTTTTAGGTATGTAGATGTATCTGTCTTTATTTATCAAATAGGAGCAGGAGAGTTACTACTGACAGAGGTGAGTGGAGAGAAAGGGAAATTATGTTAACAGTTTGTTGCCCACTCTGAAGTTTTGACTTGTTATGAATCTCCCGTGGATATCCTGTGAAACACTGCAAAGGCATGACAATAAAAGTTTGATATTTTCTTCAGCTTAGTGATTACTATGATATCTGAAAACTTGACTTGGTTTTCAAACTAGAGCAAACTGACTTTTGATCAGTGGTGTGGTGGAGTTGAGCAGGTGCACCATGTAAGCTAAATCCCATTGGGGGAAAAAAAAGCAAAGACGTGGACGAGTATTTAAGGACATTCTCTATGTCTGGGTAACTGGGTTACTGGGTAGACCTCAAAGAAGTCTCTTGAGACCCAGTAAATGAATGTGTGGAAAGAATACTGAAAAAATGGTTTGCTTTTTTAGGTGGGGGGAATTATCCTAATTAAAGCACTTCTGGCTAACATCCTCATCTGTTGTTTTTCACTTACGGAGATCTCGTTTGAGGATGGATTTTGAGTCTAATAATCTGCTTTTGGACTCAAAATCCAAAACGAAGAGGGCTTAAACGTTTCTAAAAACCAATGCGTAAAGAGAGAGGCTACGAAGTTCACTCATAAAAAGATATATATGCAAAACACTCTTAAGCGCAGAATGATACAAAAAACACACACTCGTGTCATATCTGTCTCGAAAATCCCTTTCAGTATTCCCATGTCATATGCATTGGCGTACCGTTTGAAATAGCATTTAAAACGGAGTTTTGCAAAACGGCATTCTGGTTCAAAATGGCGCTTTGCCAAACGGCATTTTCATGTTTGGTTGGCCAGATCAAAACGGCAAACGGAGGTATTGTGTTTGGTTGCAAATGCTCCAAAACGGAGTTTTAGTGGTAAAATGACCAAAAAGGGCATTGTTTGGTTGGCCTCAATGTAACTCAACTACTCTCTCATTAGGCCCAATATTAAAAGGTCATTAGGATCTCATTCAAACACTATTAAAATTTAACATCATTGCTAAAAAAATTAATGGCTATACCTTTGAGGTTCTTCTCCTTCTTCTTCTCAACAGCCGGATTTGCCGGATTTGACGGACGAGTGGAGGCGCTGAGGCAGTGAGGCGGGAGAGGGTTTGCAATTTTGCAAAGTAGATGAAGAAAGTAAGAAACTAGGATTTCTTTTAATTCTTTTGTCTTTAGAAAATCAAAATTAAGAGATCATATAATGATATTAGCAGCCCCTTTTTTTGAATTAAATATTAACAATTTAACAAATTTGTGTCCTAAAGAATGATATTAACACCCCCACTTTTTTGGTATTTGACGTAACGCGTAAAATCGCGCGCATATACGTAAAAATGGGTTTTGGTGAGGGCAAACATGTAAAAACCCACAGCCTAAAAACTCCGTTTAAAACGGCGTTTTGCAAACGGACCTCTCCCCCTCCGTTTGCAAAACACCGTTTTGAGGGTTCAAAACGGTGTTTCAAATGGTGGCTGCGCACCCAAACACTCCCAAACGGCCATTTGGCCCCAAAACGGTGTTTCAAACGCCAAACGGTGTTTTAAACGGTACGCCAAACACGCACTAAATGTGGAACGGGAATACAAAATTAAGGGTTGCCCGTAAGAAAGATCCGTGACAATAGTGTGCCTTCGTAGCAGTCCCAAACTTGAATGTAGGTTGTGCCCTAAAAATCTTTTTCCATTGGATGATCATAACCCTGCCCATCTATAGTGGGACTGCACATTATATTAACTTCTATAGATCGGAGGGTTAGGATCATCCTATGGAAATGATATTTGGGGCAAAACCAATTTATGTTGTGGCCCATCAAATGGACGGTTTGGATCATCCTATTGTGTGGGTCGTACCATACCTTCTTTTTTTTTTTTTGGAAAAAATACGTGTTTATAGGGCACACATCATATAATCATGTCATCTTCATTGTATGGACTACCAAATAAAGGGTCAAGATCACATTAGTAACGTGTGGTCCAGATCAAAGTTCTAATGAGGGGCATTCCCGTCATTTAGATATAATTTCCGGAATATTTCGATATAAAACCCACAGACCCTGGTTGAAATTATTTTCACCGATCCCGTTTCTATAGCCAGGTACGTTTCTACACCAGAATCTCTCTTCTTCTTCCAAAAGGAGGACTTTTTTTTCCAAGTTCATGTTGTTTAGAGTTATTTTAGTTTGATTCACATAAAAAGTAGTTTGAATTATATTAATTTAGCTTTTGTTGCTTGCACTGTCTTTTTCTGTCTCGCTGATAAAATTTTATAGTTGATGGATTCCTGAAAGGGGAAATTGCAAGATTCTGATGCGTTTTAGACTGTTTCTTCAAGTTTAAAGGTTTGCTTGATTTGTTAATTATTCTTGGTTTTTTTCTCGCAAGTGGATTTTGTCTTTTAATTTTTAGTTGCAGACCATAATACAGTATTATGGTTCTGCTTAGATTTTTCTTTTCTGATGCGGATCAAACACTGCTGTTCCTGGATCTCGACATAGAATTTCTAAAAGGATTTAGATTTTAGATGGGTTCCCTCATGTTCCTTGGGTTACTAATTTTTTACTTGGTATTTCTCTGATGTCTCTCTGTCTGCCATTATTTTGAGTTTAAGTTGCAGAAAATAGTAGAATAAACTGGTTTTGGGTTTCACTGCTTAATGTATTTTTTCTTTCTTGCTGTTCAATCTCTCTTGCTCATTGGTTTCTGAAGAGAGATGTATTACTGAAAGCCTCAGACATTTTGATTTCTTCTTCTTTTTTCTTTTTTCTTTTTTCTTTTTTTTTTTTTGGGGGGGGGTTCTCTGAGAATTTTGGTGGGTGTTAACTGAGATTGACTGATATTTGGAATTTGGAACCTTTATCAGGGTTTTTGGTCAGGTTTTCTGACTAGAGAATAGAATCATGGAAGACATCTAGTATAGTATAATTCTGTTTTTTTTCTGGATTACAGATAAAAATTTTATTTCAAAATAGTGACCTGAAGAATGTTTAAAGATAGATACAAACCCTAATAAAGGTTCCAAGTTCCAAATATGTCTATACAACAATTAACATTGAAAGAAGGCAATTTGTATAAGTTGTTAGGGAATACGGGTGACAGGTGGAGCAGCTCTCATTGCCCTAGTTGACTCAGGTATGGATGATACAACTCTATAACACATGCGTCTAGGCTATATGAGCAAGAAGGGGCTTCAAGTTCTTTATGAGAGGAAATTACTCAAGGGACAACACTGTGCAAACTAAGCTTCTACAAAAAAAATTCATATGGAAAGTAGTGCAAGGTGAAGTTCAAGACAGGCCATCATACAAGCAAGGGCATTTTGGGCTACTTCCATTCGGATGTATGGGGACTTGTACATGTTACAGCGAGAGGTGGAGCATACTATTTTATTTCTTTTATTGATGACTACTCCAGGAAGGTATGAATATATTTCATGAAGCATAAGTTATAGGCATTCACAAAATTTAAGTAGTGGAAAGCAAGTGTGGAGAAGCAAACAGGAAATTAGGTTTTATAAACACCTGTGAAATAAAAGGCTCTCCAAGCCCTACTACCAAAACGAGGAGGCACAAGAAGATGAATTTTCTCTTGGGAAGAGAGAGGAAAGGAAGAAAAACAAAGGAGTGGAGATATTCTCTTGGTTTTCTAGCCTAGATGAGAAGGAGAAGGAATACGATGGATTTCTCGCTTGGGCGAGAGGTAAGAACATGCTCAGTTATTCTCTTGTGGGAAATACAAGAGATGGCAACAAGGAGGGTTTGAAAAGGGTCGCAGGGTAAGATTTTTAGAATCGATCTAGTGTTAGATCGATTGAGGAACTATTATAATCTTTGTTTTCTTTCTTGTTTATTAAAATATTCTTCATATTGCCCATGGACGTAGGCCTTTGTGCCAAACGTTGTAAATCGTGTGTTCTTTTGTGTATTTCCATTGTGTGATTATTTCATTCTTGGCTTTGATCACGGTTATTGATTGGATTTTTTGTCATTTGGTTTTCTACATCTACATTTTTAAATTGCATAACTTTCTATCATATCTTCTCTTGGTGATTGAATAGTTTGTATGTAGCTTTTTATGGAGCCATGTTTATAACTGCATTAGGAGTTTTAGTTTGTGACCTTTACAAGTTAATTTTTACATCCTTCCATTCCTGAGTACGAGGACTGCTGGAGTAATATTTGGGTTTAAAATTTCGATTTCAACCCTTTGAACAAGGGAATTACTTTTACACGGACACTACTTTTTCATAGGCGTACTATCTTGTGAATAATCCTAGTTCAGGTTAAACCTCATTATCGCAATGGATCAGCAAACTTTGGCTTCAAAGCAGCCATTTAAATTGGAAGCTTGTACACCAGATGATTGCAGGCCTATGTTTTTTTAATTGGAGTGTTGTTCTCGTGTGAAGGTTTTTTTTGTATGTAATCCATGTCCTGTCATTATGGTGCACGAGAACACACTATAGATAGTTGCATGCTTTCCCCAGGGCGTTCTATCTCATTACGCTTTTCCTTCGCTATCATAGCCGTACTATCTAGTGAATAATCCCAGTTCAGCTTAAACCTCATTATCGCAATGGATCAGCAAACTTTGGCCTCAAAGCAGCCATTTAAATTGGAAGCTTGTACACCAGATGATTACAGGCCTATGTTTTTTTGTTGGAGTGTTGTTCTCATGTGAAGGTTTTGTTTGTATGTAATCCATGTCCTGTCATTATGGCGATTTTTTTTGGTAATTAATTGTGCTACCATATGTGTTTGTTTCTTCGCTTATTGAATAAATTACTTTATGCCATGCAGTTTTTCATCGAAATTAGTGTTCCAAGTGTACAAACATGATGCTTCTTGAGCCTCTGTCTTTAACTCGGCCTTCTTGTTACTATGCATCCACCAGTCTAGCTATTCATTTTTCTCTCAATTGTTGCATGTTCCACACCGTTAACTGTGTTGAACTTATGTGTATCCCTCATAAGTTATGGTTTTCTTTCTCAATTGTTGTATGTTCCACGCTGTTAAACTGTGATGAACTTATGTCCATCCCTTGAAGTTCTAAGCAAATTTGAGGACTAGTGTATTGTGAAACTCTACTCTGATGTGGGATATTAGCTTGTTCCTTCTAGTTTTCTTGTCAGGGGAGCATTGCAGCTTCTCTACTGTTTTACATTTTTTTTCCATCCCAATCACAATAAATTCTTTTGTTGTTAATTGTTATTCAATTCTCTTTATAGAAGCTTTCTTACTCAATCTTTGTCACATTCTACAGAAGAAGCGGTTTGATATTCTTTCTAGTAGTTTATTTCAGATTTTAGCCCTCTATCTTGTCATCATTGTCCGAAGTTCTTGGACATTGTCTAGAAGTTTTATAAGACAAGCCGATTTTCTCATGAGTGTAGATATATGACAGCTCCTTCTCATTGTACCCCGTTGTATTTGTATGTTGAAATTAAAAACAAATTGAGAATTCAGGGTTCTCAGTTCTGATACCCTGCTTACCTGAGAATTGGAGGAAAATTATGCTTAACTTGAAATAATGGGTTCTCCTACTTCCCTAGTATGTAGAAATGCCAAATAAAATGAGCAAAATACTTATATTAGCTGGATAAAGAGAAAGTTGCAACTACGGCCTCAAGTAAAAAGTAAAGTATTTAGACGACCGTTTCAAAGCTCCCTGCATCAATCGTCAAGTCATTTGAGTCAACTCTGTTTTACCTTGGTCGAGTTCTTCTCCGAGTCCGCATTTAGCATTCCCAATTAAATTAGAACTCATTTGACTCTCAAGTTATGACCACCTCTTTTGTGCCACACCAAGTCATATAGGATTTCTTTGGCTGTGGTTTGACCCATATCCGCATTTCAAAACACTGATTTAGATTTGTATACGTCTGAATGGGACAGTTGTCGAAAGAATCACTTTCCTCACTGTTGTATGCCTCATTTGACACCTGCCTGTCCATTTTATACTCTGATACTTCGAATGAGAAATTAAACCCATTGTATTTAAACTGTTGTTAAAACAGCTTATCAAAAGGAAATACTGCTTTAATATTATTAGGATTTGTCCATATGATTCGTGGGTAGATATTTCCACATCAAAATTGAGCTGTCAATAATTAATTTTTTGAGGCAAACCAACAGGGGCGTATCCTGCTAATTATTCCTCATTAACTCTATCAGGGTGCTGATTCTATTTAATAGTTATCACATCAAGTCGTTGATGTTCAATGGAAAGAAACTGTTGTAGACTGCAGTTTACTTGCACAAGCCATTTCCTGCCCTAGTGTCTCCACTTTTTTTCTTTTTTCCCCTTTTTCTGTTTCTATCTTTAGTATTTTGGACGCATTGATTTGACTGATAGATTTGAGCAGGCATTTTGAGGCAAGCATGGAATCGAACAGGGGTCAAGGTGGAATTCAACTCTTGCTGGCTGCTGAGCAAGAAGCTCAGCGCATTGTCAATGCTGCTAGAAATGGTAATATCTCCCCTTCTTGTATTCTACGACTTTCACCATGAAACAAAGGTACTCATTTTTGTTAAAAGCAAATGCTGTATCCGACCCGTCGATGACATGGCAGTGAAAACTTCTCATTATGATGTTATCTAGAGTCAGACATTTGTGGTTTGTATGCTGTGGTGGTTACCATGTGCAAAAGCATCCTACCAAATTTGCAGTTTGCGAAAGTGGCTAGACTCTCCACACATGCATATGGGCGGTTTACTTAGTAATAAAGAGCATATTGTGTGATAGGGCCCTACCATGTAGTGTGCATGGCTTATCATGCTAATAGGAGGCTAATAGAGCCCTAGGAAAACACAGATGCATCTTTCTTTGAAAAATAAAGTGCATAGGCATGTGTCCATTGTAAAAGAGCAAATGAAGTGGTAAAACCACTGGACAAAAGAACATAAATTATGAAAATACCCATACTTTAAGGTTTAATTTTCTAGAGAATAGGAAGCCATCTCTTGTGGCCAGATGAATGGAGAATTTGTCATATGGTCATCCATAGCAATGTCTAGCAGATAAATGGATTGGATCATTGAAAAAGTGGCTCTACTTGTGCTTCTGCCCACCCATATTCATCTAAAGAAAAATATATGTATCTATCATATAGCAGCTCTTTATGTACACCCAAGGTTTTAAATTTCAGTTTCGGAGGTAATTTCGGTCCTATCCGAAACCGAAATTTTTGCCGAAATCCCTAAATTTCAGCCAAATTTCAGTAACGGGCACTTGAAATGTCGTTTTTTGGGCCAAAATTTCGGGCAAAATTACTGAAATTTTGGCTGAAATTATGTAAAGGAATAAAAAATTAATATTTTATCTTAAATTTCACCGAAATTTCTGAAATTTGGTAAATTTCGACAATTTCGGTCTTCGGTTTCGGTCCTCACCAAAATCTGAAATTCGGATTTCGGCGAAAATTTAAAACCTTGTGTACACCCACGCACCAATGTATTTCTGTTCACCTGGATGCATTATATGAATGTCTTTGCAATTTTGGGTTTTCTGAGGTTGGGTCTCCAAGTATATATATTATTTGGCATTATCACCCATATCTTGTGTTTTTATCTGAAGTCACATAGCTGTATAAAATAGTTGCACAGACAAGTCGTTCTGTTGGGTTTCTCGGAGTGATTTTGTCTAAGCTTGCACCTCATATGAGTTCCAATAAATAGGAGATTGTTTCTGATTTTTTTTGTTTGTTTGCTTTGACTTCCAGCAAAAATGGCTCGACTGAAGCAGGCAAAAGAAGAGGCTGAGAAGGAGATCGCTCAATTCCGTGCTCAAATGGAAGCTGAATTTCAGAAAAAACTCGCAGCGGTAAATCTCAATCAACCCATTACTCGTTACATTTCCACGTTCTTAAACACTAAGCTCTCTCGTATTAACAATCAAACAGAGTAGCGGTGATTCAGGCGCGAACGTTAAGCGCCTTGAACAAGAAACAGAGGCAAAGATCCAACACCTAAAATCTCAGGCAGAAAGGATATCACATGAAGTTGTTCACATGCTTCTAAAGCACGTGACAACTGTGAAGAATTAACTGAGTGTTGTATAAGCTGGTATGCCGAAATCTCTCCTACTTAGAGACTACTACTGTGTTTTGTGGTGTTCATCCAATGAAGGGTGCTTATCTCTCTCTGATTGACATGTTGGTTTTAACTGTTGATTTGGGTCTTATGATTGTTCAAGTGAAACAACTATGTATTTGCTTTCAAGCATTTAAAGATCTCAAAAACGAATTAAATACTGAGATCTCTTATAAGGGAGCATAATTTGCCAATTAAAATACCAAGAACTGAGATCTCCTTCTTGGGTTGCCTGTTAAAATCCAACTTGACTGCCTCCCTATCAGTATACAGGGGCACAGGTCTTGCTTGTAGTGTTCAAATAAGATGATAGCTCTGATTAGGATCCAAGTTTTAAAAAAATGACCTCTCCAGTTGTGCAACTCATTTTCCATAAAATTTCTTTTCCAAAATGGAAACTTTACCTTTTTTTTATAGGGAAATTTGGCCCTGGTTTCATTGTACATGGAATAATTTTTTTGTGGAACATTTTTTCATTAACATTTTTATGTTATCTAGAGGATGTTTGACAGCCATGAAAAAATATTACATGCAATACTTGTGGAGGCAGTTGTGAGGGATGGGCAGAGAGGGAGAGACTTGAGAAGGTGGGAGTGACTGGAGCATAAAAGCTCCTAAATAGGAAACTCATTTCTTAAAATTAATGTTTCAACGCGCACTCTAAAGGTGCCTTTGAATTGTCATTTTGTTAAAGAAAATTTAACAAATTTTTTTGTTGATAGAACTTCAATTAGTTGAAAAAAGCTGAAAGCCTAATCCCATTTCTCCTCGCTTTTGACTATAATGACTTGGCCAAAAACACGAAAATTTACTAGCTACCAAATGCATATAAGAAATGTTCTGGACAACAAGAAATATGAGATTACTTGGAGAGGCCTTTTCGCTTTCGATTTGTGTGGTTAGGACTAGGTTATATGGTTCTTGATTGCAAGAAATTGTTCTTTCAAAAAAAAAACATGTAATATGAGCTAAGAGGGACTTGATAGGGAAGTGTGGTTGTTCCTTTCATGCAGAAGTCAGCCGTGATTTTCCCTAACAAATCCCGAGCAAAGAATGTCTATTTATCATTTGAAAACAATTTCACTCCCATTGTAAAAATGAATCATATTAGTTTTCAGTTCAGTTCATGCTTTACCTCTATTTTATAAATTAAACCAACCCAAACTTCATAAATACTAAGAATTGAATACACATGTTAAAATATATCCCTTGATTATCAAGTTCATTAGTTATACGAAAAAGTGCATTTGAAAGAATGTTCTCTACAAAAGAAACATGGCTTCCACTCGAAATACGATTTATCATTGCCCTCTTTTTAGCCACTTTCCACCTCTCTTCTCGAAAATGTAAAAAGATAAACACAAGCCACAAGATGAACGCGGAGAATTACGTGGTTCGGCCAAAATGTCTCTGCCCACGGGTTAGAACACAATCTTCCACTATAAGAAAAAAAAATACTAGTACTACAATGGATTGTTCTGCAAAGCCGCAACCCTTTTCCTTACTTCTCAACTAAGACCGTACACACAAGAGCAACCCAAGAAAAAAATCCAAGAGAATATCCAAGAGGAATCCGAGAAAAACCCCAAGAAGAAATCCTCTTCCTCTTTCTCCTTCTCTCTCCTCTCTTTATTAGAGTTGTAAAAGACTTGGGAATGAGCCTCTATATGGGCAGCTTGGGATAGGACATTACCCTGGGGGGTATGGGGCGGGCTCCATGGTCAAGGCTTTGTTCTTTGACGAACATGTCAGGGGTTCAACTCCAGCTTACCTACCCAAAAAACCAAAAAAAAAAAAGTTGCGTGACTTTCGTAATCTTTTATATCTTTAATACTTGCTAACCTCTGTAGTTTAATATCTCTCTTGATGTAATCTTGTGGTAGATAAAGATTGTTTGTAACTAGATAAAAACCATGTGTAAACATCCGTTTAGTTCAGGGATTCTTTGTAACTTTTATATGCATCTCAACTCAACTAAGCCTGTGTTTGGCGTACAGTTTGAAATAGTGTTTGAAACGCCATTTTGCAAAACGGCGTTTTCATGCTTGGTTGGCCAGATCAAAACGGCGTTTTAAACGGCAAACGGAAGTATTGTGTGTTTGGTTGCAAATGCCTCAAAACAGAGTTTTAGTGGTAAATTGACCAAAAAGAGCATTGTTTTAGGGAAGTTGGAGAGAGAGGGGGGGGGGGGGGGGGGGGGGGGGGGGGGGGGAGGGGTGTTAGGGCAAAAAAAACAGATGTAAAAATGGGTTTTGGTGAGGGCAAACACGTAAAAACCCACAGCCCAAAAACTCCGTTCAAAACGGCATTTTGCAAACGGACCTCCCCCCTTCCATTTGCAAAACGCCGGTGTTTCCAAAGGCGTTTCAAACGGTGGCTGCGCACCCAAACACTCCCAAACGGCCGTTTGGCCCCAAAACAGTGTTTCAAACGCCAAACGGTATGCCAAACACGCACTGAGCCTTTGTCCCAAACTAGTTGGGCCCCTTGTAACTTTTATATGCATGAGATCACAAATTTCCATCCTGAATTTTATTATGGTATCATAGCTTATTTGTTAAAAACAAAAGATAATTATTAATGGTAATCTTTCAAATGGTAAGGTTTCCTAAGAATCCTTTTCGGCTTGGCTTCCACGTCAAGAGATGCAGCTGTATCACTTTTAGTATCTAATTAACATAACTGGAAAGAAAATTCCATAAAACATAATGGGTATACAGAGAGATCTGCGAAACATCTCCATAAGACTGAAATAAGATCACATAAATCAATATAAACTGCCTGCAAAGAGCAAACTCTGATAAATGGTATATATACAATATGGGGTGGCCTGTAGCACAATTGGATCAAGCCTTGTGCTTCAACCATAAGATCACAGGTTCAGTCCATCCATCAGATACAATACTCTAGATTGACAGCCAGAATTCAAACTTCTTTGCTCCGTTTTTTCTTTCTTCGGTATGGTGTAACATTGCGCAGGTATGTGTTTGTACAGTGCAGCATGCGATAAGTTGTCTGTTTAGCCAGCCCAAAACCAGTTACAAGAGACTATTCCTCAAATCTCCCTCGAACAAGGGAAAATTCCTTTCACCAAGTTATCAAGGTATAATCCAAATAGATGACAATGTAATGTCTCTTTCGAGATCCCAAACCGCTATTATACCACAAAACCATTCTCTTCTGCTGCTGCCTGCAATAACTATACGATACCAATTCGGCTCTCTTGCGAAGTACCTGAATTTTCAGCATTTCTTTCTCCGTTATCAGTGGGACCCGTTTGGGGTTGATGGGCATTTTCCAAAGATTGAGTTGGAGGGTGTCTTCCTTGGGAACGGTGGCGATGAACTAACCAGTTGTTCCACCTTATTCTCCATTGTAAGAACTCAATTACAATACAATTCCCACACATGGCAACGGCGAATCCAGCAAATGTAGCAAGAAGGACGGATAGAACGCCTTGCACATGAATCTGCAACAACACACACACACACAGCATCTGAAATCTTGATCTCATCTTACATGTTTTTGAGTAGAGAAGAATTGAATTCATTTTTGTCGAGGAGATGAGAGTATCTCTTACTTACCAATGAGTAGAACATATGAGCAAAGAGAACCACCAGAGCAAATTGAATGACTGCATAAATCCAGACATATCTCCTCTCCACTAAATGCGCCAAATACAGAATATACAATTAAAATGGATCATATATACACCAAATAACTTACAATAAGAGTCAGAACCTACAACAATAATAACTGAAAGGAATGGGATTATATCCGGCTTACCAATCGTAGATGCTGTCATTGATGCTAAGAGACCCAACATACAGGAAAATGGCAGAGCAATGGCAATGGCACCAGAACCCATTTTGAAAACCTGAAATTAATTGAAATATCACCAGGAGATCCTGTTGATACATTTCACGAAGCTACATAAAAAGTCCTTAGCTTACCAGCAGCTGTTCGAGAAAACAAAAGTAGGCAAGCATACCAACAATTACGAGAACAGGGACGTCCTGCCAAATTCTGACAAGATCACAAGAAAAAGATTTAGCAACCCCAAAGGCTCAACGAAGCCATGCCAAAAAGTGGAAAATATACATGGGTTCTCAATTTCATAAATAAATAACCAAAAGTTGTAGTGTTTGTACTTTAAAAAAAGTTCTGTTAGCAAGTCTTCAGATCTCATGAAACCATTGAACTCGGATTCTTCGATTCCTCATGCCATGATTTAGCCATTAAGGTTGGTTTTTGAAAACTATTCTAGGAATTTGGTTGAACACAATCTAAGAAAACCTAACGATTCATCTACAATTTTAAAAAAGCAATGCACTGACTTCATGGATTCCTCTGTACTGATACCGAATTACCTAGTCCATAGATTCCCATTGGTGGAAATGATGTGACATGTGTTCATGTGGTTAGGATTGCCTCTAGCTCGATGGTCAAAGGCTTTGCTCTCCAACCTGGAGATCGGAGGTTCAATCCCAGATTACCTACCAAAAAACAATGTGTTCAGGTGGTTACCCATGCTATACTTGGTGGCCCCATGATTTCACAAGTGGATCATCTAGAATTGGTGGAACGATCTAATGTCCTGTGGGTTACTACTAGCATCTAGAAATTTAACGAGTTCATCAACAAAAATGAATTGGTTGAAATGATGTGAGTTCATCACCATGGATTCTCATTGGTGGAAATGATGAGAATTGAGAACTGTGTTCAGGTTGTTACCTATGCTATACATGGCGATCCCCATCATTTCACAAGTGGGTCATCTAGAATTTGTGGAATGATCTAAAGTCTTGTGGGTTACTACTAGCATGAGGAAGTTTTAACTGAGTTCATCAACAAAAATAAATTGGTGGAAATGATGTGAGGGTCTCCTCTTCACTTGGTATAATAAAAGGACAAGACTGGTTCTGGGCAGATTGGATTATGTTCTATGCTTGTACGAGGTGGGAGATTCACTTTCATAAGGCATTTTAGACGGTGATTTCCTAGAACTGGCGATCTTCTTGGATACTAATGAGGTGGCTACTAACTACTAAGGTGGACCCTTTCAGATTTGAAAACTTTAGGCTCAAGGTTCATGGCTTCTCCAAATTTCTTGATTCTTGGTGGACCAAAGATGGATTGGAAGGTAAAGAGAGGGTGAAAGTGGCTAGGAAGTTGAAGAATTTGAAGAGAAGGATCAAGGATTGAAAAATGAATGTGCTCAGAAATGTAACGGCTAGAAAGGATATGGTAATGAAGGAAATCGGCAGATGGGGCTAAGTTGAAGAGGTTAGGAATCTAGCAGAGAGGAAATATGTATGTAGATCGGATTTTGCCAAAGAGTACAAAGAAGTTACCAGATGTGAAGAAATTGCTTGGAGATAAAGATCTGTGAATTGGATCAAGAAAGGGGGTATAATCATTTCTTTCTTTCACAGGATGGCCAACACTAAAAGAAGAATCAATTTGATTACTTCTCTGTGTTAATGGGCAGTTTATGGAATAGAGAAAAGAGATTGATCAATCGATCCTTCGTTTTTCCTGGAATTCGTACTCCAAGGAAGTGCAGATCTTCTAACCAGAGGTGTGGACGTGAGTTTTTTAAGGGGTTTCTTACGAGTCAGAATGAGTCAGTTATCTCCCACCCCCAGTATGTGGACAACAAGTTGATTTTCTGTAAAACCACCGCTTCTCATCTCCGCAATGTGAAAAGGGTTCTTTGGTGGTTTGACGAGATCTCGGGGTTAAAGATTAATGTTTCAAAGAGCTCTATGGGGGGTATTAATTTGGACGCAGGGAGGATTAAGACATTGTGGCTTCTTTCGGGTGAACTACGGAGAGTTTGGAGATCTGGCTGTAGGGTCAGAGGGACGTTTTCTACATTTAGTAGGTTTAGGGTGTGGAAGGGTAATAGGATTTGCTTTTGGGAGGATGTGTGGTTGTGTCAAAGACCATTATGTTTTGAGCTTTCTCGAGCCTCTATAGAATCATCTATGAGAAGGGAGTCCTTGGTTGTTTTTAGAGGTTGGGTGAGAGGGTAGTGTGGAGACGGGGGATGCCGGAATAAACACAACGATGAGGAAATCATGCCTTGTCTAATCTCCTTGCTTGCCTTGATAGTGTAGTTCTCGCATCTTGTATCAAAGACAATAGAATTTGAAATCTGGATCCTAGAGGTTCCTTTTCGGTTCCATCGTTTTTTGCCTGTTTGAGTAGAGGTCTTGGTCTTCCTGGTCGTTGGTCCAAGGTGTGGTTGACGAATTGTTCCTCCAAAGGTGCAAAGCTTTGGATGGACAATTGGGCACAAGATTAACACTATTGATATGCTTAAACAGAAGGATTTTTCTTTTGGTGAACATGATATTATGTGCAAATGCGCCAAGTCTAAGCGCCATATGGCACGAAAAGCAAATCTGATTTCATAAGACTTGATCTGAATCGTAGTTCAGATACACCTATGCCCCCAACCTCTTCTCTAGCTGACAAGCACCTTCCATCCACTTCCCCTTTTCTGTGTGTCCAAAAGCAGTGGTATTCATTTTGGTCTTCAGTCTTGTCAAAGGAGGTTTTCCTTCTAGGGCCTAGGTAGCATACCATATGTCGAAGGTCCTCAAGGACTGGACCAAGTCACCTCGGCCTAAAAGGCAGAATTCTTTGGAACTTGAGCCCTAGTAGTGATTTGAAGCCATTGGACAGTGAGGAATCTTCAGAAAAAAAGAGAGTTTACTAACTATTCGATTAGAAAGATCACTTGTAACTGGTTCATCATTGTCTAGGACAGAATTCCCAAAGGAAAGTATCTCTCCAAAGGGAGTTCCCTGTCGTTTGACTCTATCAAAATCAACTTTGACAGGGTGTCTTTGGGCAACCTGAGCCCAACTGGAGTTGGTGGGGTCCTAACGGTTTGTGTGATTCTTATGCGCTTTAAAACAATTGACCATTAGACCCTCATGGTAGATGTATAGACACGGCCATTAAGGTGCAATATTCTATCATTTAATCTTCATATAGTTGTGATGCAGATCTATATACATAGATACATATTTGGTAGTTTACAACTTTCTTGGGCAAAGTAAGCAAGGAACTAATATATTGACCACAATAGCTTAATCAAATGGAAATCATGGGTTTCCCGCTTTTTTTAAACAGCAATAGAAAATGTTATTTTTTTCAGTAAGCATTACGTAATGTTTTACTTGCCTGTGGCGAGGATCTGCTGTTTGCCGAGCTCTGTTGCCCGTATGTCTAACGGTTTGAATAGTTTGTATTCTTAACAGGGTAACAGGTAGGTTTCTAACCTCTTCCTTACAAACTTCACAATTCTTGTTACCTTTGATGCTAAACCACTTTACTGCACATTCTTGATGGGCTAGTGCAAGTTCACCTTTGCAACTGCATTCCATCTTGAGGGTATCACCCTCTTCACCCAGTTCAATCATACAAATTCTACACACGGCCTCTTCTTCAGGAATATCTTCACCAGCCTCATCATTCTCTGAACCACCAAAACTAGATAAGGTATAGGTTTGTTATCGGAAGTTATAGAACAACAATATAGACTAAGGTTTAGAATACACACACACACATGTGTGTGTGTGTGTGTGTGTGTGTGAGAGAGAGAGAGAGAGAGAGAGAGAGAGAGAGAGGAAATGAAGTATGTGCAGCTGCACAGATAAGCTATCTGTGCATGGCTGCACAAACCATAGTGGGGGTCACATTTTTTGGGGGATCCAAAGCATTCATTTGGAAGGCCCTTCCATGGATAGGGTGTGTACCAAAAATCAGCCCTTTAGGATCATCCTAACCCTACCATTTGTGGAGGGAAAAAATGGGCAGAAACAGTGTCTGTCCATTTTCCCCTCCAACTTTGATTGGGTTAGGATGATCCTATAGGTTTGATTTTTGGTACACACCCTATCCATGGAAGGGCCTTCCAAATGAATGCTTTGGATCCCCCAAAAAATGTGGCCCCCACTGTGGTTTGTTAGCCATACACATGTAGCTTCTCTGTGCAGCTGCCCATACTTCATTTCCTCTCTCTCTCTCTCTCTCTCTCTCTCTCTCTCTCTCTCTCTCTCTCTCTCTATATATATATATATATATATATATATATATATATATGTATGCTTGTATGTATGTATAAGGTAGGTACAACTGTACATGAGAAATAAGTCTAACATAGGATTAGATATATCACCATCTACTGCTGGGGTGGTATTTGATGTGGCGTCAGTCCCTTCTATCACACGTGGGGTTGAAGGAACTACACGAAATACACCACCTAAAGAATCCATTCGCTTGATGCTTTTAGTCTTGACATTCAGAGGCACTGAAAGCGAACGAGACATATGCCGCTGGGCCCCTTTTTTCTGTCAAAGTAAGAAGCCAGTAAGAACATGGTACAAAAAGTACAGAATTCCCACATGTACAGAAGCAACCCAAAGAAGTGCATCTACGTGTAGCTAACTTAGCTACACCGACGGCTTAAAATACAGTGGGCCCACATTATTTGGGTGATCCAAACCATTCATTTGATAGGACCTCACATTGATAGGGTGTGCCCAAAAAATCAGCTCCATTGGATGATCTCAACCCTTCAAACTGTGGAGGCAAAAATGGACAGATTTGTGAAGGTTTTTACACGTCCATTTTTGCCTCCACAAATCATAGGGTTGGGATGATCCTATGGAGCTGATTTTTTGGGCACACCCTATCTATGTGAGGGCCCATCAAATGAATGGTTTGCATCACCCAAACAATGTGGGGCCCACAGTATTTTAAGCCGTCAGTGTAGCTAAGTTAGCTACACGTAGGTGTAGCTACACTTTTCTCATATATATATATATATTCATTCATTAGCATGTATATAAGCATACGTGCATACGTGTATGGAGAAATGCTTCAGCAGGGCCCAACCTCATCATACAATGAGGCTCTTCCCCAAGGCATCGTGAGCACCACCTTTGATAGACCTGTAACGTCTTTTTGATAGATCTTGTTTTGGGTTTCCTATGGTCCAAAAATCACACCAATTATCCAATAATGTGTATTTTTTTTTATTGTTGAATGTGAACTGTTTTAAATATGTAGTTTGACCATCCAAGTTCAACAACAAAAAATACACATAACTGGATTCTAGGATAGGATGATTTGCATGATATTTGGGCCATATAAGATCCAAAGCAAGGCCTACCAAGTGAAAACTTCAGATAATCAAAAGTGGGACTCACTATGCCACATTGGGTGTGCCTTATTGTATTACACTGAGGTTTTGACGCACTAAAACATTTCTCTGCATGTTTTGATAACGAGATTGAATTGGTTGCTGACAGCTGGTTAAATAATAACAGACAAAGTGAGTTTGTCTAGTTATCAAAACATGGTAGTGGGAATTTCAGTAGCCTATAATGGATTAGATGTAGATGCAGATATAGATACATACATGTGTGCGTATATGTGTGTGTATGCATATATCATTTTACCATGACTTAGGAGATGCATCAATAAATCAGATAAAAATTGCAATGAATATGTAAAACTACTATGAGAGGTAGAGAATAATTGAGATTATTCTCTTAAATTAGTACATAATGGAGAACACTTACCTCTAAAGTGACCTGGTCAACCGTGTTAATTCCATGAACTGATTCAGCGTTGGAATGTGCAACTCGGGTAACTGGTAGGGACGATGTTCTTTTCACTGTGGGCTTAAACATCTTTGTAAAAGAGAATGTCCTCGAGATAAAAGGCCTCTCCCGTGATCCCATTGAGGAAGACCCTAGAGCAAGACTAGCATTCTTCTCAAGTTCGGAATTTGTGCCCCGCAACTTGAAGCTTACTCGTGGTAGGAGACTTTTAATGGTTGGTTTACTTTTAGATGGGGATGGACCAGGGGATGCCTTTATTCTTGCATTAGTAGGACTAGGTATTGGGGGGAAGTTTACTCTCGTGGAAGTGGGACTGGGTGTTGTTGGCATGTTTATTGTCACAAAACTCAGAGGAGAGTCCTCCAAAGTTCTCAACGGTATATCTAAAAAGAGGTTAGGGCGTCTCCCATGGTGAATCTGAGGCATTTCTTCAGTTATCCCATTCGAATCTTCACCCTGTGAAATAGTTTGACCATCACAATACTCATAAGAGAACAAATGCAGCATTTTCAAAGTATCTACCCAGAAAATTGGTAACTTGAAAACCAGAGACAGGAAATTACGCTTGCATAGACAAGAACTGAAGGATTTATCCCAATATATGATTTTTCAAAAAATAATAGAGATAATACATAACTTTCCCAAATATTTAGAATATTACCCAGAGACCAAGAGAGAGAAGGGTGTACTTCACTTCTTGGAAAAGAAGCAACTATAAGCCTATAATGTCCATATTGAAAGACATGGCATAATGATCTACCAAAAACGAAAAGGCACAGCATGGAAGAATTATCATAGTTTTAAGAAGTCACATATGCAAGCATACCACCCTGTTATCTGGCACACGAAAGGTACATTAGGAATTAGAAAATAAGCATAACTTGAAGTTCTTAAATTTGGCACTTTATGATCTATAAGGCTTCCAATTTCAGCATAGTCCTTCCACCCATGTAAGTAAGGTATAAGAGAGAGGTCAATAAATATCAAACTTATGCCATTCTTCTTTTCCCCCTTTCAGGACAGAAATTGGTCTGAAACTCTGAGAAATTCCAATAATAATGGAATTATGTTCTTACTTCATACCACTCTACAGTAGGGGCGCAAGTCGGGTCGGGTTGGGTCAGGTTGGGTCGGGTTGAGGCCAACCCTAACCCAACCCGAG
This sequence comes from Tasmannia lanceolata, assembly GCF_043159265.1. Taxonomy (NCBI): domain Eukaryota; kingdom Viridiplantae; phylum Streptophyta; class Magnoliopsida; order Canellales; family Winteraceae; genus Tasmannia; species Tasmannia lanceolata. Next base: position 51,701,182 of record NW_027518692.1, read on the forward strand.
CCTCGGGTTGAGGATGTGAACCCTAACCCAACCTCCCTCCAAATCGGGTCGGGTTGAGTTTGGGTTCATCTCGGGTCAAATAGAAAAATACAAGGAAAAAAGCATAATCCTAGAAAAAACATGAGAAAGCTAGAGGATAGACGTCAGGTCGGGTTGCCAAGGCCTCAACCCTAACCCAACCTGAAATTAAATTGGGTTGGCTTTTCCCAACCCTAACCTAACCCGACCCGACCCGACCCGACCCGAGAAAATGCCAACCCAACCTGAGCCAAAATCGGGTTGAACCGGTCGGGTTCGGGTTGAGCCCGAATCAAGTTGCACCCCTACTCATACAGTCCATGAATGATATGGAAACAAGATACACAGCAAGTTTGCTTGTTCACTACCAGGAATTCTTCACAGATAAAAGACAACTGCCAAAAGGCCATCAAAGAATCACTGGAGTTCCTGATAAGGATATCATTAATGTGGATAAGCAAAATACGACTTCCAAGGTGACAAACTTATGTGGGATGTATTGGACCTTATCCTGACAGGGAAGTAATAAGAGATTCCAATCCCATTGAACAGTAGCCAACATAAAAAAATTTAGGACTAAAATATTGTTCAGCTCTTACAGAGATCATTAAACCCATTTGACTCACTTTTTTCCTTGAAAAGTAACAATCAACCACTCAGAAACTCATAAGATGAGATTAGGGTTGGAGACCTCAATAACATTAAAAAAAAAGAAGGTTGGAGACCTCAAAAGAACTCAATTAAGTTCCTTGCTTTGGAGATGACAAGTCACAAACCCCAGAGCTCATACAAGAAAGCAAATCTCATGATATACCCAAGAATCAATAGGTGTGACGATGGGAAATTGAAAACTCTATCAATTCTAAAAGCAAGAAAGAAATCCTAAAGACAGAAGAAATGAAATTAGTAACTCAAAAATAAAAGCATAGAACCACCAAACCTCTTGATTTGGATGAGCAGGTGTCTTGTAGCATTGATCATTTTCATGACCCTTAGATGTGGGATTTTCAGTTCCCATTGCAGTCATTCAAGAAAGCACGCGTTCTGCAAAACCAATTCCTCAAGATCAAATCAATTGAAAAATTGAAGAATTTCTGTTTTCCAACAAACACCTTCCCCTTCTTTCAAAAACCCAAATCCTCAAAATGTAAAAACCACTGAAAAATCTTATAATTTCGCTCATTCTATCAGCATCCACATCCTTAAAAACCCACAAAGATTTAAAAACAAAATGAATCTTAAATCATTTAACAAGCACCTTATTCACAAGTTCTGTAAAACCAAATCCTCAAAACATCAAGGAAATTAAAAAAATAAAATCAAGTATATCAATTCCTCAAGGGGCCTCTTTGTCACATTTAACTGCAGAAGAAGAAAAAAAGTTCAACGGACCAAAAAGTAAAGAATTTTAGTCACTAGAAGTAAAAACCCTCAAAATACCACAAAAACAGAAAAGCCAAAGAATTTTAATTGAAGAGTCATCTTCATCACATGATTTTCAAAACCCACGTCTTAGAAATATCAAGGCAATTTAAAATACAAAGATTTCAGCAGTTCAAAACATGTTCTACAAAACCCAGAATCCTCAAAATACCACAAAAACAGAATAACCAAGTAATCTAAATCATTCAAAAAACACGCCACTCACCAGCACTGTAAAACCCAAATTCTCCAAAGATAAAAGCTACTGAAAAAGCAAAATGATGCAGAAGAGATTTAAGGATATGCCCACCTAAGAGATCTCTTCAAATAGTCGAAACTATCAAAATTTCTGAGAAGGGTTGATAAAGAACGGTTACTACTTTTTTCCTCTTATTATATGGAAAGCTGTTCAGAAAAAACATTGCGTTGTAATTACTTAATACTCCTCCGTATATATAGTAGTAAAGCTGATAGGAACCTGCCAAAAAAAAAGCTGATAGGAACCTTCTCGGCAACTAACTTGAGAGAGACTACTATATCGTATCGGGGAGATACTTGAAAAAAACACAACTTTTCTTCCTATGTCCGAGGTTGTTTGGGATCTAGGAAAAAAACGCATGGAAAGTTATTCTAACGCAGTATCTGTTGAAAGGGTAAAAATTTTCGATTCTAAAAAAATTATTTAGGTTCATTGGGAAACGTGAAATAATTGAAAATAGGGTACAATGCCAATGGAGGACTCAAAAAAACTGGAATTGCCAGAGGGGGGAAGGGGGGGGGGGGGGGGGACACAATTTTGAAAAATTGTTTGGGAGGGTTGATAACTCCTATTATGTGCTTAATTAACCGTAACACAAACAAACAAACAAACTGAAAATAGAAAAAGAGAGCGAGAGAGGCTGATTCGAGGCAACCAGACCTCCTAAATGACTCAAATTGAGAGGAGCCATGACTCTCTAAAACAAAGTTTCTTTTGCTGTTGTAAAAATCTTCTCTTCTTTCATTTAATTGGATTACTACTACATAAATACAAGCAAGAGAGGGTGTCACATCACAAGCACACTTACCCACTAGCAAGATACATCACAAATAACCAACCCCACCACCCTAAACTACATACCATTATCTGCATAACTACTACATTAAAACTACTCACAACATAAGCACATAACAACTCCTTTTTGAGAGTTTGATAATCCCATTTAGAGGGTTGATAACCCACTTTTAGAGACTTGATAACCCCCATTTCGTCCCTCTCTAACAATTTTTCAAAATTGTGTCCCCCGTTTGCAATTCCAGTTTTTTATGCCCCCCATCAGCAATTTACCCTCGAAATTATCATATGGGAATATCGAAAACCAACGCGTTTTAATTTTCCAAAAATTGCGGATAGGGGACACCAAAAAGCTGGAATTGTTGATGAGAGCCACTCTTTTGAAGGTCAATATACGAAATCTGGAAAAATAACATGACAAAAATACCCACGAAGGAAAAAGCAACACCTTATCCTGTTTTCACCTTTACTTTCCCTTTTCACATACCTTTTTTTTACCTTCTTCCTCCTTTCATCCCACCTGATTCACCATTATCACCAGCGTGTGAGCGATCATCCCGAAAACCCCAAAAATCTACCAGGTTAGTTCGTTCCACTCTCTCTCTCTCTAAGGTTTTTTCTTCTTTCTATTCAAGGTTTTGCTCCTTTTTTAGATTTAGTTTTTCCTTTTTCTTCATGTGATAATTAGTATCTGTTTGCTCATATTATTTAAGGTTCATGTAAGAGAGGGTTTAAGTGTTTTTTCCAGGTAATTTCGATGGATAACCCTGTTTAGAGACTTGATAACCCTGACTTGAGTCCTTAAAGCAGGGGCGAATGATGCAGTTCTTCAACTTCTACTATTGTCATCTTATATTTATCATACTTTGAGGCATTGAATGTTGTGGTTTAGCTTGATTTTGATACTATTAGGAACGTCTTTTGATTACCTATCTAACGAGCATAGGATCACGTGATTTGAACATAATTTGACAAAGTTACTGGTGTGCTACGTAACTATTACATGATTTCTATTTTAAGGTTATTTTAGTTGTGTTTCTGACTTTTATTTATGTCGCTTTAGATGGAAGATTTAAATAATTGTTTAGGTCTTAAGTTAGTATTTAGGATTTCTACATTTTTGGTTTTGGCCATCCATATATTATAATAAAATGATGAAGGAAAAAGATAGATACGAATAAAGCAAAAAATTTGAAATACCCGAACCTAAGCTCTTTCACGTGGTTGAAAGAGTTTCGCTCCTTTACATGTCATATCGGAGCTTTTCTCCAAAAAATGTGGTATGGGTTTTCAAACCCCCACTACATGATCTAGTAGTGGCTGCCTGTGTGTGTGATGCTCTCATTTATATGTTAGATAATTTTTTAGCCGCTCACCGCAGAATTGGGGGTTTGAAAAATCATTTATCATACTGTGTGATCTTTATCTTATTTATATAAAAATGATAAATTTAACATATATAACTTCCTACACGAGACACGCCTAGCTTAAAACTGGATCCAAGTAAAACTCAATTTTACTACGAGCTAGAAGAAGTAGGCACAAGCCAAAACCGAGTAATGCAAAATCCGCTCAAACGCCAAACCAAAGGTGAATTTCTGGGGTTTTTTCCGGCCCGACCCAACTGTTACCCCGAGTTTGTTTTTCTTCTTTTTCTACAAGGTTTAGCCCTCCCATTGTGGGGAAATGATAAAATTTGGGATATATTCTCTCCTATAGAGGGGGGCTTTCCCAACTGAAAAATGGGGGCAAAGATATCATTTCCCTAAAATTTAAGTCATAAGAGGAGCCTCACACAAGTTCCTTGAATCTCGCATTGATTTTTACAAAATGATTTTAGGGAAATGCATGCGAAGTTTCATATGGGCCCACCTTATGACATCAACACGGATCACAAACTTTTACTTTTCCTTTTTCTTTTCTCTTTTTGGAAAGCAAGTTACCCTCTGATAGGCTCCTTAATGATTTACTAATGAATTAAAAAAAGAAGAGAGAGAGATCATGTACGTTTGGTTGCCAGTTAAATTTTTGTCCCAGGAAGTTTTAGTAAAATTTTGGTCCCATCCCATGTTTGGTTGCCTTTTAGCACTAGGTTTTTTTTAATCCCACTATTGTAATGATTGCTTGTGTGGTGAATTTTTAATCCCACTTTTGTAATGATTGCCTTTTCATCACATCCCAAAATAATCCCAGGAACAAAAATAAACCCAGGAACCAAAAATAAGCTTGAGAAGAATTTTTTTCTTCCCAACAGTTCAAGCAACCAAACAAAGTTTTTTTTTTTCCCACCATAGTCTGGTCAACCAAACATAGGATTTTTATTTTACCAGGATACTTCTAGGACTTTTTTTTTTCGCCCACATAAATCCCAGGAACCAAAAAAAACCCGGCAACCAAACACTTGTCCTTCCATCTTATGACCCTTTGCTCATTTTTCTTAAACGTCCACTTGCAAGCCCTCAACAAGATACTTAGATAAAAGCCTTGCTTGGACTTTAATTCCGGCATTTGGTAAACTCAAATTTTATGGATTTTTTACAATTTTTTTTTTCCAAGAAAAACTGCAAACCTATTGGACCCTAGAATTTTGTTCCATATAATATTCTTTCTATGAAATTATTTTTTATGAAATGTTCTTCTTACTTTTAACTTGGATTCAATTGTCCATATATTTTTTTAATTCCATAAAATATTAGTTGCATCACTTTCCAAAGAAAATACATGGAAAGTGGGATTTTTCGCGGTAAAAAAAATATTCTTTTCAAATTGGTAGTTATGAATGTAAGATTTGTATCATTATTCCCCGAGAAGGTGATAAAAAAAATAGCTCATTACTATCTGGGATTTGCTATGGACCATCGCAGAAGGCATTTCGCGGGCCGGCTGTTGGATGAGAGAAGTATATGAGCAGTAGATGTACAAGTGGGGCCCACTTTCTAGGAGATCCAAACCATTTATCTGTCAGGCCTCGCTATGGGTGGGCCACACGGAAAGATCCGCTCCCATCCGATGATGTGGTCTTTAGGCGGACGGTTAGAAAGCAAATACACGACGACAATTTATAGTAGGTAAATGATATTTGGGCCAAGTGTTTTGATAAACATGCGCTCCACTTGTTTGTCGTCTAGCATGTAAAGGGTTTTAAGCGCTTTTTGAGAACCGTAATATTCTCTGACATCCCTTTAAATACTACACGACAAACAAATGGAGCGCATGTTTATCAAAAACACTTGGCGCAGATATCATTTCCCTTTAATAGTGTTAGAATCGTCCAATGAGAATAAATTTTGATACAACGGCCCATCAATCTCAAGGCTTAACATTCAAATGCTGTGGATCATTGGGCTCCAATTGTACTTCCACATGGTAAGAACATCTTATAAAAACCCCTATTTTAGTAGAGGGAAATGATATATTCGCCCCTTTTCTTCCCCGGGCCACTCCTTGTAGTGAAAAAGGAATCACTAGAGGGGTTGGCCCGGGGAAGAAAATTGGGCGAATTTATCAGTTCCCTTTAGTACAAAGTAAGTGGTTTCATTTTATGTGCCCGCAATTCAAACACACCACCATGGTTTAAAATATCGGTTTGGTAACCGTTTTGGACCCCACCGAAAACCGAAATTTTAGTCTGAAATTTGGTAATACGGTTCGAAATTTCTGACACTTTAAAAAAAAATAAAAATAATGCCATTTAATCGAAATTCAGAACCGAAATCCGAAATGGTGAAAAATGAAAATTCGGAAAATTTCGGTTTCGGTCCCACCGAAATTCAAAATTTCGGATTTCGGTCGAAATTTAAAACCATGCACACGACAACAGCATTACATTCTTAGCAAACCTTATCTTCCATTGATTTAATGCAAGTAATGCTTTTCAAGCAATCACTAATATTCCATTCTACAATATTGAGGCCCCTTATCCTACATTCCATCTGTCTAAACGGTTACTTTATTATAGAAAATGTGCAACGCAATTTCGTGGAAAGTCATTGGAATTTGCTAGGCAATTTCTCAGCTGACTTCTGAAGGAAAGAGAACAGCCACATCAATAATTTTTTTGTTGGTGACGCCACATCATATATATCTATAGGGATTAAAGAGATGATGGCAGTACTCTTTTGATTGACATTTGCACTCCTCTCTTTACTTTAAAGTTTGAACTCTTTGATTGGCTGTTGATAACTTTCTTTTTTGGCTCGTAAGAACTAACTAAGAGAGTACTAGATAAAGAGAGGAGTGCCAATATCCAAAGAAGGGCGTGCATATACTTTCTCGGAATTTCTCAATATAATGGGATTTGGTAGGCAATTTTGCGGAAAGCCATTTCAAAGCTTACTTTTGCAAGAGAGCACAACCACCTCAGATGAATTAAATGAATAAGACAAAATGTGCTGAAAAGAGAGCGTATGTCGTGGTAATCTCGTGCAAAATTGGTATGTTTGGAATTAGCTAGGCAATTCGAGGCTGACTTTTGCATGAGGGAGCCTCCACACAGGCTAACTTTTCAGCAGATTTTGTCTTATGTGAGGTGGCACTTCTCTGTTGTAAAACTTAGACGCGAAATGGCTTCCCACGTATTTGCTTAGCAAAATCCTTTTACCCATTTTCTCTGTTTGTCTCTCATTTTAATCATTTTTGTACCTAGAAGTCAACCTCCCCATGTTGGCGAAAGTGGACGTCATTTCAAAGGTTCTGTTTTTGTTAACCAATGCTTGTAATATAAACCGTTGACGTCGATCCTTCTTGATGGGCATAAACTAAATTGATAGGTTTCACATTCCTAATATTTTTAGCATAAATAAATCTAGGGACTTGCTCGGTGGCTGGCCAAGTACCACATTTTTAAGTGGCTAAAACTATTTCCACGCTCCCCGGTTTTGTTTTCCATGAGCATCAAATGTGCCTAGCCCATTTTGCGGAGCCTGCACCTCGGAAAATTGCGTCTGAGAGAGGGAGAATCCACATATATAGCCCAGAGACTTTTTCTTCCTTTCCGATATGGGATCTCACAAGGTTTTACATATAAAAGCACTATGGTCGTTTGATGAAGATGTCCTCAATGACATTTAAGCTGAACTAAGCTCAAACAACATTGTTAGCTTAAAGACCCTTGTTGGGCCCACTTCTCCCTCATTTATGTGATCAGATCGATTGAACGGTGACTATAAATCTGGGCAAAATTCTTTTAAGAACACCTTGATAGAACGATCTTAGGCCCTTGATTCATCAAGCCTCGTTCCGCCAGGAAAAGCTAAATCATTGATTTTTTGTAGTCGCATAGCTTACGATTGTGAAATTCATTTGTTATTAGACTAAGACCATGTGGGTCACCTCATAATATTTTAAAAGACCAACGGTCTTGAATTCACATACGTGGAGAGGGGGGATGGGGGGCAAGGATAAGATTTTAAAGTGGATCTCTTCCTAGCATGACACAAATCCCATAAGGTGAGTGGAAGATCTAAGTGGAAGGAAACCCATCACGAAAAGTGATAATTGCTTGGATTGGATGCTTGGCCTTTGGGCCTGGCATGGTTGGTAAGCATTAAATCTTAACATCATAGGCACTTTAGAAATATAAGAAGATGTTTCTCATAAGGTCAGGCCCTACTTGAATAGTGTTTAATATTTTGAAAGTAGAATCCACAGACAAGACGTAGTAATCCCACTCACCAAGATGATATAGACTTGAAGCCTTTCCCCGTTCAAATTGCCTGTGTGTGTATACTGATGAGATCACAGTTTGGTTGAGCACGGAGTTTCATTGGAAATGAAGTTTCTAGTGTTTGGTAAACCTATTTTCTATAGATTCTTTTTTTCCAAATTAAAAATTTTCTTTATTTTCAAGGAAAACTGCAAGCCTACTTGCCCCTGGAATTTAATTTTCCATGGAATATAATATCCATAGAACATTATTTTCCATATTTTTTTCCCTCCATCCACATACCCCTAAGGCCATGTTTGGCCATGAAAAATATTCCTTAGAATATTTGTGGGACTAGTTATGAGAGATGGAGAAACTTGAGATGGTGGGATTGAGGTGAGCATGAAGAGCTCCTGAAAAACAAAACATAACAATGCCGAATAGGGATTTTCTTTTCACAAGTTTTTAGACCTTTTATGCTATCTCTACTCCCGGCCTCCGGCTCATTCAAGTCCCTCGCCCTCCCTGCTTCTAAGCTGGGCCCCTCTCATATAGTTGCGCCCACAAATATTCAATGGAATAATTTTTCATAGTTTCCAAAAATGTCCTAAATGTAAGAGGATCTCCAAGACACAAATCAAACCATTATTTTTTGCATAACAATATTTAGCCATCGGGAATATAGATTCGTCCACTGTTTCGTAGTTATGGGATGAACAGAATCTATGTTGGGACATCCTCACCATGGTTTTAAATTTCAGATTTCGGTGGAGACCAACACCGAAATCACCAAAAACCGAAACGGTCATTTATTTCGGCCAAAATTTCAGAATTTGGCCAAAATTTTGGAATTTCGGTCGAAATTTCGTTTTTGCCCGAAATTTAAACCAAAAAATGTTTTTTTAATTATTATTTTAATATTTTACCGAAATTTCGAAATTTCAAGGTCCGAAACCGGTTCCAAAACCGAATTTTAAACCTTGATCCTCACATCCCACCAAACTAAAAAGAGGTCAATATATATCACTAACATGGGATTAAGCTTTCTCCTATTTTCCCCTGGCCTTGTCTAGATTGCAGGAATTTTCAGAAAATTTTTGTTAAGGAAATTTTTGTGCGGTTTATACATGTTTGATAACAAGTGAAAAATAATAATTGGAACCCGCATGCATCGAGTTTTATTCAGGAACTTCAATTCATGATGATACCCCTCTAAATCACCCATGACAATATCATTTCCCTCTACATTGTGGAGAAGAACGAAAGAATTTTTCGGGAAAAAAAATAATTCTGGGACGAACATTTTTCCTGCAATCGAAACATTAGAATAAATGGCCAATTAGGTATATCAAAATAAGCTCACTCTTTCATTTGCCTGTTTTATGACAAACATATGCTAAACCATGGCACAATGCATGTGGTATAATCCTTGTAATCAAGGCCACTGATATGTCACAGGGTGGCCCCGTGGGTCCTGCCCAGTGCCAAACAGAGATTTCAATTGGAAGATTGAGGCATCCAAAAATCCACGGCTCAAAGACATCTTCAAGTATATCTTTTTCATCATGATTGATCAATGGTCTAAAACACTTCGATGAGGGTGGAACCAAGGGCATTAGGCCGGATTTGAGGTGGCCGACAATATCAATGGACCTGATCACCCTGCACCATGCAGTGGATCTATGTGATGCATGATCATTTTCCTTCACACAAACGATGCTTCGTGCGCGTCTTAAAGGATTTTTCCTAACAATAATCCCATCAACATGACTTAAAATTTTAACCCACTTTTGCTTAATTCATGGGTACCATTTTTTTTATATGAGAAAAAAATACACTGGAATGAGCTCCCACGATCCATGGGACAAATCAATCAGATCAGATAGCCCTAACGATTTGATGAGCAGTGCTACACAAATACACAATAGTGCCCAATATTTGAACAATATGAAGCTATTACATCATGTGCAAGGCCAGTCACATCTATTGAAAATCTCAGTGATAGCCCCCAAGTTAGAACCCACAAATTTCAATAGAGTACGAACGAAAACAAAAGGCTAATCTTTGAATAGGAAAAATAATGGATCTGCAGGGTCCCAAATGAGCTACTAATGCTTTCGAGATTACACTAAATGTAGCTGAAAATTCACACAAAAAAAATATTTAAGACGATTCTCGCAAGCACTGATTCGATGTAGTAAAACAACCAGGGATTGCATGATGAGAAGTATTTAAGAGTTTTGAGCATTGGACATACACATGCCGCTTGAGACTTGGAGAAGTCCTGTGTGTTCATATTTTTGCCCATTTTTCCCCTTCACAAATGGCAGGGTTAAGATAATCCTATAGAGCTGATTTTTTATACACATCATATCCATGGAAAGGCCTTCCAAATGAATACTTTGGATCCCTCAAAATATATGGCCTCCCCTATGGTTTGTGGGCTCTGCTCAGATAAGCTTATCTGAGCAACTGCTTACAAACCATTTTCTCTTGTATAATATGTGTATGAGAATCCAAATTCTAGAAGACCAGAGCTTGGATTATGACAATGCCATGCTTTATTAGTAATAAAATGGGAAGGGGAAAAAAAATGATCGAAAGAAGAAAAAACAATATTTATTCATCAAAGTTTCATTTGATTCAATGACCAGAGTTAGGTGGGAAAAAAAATTGTTTATTTGCACCTACCAACAACCACGGCAGAGGCTGCAACCATCATGACAAGTCTTTCCACATGGCCAATACACATGAGAGGAAAGTTTGGCCAACGAAAGGTGTTCCACTGATTATCGGAAAATCATATCAGGAAACCAATATTGGATTGATTTTCTGATGACCGATGAGCTACATTTTGACACTGGACTTTCCTCTGATGCCATAACACCTGAACAGACAGATCTTGGTTGGAGTTTCCCTTACCAACGATAACTTAGTTACTTTGATTTTTGTTTCTTTTAAAGGGGGCTCTGTTTTGGAGAGATTTTATATGGTGTATGCTTGTGAAGTCCAACATTTTTCAAATGTATTATGGGGCCCACTTCATAGGATGATCCAAACCATTCATTTGTTGGGCCACAACGATAAATAGGCTGCCCCTTGTAATTATTTCTAAGAATGCGCAGTCCTTCTACAAATCACAGGGTTGGATTCATCTATGGAAATGATTTACGGGTGAAGCCTATTTATATTGTGGCACAACAAATAAATGATTCGGATCGTGGAAATGATGTATTCACCACTTTTCCTTGGGCAGTGTAAAATGGTAGTCATAAATACGAGAATTATAGGCCAAAAGAAAAAACAGTGGGGCCAACATTTTTTTGGGTGATCCACCCTTCATTTGTTGGCACCTGGTGTAGATAACTAGATATGGTCCGGCCAGCAAATCTTTTCCATAGGTTGATCCTAACCCTTCAATCATTGAGGCTTATATACTGTGCTGTCCATTTTAGACCACGACAAATTATAGGGTTAGGATCATCCTATGAAGAAGATTTTATGGACATAGCCTATCTACGTCAAGTCCAAACTTATGAAGGGTTTGGATCCCCCAAATAATATGGGCCCCACTGATTTTATTTGGCTGCACGGTCATGTACCATATAATTTCTCTCATAAATACCCGGAGGCAGCTGGTATCACTGCTCTGAGATTTTATAGCCCGTACAAGGGCGGGGGATCCACCCCTAAAGGGCTGCTGCTGGATCGAATACCAAGGGCGGATGCCTAGTCCTAGTCCTTGTAGGCCCGATTGGGCACCATATAATTTCTTTCTATGAGATTTTATATGTGCTCGATCGGGCATGTAGTAGGGCCCCGCCCCTGATATTCGATCCAAAAGCAATCCACTTCTAAAACTTTTTAAGGGGCTGCTATTGGATCAAATACCAAGGGCAGATTCCCCGCCCCGCCCTTGTACATATAATTTCTTTCACTTCTCTTTGGATCATTTTATGAAGTTGGCCCCACATGCGTTTTGAAAAAGTGCTTTTGTTTTGTCAATGAAAGTGAGCCGCTCATAGTAGTTATGGACAGAAAACACACATTATCGGATACATTATTGGATGTCTTTTAGTCGAATCAAGATCCAAACTAGGAGGGATTTGCTAGGGATAACATTATTGGATTCAACTCTCACCGTCCCAATATCGCATAGGATGAGTGAGCCCCGCTGGAGCTACGGATAGACCTATGTCTGTGACCCGTGACCACATCTTTGTTCCCTACTCATTTTTAATGATACAAACTAGGAGGGATTTGCTAGGGAACATGGCAAAAGACCTTCTACGGGCGTGCTGTTGCACGAGAGAGCAGCCACTCAACAATTTTTGTTTTATTCATTTATTCATCTGAGGTGGCTGCTCAGGCAACAACGGACCTGTGAAATGCCTTCTGCGATGATCCCTAGCAAATCCCAAAATTGGATAATTTGATTGATAGTTTCATAAAATTACAAATATACCCCAAATCGTCACTCTTATCTAAATCGCAGAGAAATTATATATCGAAAGGCAGTATAAACACTTAAAAGTGGTACGATAGAAGTACCACCCTTGATATTTGATTCAACAGCAGCTTCTCAAAAATTGAGCTGCAGTTATCAATTATCAAGGATGGGATGGTGAGTACGTGTTTATATGGCCCTTCATTATATAATTTTCTCTTAAAAACAAGAGCGTGACTGATGCTACTTTTGTGCTTTCCTAAGCTCCACTTATGCCTTGTTTACATGATCATATCTGAGTGAGAACCTGTTTGACTACCCAAGGTGTGCGGTGTGTCTGATGTCTGTTGAGTACACATGCGTGCCAGTGAATAGAATGAGTGTCCAAAACTCAATTCAAGGGGATAATCAATCGTATCTCATGGGATTGGATTCTGGGCTATTGAGAAGAAGAGGGGAGCATCAATTCTTTCTTGGGCTCTTAATGCATTTTAAACAAAGGACTTTTCAATTCCTTGGATGCATTAATCTCCTTGTATAGATTTCTAATTTAATCGTCCACAACCACTCTAGATCTCTAGGAGGGAACCTATCATAACTGCCAACTTCCATTTTACATTTTGAACTTCAATCCATTGAGAATAATTGTCGTTTATATCGTTTGGGCAAATGATCATTGGTGAGTAATTGCACTAACTCTAATGGATATATAATCAACCAATGATTTGGCCTTATTAGGGGTAAAATCCGATGATCAATAGAAGCCGAACACGTGATGCCAAGATTCGAATCTGGTTAGGGGCAAGAAAGTCATTTCACAAGCCTTCTAGAAGCACTGAAAAACTAATCTTTTACTTAGTGGGATAAACATAGAAACCAACCTTTTCGGAAGCTTGGCCAATCACAATAGAGTCAAAGAATGATAAGTTTCTTAAACTGTCGTGGACACTAAGTCTATAAAAGGGTGACTAAACTCCAAGGTGCGCACTTCATAGACACTATTTGTTCTCACTGCCCTTCCAACCTTTGCTTAGTTCGTACTTGTTGCCTCATCCGTCTTAAGCATCAGAGGGTCCTCGAAGCCCCAACTCCTGGCCTTCCTAACGACTTCTCTATGCCTTATCTGTCTTAAGTATCGGAGGGTCCTCGAAGTCCAAACTCCTGGCCTTCCTAATGATATCTCTGTGCTCGAGGTAGTAGATCACTAGATCGTCTGTAACTACCTAGCTTGACACGGGACCGCCTTGAGAGCTACAGTCCAGATTCAAACCGCAACAAGCCCATGTGACTGATTTTAACTCAAAAAAAGGTGTAAACAGAACCATAAAGCTGGTTAAATGCAGTTGGGATTGGATGATCCTATGCCCTTTGATCCATCAAGCCTTGTTTAGTATTTTGCCAAGAAAAGCTAAATCATTGATTTTTTTTTTCCAGACATTTATCTTATGCACTTGGAAATTCATTCGCTACGGAGCAATAATGACCATGTGGGGTCGTCTCATGACACATTCCAAGAACATCAATCTTGTGGTTGGGACTGCAGCTCAACTGTTGAAACTTCGTTTCTCAACCTTGAGGTCTCACGTTCTATCCCAGTTTACCTACCAGGCTACCAAAAGAAAAAACAATCTTGATCTCTCCCACATGTGTCTCACTGTCTCCCACACCTGTAGGACCCAAAATCCCTTAAATTATTGGTTGTACAAGTGACTTTAAGCCTATGCCCTCTTACGCTAGTCACTCTCTCAAAGGAATTATGACTTTAAAATCTAGAGACAGAACCTTTTCTCTTGAGAAGGACAATGCACAAGTTACTTTCACGATTTAAGTACACTGCATCCTATTAAAATATTGAGGTTGAAAGAGGAATGAATGCTAAAGTGTAGGGGCCCTTATAAAAACCAATCACGCACTCATTCAATCCAATGAGACAGAGTGGCAGCCAATTTCATTTATCAATCCTTTACTTCTACATTTTTTAATGCTGTTTTAAATGCTGTTGGTTGAACTAGATCCAAAGAGACACAGGCCTTGATTTTTACAAAGATGCCCTTCCTTTTAGCATTCCTTACGTCGAAAAGGCAGTTGTTGGGTCCCACATAATGACACCTGGGTATAATCAAAACCATTGATCATGTCAAAATATTGGTCCAATCTCCAACGGAAGTCACATGTTCAAGGGGGTGAATTTATCCTCAAGTAATAAACCATTCTCAGAGAAACCAAAGGGGGGGGGGGGGGGGGTGACTTTAAGCCTATGCCCTCTTATGTAGCAAATCCTAGTTCAATAATATGTATATTTTGTCATTGAATGTGAACCGTTGATCGTAGGAGGCTTTTTGGATGGCCAGTCATGCACCTCAAAAATATAGTGGGGTTCACATTGCTTAGTTGATCCAAACCATTCATTTGTTTGGCTCTGATGCAGACAGGGTGTGCCCAAAAAATCTTCTACATATGATGCCGTCAATTTAAAACCTCAACAAATTGAAAGGCTAGGATCATGCTATGTAGAAGATTTTCTGGGTGCACCCTATCTACATAAGGGTCCAACAAATGAATGGTTCGGATCACTCAAACAATGTGGGCCTAGTGTATTTCTAGTTTGCACTAGCTTGCACGTCCGCCCTCCATATAATTCTTTGCTTCTGCATTAGATAAAATCCGCCTCATGTAATGTTCTTGCAAAATTGATGAGAGAAGTGACTTTTTGGGAAATTTCTTAGACAATCCCACATTGGTGATATCATTTGTGTATCCTAGTCATTGAACTCCTTTTTAATGATAAAATTAATTTTATATTCTCAAAGGATGACAGATATACCCTGAATTGTCACTCCCCGTTCCTTAATTAATCATATCATGTTTTGAAAATTCGGCTCCACTCTCATGCCTTGTTTACATGGTCAAATATGGTCAGATGCCGTTGAGATTGGATAATCTAGGCATTTGATACATGTATTAAGCTTGTTTAATGTTCTGCCAAGAAAAGCCAAACCATTGACATTTTTATTCTGTTTTCTTATGCCTGTTCAGTATGGGTCAAAGACCATATGAGTCGCCTTATGTTGATCTACAAGATCAACGGTCTTGATCTCACATACATGCGTGGGCCCAAAATGACCTTAGATCATTGATAGAAAAGTGATTTTCTGCCCATGTGCTCTTACGCATGGTCACTCTCACGTGGAATAGGACTCTTAAATCTACAGATAAAACATCATTTTCTTGTAAACGATTAGACAGAAAATCCCTTTCGCTCGATTATGGTTAAAATAGGAGTGCTAAAGTGAAGGCCGGCCTTAGAAAAAAAAAACCAAATCCCGCTCCGTTTGGTCCCACGTCACCCAACTGTATTTTTTTTTTAGGGAAATGATATCTGCGCCAAGTGTTTCGAAACACCTCCGCGCAGATATCATTTTCCTCTTTTTAACTATGTATTTTTTAATGCTGTTATAAATGTGGTTGGTGGGCATGCGTCCAAGGGGGGCCCATTGCGATTGTTTTTTTTTTTTACACAAATGCCCTTTACTGTAACTTTAGGTTGAAAAAGCAGAATTTAGGTCCCACAAAAAGAACATGTAGGTAAAATCAAGACCTTAACATCTTGGCCCCATCTCGAATAGACACCACATCCATAAGATAAACGACTAAAAAAAATCAACGGTGTTAATTTTCTTTGAGAATTTTAGGATCATCTGATCAAAGTGTCATCAACGGATCTGATCAATTTTTAGCATTTTCCTACTGTCTTTTCTCCATACTTCCGAGGCAAAGGCATCTTAATCGCACGACACGTGTCCCACGAAGTACTTGGCCACTGTTTTATCAGCTCCGGAGAGTGAACGAGGCAAAAAGCTCATTCTTCCTCAAAAACCCTAACCCTAGTTCCTGTCTTCTCCACTTCAGAAAACCTAACCCTAAAACCCCTTGAAAATTTTCTTTCTTGTTCTTCTGTCTTGCAGATCTTAGGAAGAATAATGTAGTTATTCATCAGATGCGATACAACCCTCCGATCATGGCACGGCCGTGGTTCGAGCCGAAACCGAGAAAGTTTCGAATTAGGGTTTGGTTAGGGTTTCAAAAAACGCAAGGGGTTCTCGTGGGTGGAAATCACACCTCTTCCAGGTTTTGCACTCGTTAGTCTCTTAATTCCTTAGAAAACTCCGGTTTTATTTGATTTTTACTCTTCACTCATCTTCCAAGATTCAATCTTTCCTTCCCCACTGGGAAAAATTCCCGATCTCCGATCTGCTTGCACCATCGAGGGAAGCATTTCAAAAAAATAAAACAAAAAAATCCTCGGATTTTTAGGTTATTTTCTCCCCTACATTTACAAAATTCAATATCTTTGTGCTGGAGAAAATCCCAATTTTTCGAAATTCTGCTTGATTTTTCTGCTTTGAAACATTAGAATTTCGAAAATATCCTTTTGGAGAAAATCCGAATCACGTCGAGGTGAGATCTATAAGAAAACACATGGCTTTCAAGAATTCTGAATTGCAAATGCTTCGTGGCTTCTTAGTAAGGCGTGTCCTGCTCCGTGTGTTCATGGTGGCGACATTGATAGCAATGTTTCCTTTTATTCAATTTATGTCTCACATTGAACCAATGGAGATCTTTTCATGGAATTCTAGTGACTGCGTATCTGGACGCAACATTTTTCCTGGTTTTCTTCTCAAACCTCTCTCATTTTATGTCTTGCCTCTTTTAGAGTCGTCTTCGGCTTTGAATCTTTATAAGGAAAATGTGAATCTTATGTCCGACGTGATTAGAGAACTTATGGATAAGAAAATTTTGAATTATGGTGCGAAAGTTCTCTGTGTTGGGGAAGGAATGGGCCCTGCGGTTTCAGCGTTGCGAAAATTAGGGTTCTCTGATGCATTTGGGCTCATTCGACACCCACTACTTGCGAGGCAAGGGTTTGCTTACAAGCTTGAGTTTAGGGATGACTCCTTTGATTTTGTCTTCTCTAGGGGCCTCGATAGGGTTGCGGTCCCTGCTCTCCTTGTGCTTGAGATTGAACGCATTTTGAAACCGGGTGGGGTCGGAGCAATGCTTGTGGGTGTTTCTAGTTTTAACATGGGTAGCTTGATTAAGATTGCTACTCCAATTTCATCGTTCTTGAAGAGCTCTGATATAGTCAACGTCCATAGGATTGATTCCTTTGCTTTGGTAGTCTTCAAGAAAAGATGCAATGATTTCAAGACATTTGCATCCAATGATTTCAGCTCGTTTGCATATTATCGCCTTCCAAATGAGTGCCCATCTGTTACGATTAACAAGCCTTTGATTGAATATTTGGAGCCTCTTGTGGAAGAGAAACCGGTTGGAACAAAAAATAACATTTCGTATCTATCGAAATTTTTGGATATTTCCAATCGAGAACGGTTAGTATATATCGATGTTGGAGCAGGGGAGTTCGTTAGTTCCAGCATTGCAAAGTGGTTCCTTCCCTTCTATCCAATGCAATCTCGAACATTTGAAATCTATGCAATAGACCATAATGCGTCTGTCCTAACTTCCTACAATAAAATGCCCGGAATTACCTTTGTCTATGACCCTGCCCTACCCCAAAAGCAGGCCACTGTTGATTTTGATCCCATCCTAGAAATGGGTTCATCATCAGATAATCCCTATGAACCCCCCTCTGGAAGGTTTGATTTCCTTCATTGGTTGAAAGAAACTGTGGCGATTGGAGATTTTGCGGTTTTGAAGATGAATCTAGGAGCGGTGGGATTCAAGCTTTTACATGAGCTTTTCGAGAGTGGAGCTATATGCCTTGTGGACGAGCTTTTTCTCCACTGCCCGAACAGTACTGATGTCCGAGATGCGACAGGTGGAGATTGCTTGCACCTCTTTAAAGCTCTCAGGAATAGTGGTGTCTTTGTCCATCAATGGTGGGGTGACTGAGCTTCCATTGGAAGCTTTGAAACTTTGTGGCTTTCTATTGGACTCTATTTTGCTTTAGGTTATCAACTATGTTTCAGTTCAGGTGATATTGTTTAAGTTCTCGACTTTGGATTTCTTGTTTTTAAGACTAAGTTTAAGTATGCTTGCTATTTATGTATGTTTTGTGAGGGTGACTGAGCTTCCTGAAGAGATTTGGGATCTCTGTGCCTATCTGTCAGACTCTATTATGTTTTATGTTAACCTTGTGTCACTTCAGGTGATCTTGTTTAAGCTCTTGACTTTGCTTTATTGTTATAGTTTCTGCAGTTCATTATGCTTACTGCTTATGTATGTTGTGTGATTATTATTTTGTCTTGGCTACATCTTCTTTTATTGCTCTACAAGGAAAAATATGTCTCATCTTTGTTGAGGCCTGAATGTCCAACATTCAATTCCAATTATTGGGATTTTATGAACTTCTCCTGGGTTTATGATAGTCTAAAACTGAGTTAACCCCCTTAATCCAATCGTAATCTTTTGAGGATTTTGTTACTTTAGTAGATTTTGCCGATTGCTATTGACGTATGCATTCCATCATATGAACTCTTTTGAGCCAGTCGGTGGCCATATTATTAGTTGAATTAAATTAATATGATTGTTTTCATCTTTTGATGCTGAGCTCTTAAATAGTTTATACTAGCATATCTATATGCTTTGGAAGTTATTTAGTGATAGTTTATATTGGCACAGCTATATGCTATGATTCAGCTGACACTTTGAATTTATTGCTGACACACATGTCGTATCGAGTTTGACACGACATGCCTGTTGACACATGTCGACACTCCTTTGGACACTTTTAAATGTACTGCTAGAAGTGTTAGACTTAATGTGGGTGCGTAGACACGTTTTTGCATTGTGTCAAGTTGACATTCTATTTTAAGTTGACATTCTATTTTATTATAAAATATTGTGTTTACCTCTTTTATTATTAACTCTTCTTTTGGCTTTTATTTAACTAATATTTGCTATGATATCCTACAATTAAAAAAAAAATGCTATGATATCGCCCCTCCTAAACCTAAAACCCTAAACAAACTCTTATTCCAATACTATATTCATTGTATCATATTGGTCTCCCTTTCTCATTATATATTGGAGACGGAAGAGAAGTAGATTAAATTGATGAATGTGTTGTTATTTGATTATCACATGTTTGTTTTAGATTATATTTTATTAATTTGAAGGTTTTTTAGTTTATTAAATGAATACCATATTTATATTGTTACAAATTATGATAGTAATCGGTAATTTTATCAGCATGTACATGTCACCATTTCTAGATTTTTAGATGTTGCCACGTCAGACCACTCATATCCGTGTGGAAACTCGACACACGAATCCGTATCCACAAATTATGATTATATATACTTTCCATTTTAGCTGTATCCCTATTCCCTTTCTAAAATTTGGGGGTTTCCCGAGTTCGACAATCCGTGCCCGTGTCGACACACGATACTCTTGTCCTTGTCCAGAATCATAGGCTATATGCTATGGCAGTTAATTTAGTGATCATGTATTTAAAAATTTGTAGGCAATGCAGGTCTGTTTTCATTATGTGATATGAAATATTGTATTTGTACCTAATTCATCCAATACTTGAATTTTCATGAGTGCTTCATCTTTTAGATCAGGGGAAAACCTCTTTTCCCTCTTTTCTTCTCATTTGACTCCACAAACGTTTATTCTCAGTTGATCATATATAATCTTGTGGCCCCCTATCTTAGTGTCTATGATTTCTTCAGGGTTTGAAAACTTGAATTTCAACTCAACTCAGGCATTATTAGAATCCCAATCCAAGTTGATTTGAAACCTGGTTGAATGCTCATTTGTGTTTTTGAGCTTTGGAAAGCTTATTTTGTAAATTTGTAGCTTTTAGATATTTTATTATACTCCTCTTTCAATACCACCAAAATCAACCCTTATTTGCAAAAGAAGGATAATTTAAGTTAATCTTATTTGCAAAAAGGACAAGGCCACTTTGGAAGTCATTAAGTAAGATAAATATAAAACTATTTTAACCATTATCTGGACAACTTTTAGAAATACAAAATAAATGGAGAGGTCATTGGATTGTTGGAGACTTCAACACCATCAGTCTACCATGAAAAGAGCAGGAGTTGAAGAACTACTACGAGATGGAGAAACTATCATGTTTTATCCAACGGGGCGAATTAATTGATCTACTACAAGAAGGGGCAAAATACACACAGTCCAATAATCAAGCCAATTTAATAATGTGGAGACCTGATCGGGTTCTAGTTTCTAAAGATTGGGTTTTGGGTTGAAGTCATTTTCAAGAGAAATGCTAAGATTAACACGGATACATATATCAACACAACATGCATAACAATAATGACCACATGAAAGACATAATCTCTTTATAATACCCTTTTTTTAAAATAATGGCATTCTATTTCTAATCTCAAAGAAAATCCAAATAAAAAAAGGGCGGCCCAGTGCACGAGGCTCTCGCCATTGCGGGGTCTGGGGAGGGCTAGATGTACGCAGCCTTACCCCTGCTTTGCAGAGATTCTGTTTCCGTGACTCGAACCCTTGACCACCAGGGAGGGCCGCACACGGTTCGGTCCGGTTTTGTTTAGGGAGGTTTTTTGAACTGAACCAATCCCATCGGTTTGGAGAAAATCCAAACCGAATTGATGGGGGGATATAACCGAACCGATTCTGAATGGTTCGGTTTGGTTCGGTTCACGGTTGATCCCTCAAATGAGGCTTTTATGTTGCATTTATATCTAGGGTTGATACCCTTAGGGTGACTACAATGACAGAATTACCCCTAGACAACCCAAAATGGCAAAAATGCCGTCTTATAAGAAGACAAAAGAAAGGAGGTGCAATTTTGAGTTAAGGGGGCGCGACAAAAAATGGGCGTCTACAGGGGGTGGCCAAAATGGGGTGTCTACAGTTTCCCATCGGTTCGGTTCGGCTCATTTTCGGATTAAAACTTAAAAACCATCAACCGAACCGATCCAGGTCACAATGGAGCAACCTTACCGTTGCGAAAAAAATAAATGGAAAATCCAAATAAATGAGAAGAAAAGAGAAAAATAAATGAGAAAAAAATATATGGAAAATCAATGAACCATTGAAAATCTACAGTTTGACAAAATTAAAAGAATGGTGGAACGAAATAAAAGCGGAGGGATGGAAGGGCTTTGTCCTCTGCAAAAAGTTGAAAGAGTTGAAGCTAAAGATCAAGAAATGGAAGAAATTCTTTGATGAGACAAGCAAATATAGAAAGTAAGATATACATCTCAAGATTTATAATATTGATAGGCAGGAGAAGTAGTCACTTTTGATAGAAGACGCTAAAAATGAATTAAGGAATTTAGAGGTCGAATATGAAGAGATTATTTGAACTGAGGAAATAAGTTGGTGTCAAAAATCAAGGGCGGTTTGGCTTAAAGAAGGGGATAAAAATTCAAAATTTTTCCATTGAATGGCTAGTGTAAGAAGAATCAATGCCACAAATAGCCTAGTAGATGTGGAGGAGTTGATTGAAAGCAAGGATACGATAAAAAGCCTTAGTACAACATTTCTCAGAACTATATTCAAAAGAATATGATTGGAGAACCAAACTCGATAGTTGGCATTTAAACAACTCAGGCAGGATCAAAGTTGATGGCACGAAAGGGAGTTCGTAGAGAAGGGAGTCTGTGATACAATCTTCAATATGAGAAAATATAAATCCTTAGGACCTGATAGCGCTTCCTTATGACATTTTATCAGGGCTATTGAGAGGTAATGAAAGGTGGTTTGATGTCTTTTGTATTAGAGTTTCACACCAGATGTAAGTCTGGAAAAGAAAACACCACGTTCATCACCCTCATACCGAAGATAAAAGGCTCAATTGAGCTAAAGGTCTTTAGACTACTAGCTCAATTCATATTACTTACAAAATTTTGGCGAAGTTACTTGGAAGAGGAATAAACGAAGTAATGGAAGCGATCATATCACAATTTTAGGGAGCATTTATAAAAGGCAGACAAATATTGGATGACATAGTCATTACAAATTTAAGTCTTGTATACCATGAAGTGGGACGGAGAGGAGGGAGTTGTATGCAAGATTGATATAGAGAGGGCCTATGACCATGTGGATTGGAGCATTATAGATTTTATATTTATATTAGAAAAGATGGCGTTTGGTGGTAGATGGAGATGGAATAAAGCTTGCATTATTTGTCGTCATTTTCAATTATAGTAAATGACAATCTAGCAGTAGAGGCATCCGCCGGGAGACCCATTATCTCCCAACTTTTTCATCTTGGTAGCAGAAGCTTTAAGCTTTTTACCATAGTTTCAAAGCTCTCCTGCATTATTATTGACTCACCCGAGTTGACTCCTTTTCAGTATGGAAGTTTATTTGTGGTACTAAACCCTTGCTTGTGTCTTTTAGCAACTGATTGGCGTGCGTGTGTGTGGCGGTGCTTTTTTTTTTTTTTTTTGGCCTCTGGTGGGGGGGGGGGGGAAGGGGGCAGGGGGTTGGGGTGTGATTAGACTTGGACCTAATCTGAAGAATCGTGGAATAGGTAGCCTTTAGGCTTTATCTAATATCCTTAGCTCCCCGTATTTCTCACCCCATACTCTTTATAATTCCGGATTCTCAATGTTCATTCTTTCTTTCACAGCTAGATTGATGTGAAAAAGAATGGAGCTCGCCATTCAAGCCTATAGAAGTCTAAAGCTCTTCTATGGATCATGATGTTTGCTTGGACGGTGACGACCAAAAAGATCAACATATTAATTTGCTATGAAAAAGGAGTGTATATGCCTTGCTAGTCGGTGCATTTTATGCAAGAACGAGGAAGAATTTGTAGATCATCACATGGTACATTGTTCTTTCCCGCAACGACTACGGTATTCCCTTATTAGAGGCTTTTGATTTTCTTGAGGTTTTCAACAATCAATCAAGTGCATTCTTTTCACTAGAATGGAGGACCTTTCAAGTAAGGAAGAATATTGTAGAACCTTGTACCTTATGTTTTGACATGGCACATTCAGAAGGAAAGAAATAATCATATCCTCAAAGGAAAAGAAAGTGGCACCCTCGGAAAGATAGTATTAGATGTCAAAATAGATGATATTTAAACGCGAAAGAAACATCAAGGGATTCACCCAACACAGGACGGGAGATATTATTAGAAATTGGAGTACTATTATTTGAGAAAAAGGTATGAAATCGGTTCTATTCCAAAGTGGCTTCCGCTTCCTAGTGGGTTGATCAGGCTCAACTTTGACAGGAGTTCTAAAGGCAATCCAGGTCGAGCAGGTATATGTGACATCTTTCGGAAATCAGATTGACAGTCTCTATTATACTTTTCTGGACCGATTGGTGTATGCGATTCTAATTATGTATATGCAAGTGTGCTCCTTTGGGGATTAAAATTGTGTACTGACTCCTTTCATGACCCCTTAGTCATTAAAGGGGACTCTGAAATGCCATTGCTTGGGCAATGAAAAGATCATTGGGTCCTTGTAAGCTAGCTAGCTGGAGTGATTGATGAAATTATTGATCTTGCTCTAAAGTAAATGCGAAAGTGCAACATAGGTTGAGGTCGATGAATGAGCATGCGGATATTCGACTTAGACACAACACTAATAGAGAAAAACTATGACTTATGAGAAAAAAGGACACTATAGGACATTTTAAAAACAAACAAAAATTGCCACTCAAAAAAAAAAAAAACGAAAATCAAAGGATTAAAACGTATTAACCAAGTAAGGTTCCCAGCAAACAACTAAAAAACACTATCTCCACGCCTAACACTGATTAATAATTTTTTTTTTTGGTCAAAACTAACATTCCCTAAAACTTAGCAAACTAGTTGTTGTTAAAGTCTTGATCTCTCTTATTATGATGAAATCTACATGGGCTGTTGTTCTTGACAGTGCTTGGATCGGCTGTTGATCTTCGATCATTGATCTGAGCCGTCTGATCATCGATTTGGAAGTCTTTGTTGGTCCGATCATTGTTCTGGGAAATCATACTATTCTGATCACCAATCTGGAACATCCGACCTTTGATCTGATCCATCTGAGAAATTTCATCGGTCTGATCATGGATCAAAGACTCCCCACCGTCGATCTGCTTGATTTGATGAATCCAATCGGATGCATGCATCAAAGTCTCCCTTCCTCTAGTAAGTGATGCAGTCATATGGAGTATGACCTCATAAAAGCCGATTCACCAGCCCAGAAAGAATACAAAAGAATGGAAAAGCAAGGACCTACCCATTTTAATTGCCATCACCAAGATCTCATATGTATGCTGTTTAGTGGCCCTTCACGACTTCGTTTGACCTCTAGTTAATATGGAGTGGGCATTTGTGCCCGAGAGATATAAGTCTTCCAGTCAACAATAGTGAGTTTTGGAGATGTTTTCCTAAACTCGTATTTATTCAGAGATGCTCTCTATTGCTGAAGAGTTTGAAGTCGTGAGAGTTGTATAATTAGTTGCTGGTTTGGGGGTAGATATAGGAAAAAGTGCTGGGACCGAATACTCAACTCAACTCTACTAAGCCTTTGTCCCAAACTAGTTGGGGTCGGCTAATGAATCCTTTAGAAAATTTCATGACGAAGGTGAAAGGATCCACCTGGCTCAAATTGACTAAGTCTAATCCTGAAACTAGTTGGGTTCGAATACATGTTGAAATTTTTATGACTTTTTTTTGTATTTTCTTGGGTTTTGGGGAGACAAACTGCAACTGCTTTGGGGCATTTACTTTCAGATTTGTGTTTGACTTTGTTTTTTTCGTTGATCAGAACTTCTTTTGGAATTTGATTTCGGCTCGTGAAATTCTCAGATTTTCTTCAGAATTCTTCTTCTAGCTGCGTATCGTTGAGAGTGGGCGTATTCATAGACCCACTTATGTGGGGGTATTGCTGTACTTTCCATGTAACCCTATTTTACATTCATATATAATCATTTTCGTGTGGGAGAGAAATACACTAGTCTCTCACAAGTCTTTTCATCTCTTCTCTCATGGAAGACAGGTTACCTCTAACAGATACATTTTTGTATTTATTTGTCGAATCTGGAAACTGTACAACTCTGTTTGACTTTGAGTTTGATTTGAGCAATTGAAACCTGAATTGAGCTTGTATTTATCGAACTTTCAGCCAACTCAGTCTGATCTTTCCTAGTCTGTGGTAAATAATTAAACATCGATATTGATGCAAATCCTTCTGATTTGGCATGATTCACTCAATTGATCTTCCAGATGCCATGTTCGTGACAATGCTTATTATGTTTATGCTTTTTTATGTTTACAGACTTCTCTCAGCATGTGTATTAGGTATTGTCTAAGATGATCCCAGTTCTTTTAGCCTTCGAGTTAAGTTTTTTTCATAGGTTGACCCAACATAGCTTTTAAATTGCTGTTACGACACCTTTTCTTTAAGTACACCCAACACAGCTTTCTTAATTGATGATTTACCTCAACCTTTAGGCGTTCAATCTCTGCTTACCTTCCCAAAAAAATGGAGGGCGGAGAGAAGGGGAGAAATGGAGGATAAGACAATCATCATCGGTTTTCTGACTCTAAGGGGGATAGGAAACCATTTAAAAGAAAAGAAAAGAAACAAAGAAGGGGGATATGAATGAAAACGCATAGGTTTTTGTCAATGATTAAGCTGGCGTGAGGGCCTTTGGTTGCACTCAGAGATTGACCAGTTGCCGAGGATAGCTATCTCCATGCCTACCTTGTTATCTTCTTTTTTACCCTCTATTGGCCTGGAGTCCTCCTGCAAGAAACAGCCATAGATGTAACATGTAGACAGATTTCATTTTGTCCTTTTTCTTTTCCTAATTCTCTTTGTTTTCCTTGCCTATTTGAGAGGCTGGATCGGTTGGGGGCTGCTGCGAGTCTGAGATTTCCAGATTTAAACGTTATGGCAGGCGGTACGATAGCGTTGTGGGGTCTGTTTGTATGATTTTTTAGTTGTTACAAACCATTTTGTGATAAGATTATATAGTTACGATTGGATTCGGTTTTATGATGGGAAATGTAAGAGTGCAACTGCCATAGGAGAGATGGATGAAAACACTCCTCTGAGATGAATATTGTGGATAGAGGTTGTGAAGATAAATAGAAATCCATTAATGGAAAAGAACCAGTACCGTCCCCCACGTTAGTTGTCATGAGATAATCTACTATTTCCATTAGAACATGACAGCAAAGATTTATCCTAGTCTGCCAATCACCGCCGACATATCAGTTGTGTCAACCTCAGTCGCCTATCTTGTAGAGCGTCTGACTTTGCCAAGCGGATCTCAGGAAGGTTGAGCAAGTTGAGGTTTCCAAGTCTGCCAATTTCTGTTGGGATCGAGTTGGATCTATCGTTCAAGAGCAGGAGAAACTTAGTCAGTTTTGAACCTGGAAAATTTTGGTGGAATGCTTTCACTGAGAGTTAGGAGAGGTCTAGATCTTAGAGGCTGCAACAGTCGGCCAGAGTCGAGGGATTAGTCCCTCCTTGTTGGCCCCACTGAGCAAAGAAACCTGTCCGCTGGCCAAGCTTTTCGACCTTGCTTGGAATCACCTCTGCCGATCAAAACCCCTTATGATTCCACCTGACTGGATGATAGGCCCCGCACCATATGAAGCAAAAGGCGGATGCCCATCGAACCAATTGGGATTTTCAAGACGGTGATTGGGTATATCTATGCTTTCAACCTTATAGATAAGATTAGGTGGTTTTGTGAATAAATCTAAAGCTAGCCCCCTTATACTTTGGGCCATTTCATGTGATCCAACGTATATGTGAGGCGACATACAAGTTGGAACTAGCTGTTTGTTCTCGGATCCGTCTGGTCTTTCATGAGGATTCCTCGAGAAGAAATTGGCTCTACTACACTAATCTACAGACAAACTTGCCACCTGTGGAAGCCAATGGACAGATGATCCGATAGCAATCTTGGACGGAAGATTGATTGCTTAATCAGAATAATTGTGTGGTTACTCAGATCTTGATCCAATGGTCCAACTCGTTTATTGAAGACGCCACATGGGAAGATTTGCACCACATTGCCCAAAAAGTCAAAATTTTGACCTTGAGGACAAGGTATTTTTCAAGGGCGAAGTAATGATGCGTGTTGTATGTCATTATATGGTTGGCTAGGTGTGTAGGGGTCCCACGTAAGGCCGGTAGTGTGGCCAGCTAATATCAGAATTTGGCAAACTAATCTTAGGTGGGTAAATATAAAAAGCGTTCAGCTCGAAAGAGGAAGCTGGAATTGCGCAAGCAAATCAAAGATTGTGCAGAATGGCGTAGAGGACCCTTTCAGAGGAAGAATACATTGGGGACCGACTAAAGGCTGCTTCTAGCCACGTGATCCTTCCAGAGGAATGTTTCTCTGGAAACAAAGCTCTTGAGCTAGATAGATGGCTGCAAGAAGGGGATAAAAATACTGCCTACTTTCATGGTATATCTGGCTGCAAGAAGGGGATAAAAATACTGCCTACTTTCATGGTATATCAAAGGCTAGACGGAGAAGCAAAATGATACGATCTCTTATTATAAATGAAGAGAGGAGTGATTGTAAACCTCAAATCATTTCAGAAATTGTGACCTATCAAGATCTCTACTCCTCGGTGGGAAGATCCCTTCCCTTTCCTGATGGGATTGAGTTTAATTGTCTGAACGTAGATGGTGCGTCTACCCTAGAGGAGAGGTTCAAAGAGGAAGAAGTCAAATTTTGTGTTTTCTCGTTGAAAGGTAATTGGGCTCCTGGGCCAGATGAATTATGGATGGCTTTTTTCCAAGTGTATTGGGATGTGGTGAAAAAGACGTAATAGAGCTTTGAGGAGTTCTTTGGGGACCTGAGTTTGGACAAAAGTTCGGGCGTAACTTTCATTACGATTCTTTCCTAAAAAAGATAGCACCACTACCGTATGTGATTTTAGACCCATCAACCTAGTCGGAAGAGTGTACAAAATTATTGCTAAGCTGCTAACAGAGAGAATTAAAAAGGTGCTTGGCTTTGTCATCTCGCAGAACCAAATTGCTTTATACAAGGCAAATATTAGACGGAGTCCTGGTGGATAATGAGGCAGTGGATTTCCTTAACTGAAATAACCTGGGTCCTCTATAAAATCAACATAGAAAAGGCCTATGAGTCTATGACAGTGGAGTGGAGAGTAGAGTGGGGTTACCTGGACTCTCTCATGGGGTTATCTGAGTCTGGACTATTTCATGAGCAAGATGGGCTTCAAAAATAGATGGAGGAACTTGGTGTATAAATACATCTCTTTGACATGATTTTCCATAATAATTAATGGGCCCCCTCATGGTTTCTTTAAATATACTTGTGGGTTGTGACAAGGAGATACAATTACTTCTTTTCTATTCTCAATTGCTGCATAATCTTTAAGCAAGTTGATTGATAAGGCCAAGGACCTCGACCTCATAAGAAGGCTTCATATTAACTAACTCACCTCATGGTGATGATTTTGACCTTTTGTAATGCTTATTATGGAAGACGGTGATTTTGACCATTTCTAATGCTGATGATGGAAGAATTAAAATTCTGAAGGTTGGCACTCGGTGTTGAGGGGGTTATCAGGTCAACCCACAAATTTTTGCATGTCTATGTTGATTAGTATTAATATCAACGAGGGGGCTAGGAAAGATCTGCTCACATTTTGGGGTGTAAGATAGTGAATATTCTATGTACCTATCTAGGCCTCTTGATCTGCTATGGTGGGACCTCAAAGGCCTCTATGGGATCCCATTGTTGAAAAAAGAGAGAAGTGGTTTTCATTGTGGAAGAAGAAACTGTCATTGGGTGGCATAATTATGTTGATCAAAGCTGTTCTGTTTAACTTGTCCCTTTATTTAATGTGTATATGTAGGCCTCTTGATCTGCTATGGTGGACCTCAAAGGCCTCTATTGGATCCCATTGTTGAAAAAAGAGAGAAGTGGTTTTCATTGTGGAAGAAGAAACTGTCATTGGGTGGCATAATTATGTTGATCAAAGCTGTTCTGTTTAACTTGTCCCTTTATTTAATGTGTATATGTAGATGTCTTGCTAGGGTTATTAGCCGTATTGAAAGCTTTTAGAGAAATTTCAAATGGAATGACTCTGATGAGAGTAGCAGATTTTACCTGGTTAGATGTGAAGATGTAGTGTAATCTGCAGGAGGTCTGAGAATTAGAAATCTAAAGGTGATCAATAGAACATTGTTTATCAAATGGATGTGGAGGTTTGGAGAGGACCGATCTCACTTATGGCAAGAGGTGATTGCTGGTAAATATGGTGTGGGGTTTGGGGATGACACCCAGTTGATGAGTAGTCACAAGGGGATAACTGTGTGGAGGGATATTATGAGAGGTTGGTCGTTTTTCCAAGAGAGGTTGAGCCCGCTTGGGTGATAGAATCAAATTTGTGATAGATACTTGGTGTGGTCTGCGAGCCTTGAAATATGAATTCTCGGACTTAATTCACTTATTCAGGATGGCGTCTGAATAGGACGTTTTGTGAAACTCCTTCAGCAGGGAAAATGATAGGGTTAACTAAAGAATCGTGGTTCATTGAAACTTTTTCGACAGAGAGATCATCAGGGTCGCTGCTTTAATGGGTATCCTAGAGGTGACATTTATAAAATAGTTTGTAGATGATGGAAGAATTTGAAGGTGGAAAGCCATTTTTTTCTACCACCTTCTGGTGCCAATGTCACCATCCTTGTCTGCTCTCAGAGCTTGAAGAAATACATTCCCTCTTAGTTTGCGCCTTTTCTTGGACGGCATGGCCAGACAAAATCCGTAATGGGCCACCTTCAAAGTCGCAGGAAGATCATAGTTGCCCATTGTGTCATGTACTGACAAACGGAGACCGTCGATCATTTATTCCTTCATTGGAGGATGAAGCCATTTGGGCCTCAGTTCTCTAATTGTTTGACTGGCCTGGGTTTTTCCTTGCTCATATAGATAATTGTTTTGAGGAATGGTTATTTGCTCCTATATGGACTATTTAGAAGGAAAGAAAAGAATTGAATCTTTAAAGGAGCCACCAAAATCCTATTTTATTTGAGGCATTTGAGGCAGCAAATCTCCTTTGATTGTGCCTTGGGTTAGCAGGCTACCTGAATTTCGAGCTATTGAGCTCAATACCTTATGAAGAGCGTGGGATTTGACTTATTAAGATTATCTAAACACCTATGGCCCCAAAATCCACCCCTCAAGATTTTATCAAGCATAACTTTGATGGGGCTTCCTTGGGAAATGTGTTATTTGGCAGGAGTTGGGGGCCTTCTGCGTGAATTGGTAGGACCAAATGAGCATTCTCTAGTCCTCCAGGCATTTCGGGCGGTATCAATGCATAAGTGCAGTCTTTCAAAAGAAAAAGAAAAGAAAAAAGAAATCGCTTGGAAAAAAAATTGTAATTTGCTTCTAGTTTTTCTTTTCCTTGTTTTGCAGCTTTCTCTAGTCTCTCTTCACACCCTTCCCTACTTTTAACATGGTCTAGAATGGAAACCTTATGAATATTACGGAAGAGGTTGAGAAGCTAAATAGAAAAATGGTTCATTAGGTTCTATGAAGGGTCCATATTTGGATGGCTATCAGGCTCCATACGACCATTCATCATCTTCAAATTACATCTTTTGCCAAAACTAATTTTATTGGAAAGTCGAATTAATCGTTTAATAAATTGAATTATCGTCAAATTGTACCCTACTTGCTACTAAATTCATACTGTACACAGTTTCTAACTAGTGAAAAATCAAGATTTTGAAAACTATTTTCAAAAAGTCCTTAAGTACTAATTTAATGAACATACCTGTAGGCAGTAATTTTTGTTACCTAAAGGGCTCTTTGGTTGCCTGATGCATGTTCATAGAACAATAATTTAGGTTCTTCAAAAAAAAAATTCAAAATTCAAAATTGTTTTGCCATTCAGGTTGTTTTTCTTTTCTTTTTTGCTATATCATGATTTCAAGGACTAATTGGGATATATGCTTTGCAAAATAGGGTTTTGTACATTAAAAGGTTCTTATTCCTAATTAAAAATCTGCAAGAAAAACACTTATTTCTAATGAGAAATAGCCAAGAACTGTTCTTATATGATGGATGATGCCCAAAGAAAAATGAGGTTAGAAGTACAAGTGGGCCCACTTCTTAAATGATCCATATCATTTCTGTTAGGTCACACATCTAAATCCATGCCAATCAAACGAGCCTAATCTTCCAATTTAGGTTGTGAATACAGATCCTGTAGGCTATGTTTTGATTGCAAGAAAAACATTTCTCATGGAATTTTTTTTCACAGGAATTTCTTGCTTTCCTCAATTTAGAGGGAAATAGCGTGATTATTATTATTAATTCAGAGGGATTTCTTCATAAATTAAAGGCCCCTCTAAATAAAAATTGAATGAAGTTGGGTCAGACCCTGTTCGGGCTCAGGGCGGGTTAGGGCTCACAGGCCAAACTCACACCCCTAGATGAAAGCACATGTGGAGAGGAGAAAGACAATTTATAGAATGCATAGGGATACATTGAGAATTACATGAATATGTGCCACATCTTTTATGTGCAAGAATCATTTTCTATTCTGTTTTGTATGAAAAAGGGCATAATATCAATGATCTGCCACGTGTCCAATAACGATTCGCTTAAATTTGGGAAATGAGAAACATGACTAGCTGGTCGTTTAAAATATAAAAAAGGGTGGCCTATTTGAGGCCCCACACATAAATGGTGTGCCAAAGAATTGTATGCCTGCTCCCTTCTTTTAATAATCACAGTCCAATCTTTTTTAACATGATTTGCAATGTATGGGGTGTCTTTATGAAAACAAGGAGTTTGGATATCATTTCAAATTCTTTGTATATGCATATATGTGCTTACTCCATACGGGTTTTCATATGGTGTACACACTTACATGCATCTACAAAAAAAAAAAACTTAATGGGCCCTAGCCCTACTTTAATATATGATCCAATCTGTTCATTTGATGGGCCTAGCTTCAATGGGCTGTGCCCCTAAATTTGCCACGATCTTAAACTTTTGATATGAATAGATTAAACAAAATGTCATAATACAAAAACACTATAAATTGGAAGGTTAGGATCTTATGGAAGTCACTTTCTCCATTTAATTTGGGTCTAAAAAAATTGAACGGTTTGGATCATTCATAGTGGGTTACACAGCATACGATGGAGAGCATAGTGCTCTAGGCCTCTAGGGTTCAAAAGTGTGCCAAGAACTGAATAAAAAAATTAGAGGTTTTCATAAGGGGAAAACATTTATTTATTGATATTTTATAGAGTAAACAGTTATGCGCTTGAGCTCATATAGCTTATCTGCGCTCGAATGCAGGAAACAAGGGCGGGCCCACATTTTTTGTGTGATCCTAAGCATTCACTTAAAAGGCCCCATCATGGATGGGCTGTGTACTAAAACTCAGCTCCATTGGATCATCTTAGGGTGTCCATTTGTGGGTGAGAAAATGGACAAATGCTGTTTGTCCACAAATCTGCCCATTTTTCTCACCCCTACAAATGGAAGGGTTAGGTTGATCCACTAGCTAATTTTTTGAACACACCCCATACATGATGGGGCCTTTCAAATGAATGCTTAGGATCCCCCAAAAAATGTGGGCCTACCATGTTTCCCGCACTCGAGCGCAGGAATTGTTTCCTCTATTTTACATGGTGTGGCTATAAAGTCTAGTACTTTCAAAAAGTACAATGGATGTAAATTGGTTGTACCCTGTAAATCTTTTTCATACTGTGATCCTAATCCTCCATTTGTTGAGGGGATGGAAACCTCTTCAGATAAGACGGTTAGGATCATCCTATAGAGATGATTTTCAGGTTGTACCCTGTAGATAATTTTCATACGGTGATCCTAACCCTCCATTTGTAGAGGGGATATAAACCTCTTTAGATAAGACGGTTAGGAACATCCTTTACAGATGATTTTCAGGTCATAACCTATTTACATTATGGCCCAACAAATCAACGGTTTGGATCATCCTATGAAGAGGGTCCCTCTGTACTTTTTGAGAAATCTGTTATTCCTAAATCTTATCTCGATTGTAAATTTAGTTGGCTAATGTCATTTAAAAAATTGGGTTGTCATGCACTTTCCATTTTTCTTAAGGGTGCGTTTGGATTGCCTAAATCAGAATCCGGATATGATTCCAATTCTGCCCGATCCGATGTTTTGGTCACAAAAATAACGGAATCAAGGGAGATGAATTGACATTGGGGCGTGATTAGAGGGGAGAAAATGCTGGAATCTTTTACCAGCCCAAGGAGGTTGTATTCTGATTCCACCCCGTTGTAATGGAATTTTTATTAGAAATTGACAGCATTTTTTAATCTCCCTTAAACGGATTGAGAAAAAAACATAAATAAATTCAGTTAAAAGAGTTTCAGGTCCACCCAGCTGGAGCCCACCTACCCACTACAAAGTGTTTCAACGTGACACATAATAGAAAGGAAAATTAGCTAGACCCAGAACAGCATTGTGATAATCCCAAGATGAACTTATCCAAGCAATCCCAAGAACAGCTTATCCAATGATTTCAAACCCCATGGTGAACAACCCAATAATAAAAGTGGTATATTGCAACACACATGGAGAATGTGTGTTTAGACATTGATGGGGGCTTTTAGATTAATGGGGCATATTGATTAACATAAATAAATCCAATAGCAATTTAGTAAGTGAATTATAATGTATATGAAAAGTGCATTGAGACATGGTTTCATAAAGTTCTCTTTATTTTTTTTAACATAGCATTGAAAAAAAAAAAAAACATGAAACTCTACAATGGCTAGAACAGCCCTATTATAAAAAGAAATTAGGCAAAATAATCTTTTACAACATCTCCCCTCCTGCTTTTCTAAGAGGATTTCAAATCAAGATACACTAAATTAAGGGCACAAGGTTGATAACACACCTTTAAAAGGGAAAGCCAGCAGCCTCGAGCTTAGGCATCTCCAATGGTTCCTGGAGAGAGGGATTGATGGGAAACAACTCGCATTGCGCATAATGCAACATTAGCTGATCCACAATAACCAAGGCGACCATGGCTTCCACCATTGGCACAGCTGCAGCACCAGCAAAAACACTCTACATGAATCTCTTTCAACATGATTAAATAGAAGTGAATGACAATAAACAAGAGTGCTTCTCTATAGATAAATTTAAGAAACATACCTCGAGGTACAACACAAGGATCATGGCGACCGCGTGCAATGAGATCAGTCTCATGTTTGTCTCTTGTTACCGTGTTCTGTTTCTTCTGTGAATCATCACATAACATCCCCAGAAGACGAAGAAATAAAAATTATCAGTAAGGTGAGAAAACGTAAAGACAAGCCAAAAAGGAGATTTTTTAAATGCATAACATGGAAAGAAATGCAGTACAGAAAAATCAAACTTACTCCGATTGTAGAAGTTGGCTTGAAAGCTACTCTCATGGTTATGGTTTCACCATTGGATATTCCTCCCTGAATGTATATGAAAAACAATATAAGCCTAATAAACTCATACAATGGAATTGTAATGGAAAAGATAGAAAAAGAAAGAAACTTGCCTGTATTCCACCTGATCGGTTAGTTCTTGTGCGGATTCTCCCGTATCCATCTGTATAAAACTCGTCATTATGCTCACTCCCCGTCAACAAAGTACCTACATTAATTGACATTGACAAACAGTTAAAACCCAAATGTGAATAAATATCATATAAAGATAGCAGCCCGGATGGCCGTTGGCCAAATGTGACAAATGATTAAAGAGCAGTTTTCTATACCAGCAAACCCACTGCCAAATTCGAATCCCTTAGTTGCAGGTAGTGACATGACAGCTTTAGCAAGCTGTGCTTCAAGCTTATCAAAGACTGGTAAGCCAAGCCCCTGAAATAAAGAGGCAATTATTCATATCGTTTGATCTTTTGTGAGAAAGCTGTAAAACATGCAGTGGGTCAGAACATAGAAACATATTCAGGCCAAGCTCTAGCAAGAGGGATTTTGTGTGTGTGTGTGTGTGTGTGTGTGTGTGTGTGGCGCAAACTCTAGTTAGCCAGGAAATGAAAATGGGTAGAATTCTTACACGTGGAACATTCCGAACTACACATGTCACAACACCCCCAACAGAGTCCCCTCGCACACGGACAACATCGATGGCACTAATCATTTTCTCAGCATATTCAGGATCCGGGCACCTAACAATATTACTTTCTACCTGGAAGAATTTGTAAGACCAATTAACTTGAACAAAGGAAGTACTATAAAACCCTCAGCAGATAAAGCCAACATTTGTATCACACCTGCTCAAGTGTCACAGTCTCATTGTCAACTACTCCCTCTGGAAGTACAACTTTATGCACTTGGGAAACATATGCCAGAACCTGAAAACACAAAAGATAAACTCAACAAAGAGCACTTATGTGTGACCAAGACCACTTGTACAGTTATACTGATGGTGTGTGTAATCCCATAGATTCATTGGTTGCAAGGAGTATTCATCAAATGTAACCAAAAAAAAAATGTTTAACTGTAGAAAATAAACCAGTGATAGATTAGAATATTATCCATAGCCTACAATGCAAAATTACAGAACTGTCCATAAGGTACAGTTTTTCTAGTCATACATTATATAAAAGCATATATCAGCAGTTGCATGCAGGTAGTAAAGATAGCTGCACGCATCCTTACCTAGACACGCATGCATGTACAACATCAAACAATATAGGTATTGAAGACAAGATACCTCATAATTAGTTTCAAATTTCGGCCGAAATATATTTCGGTTTTGGTTTGCAAAATTTCTACCGAAATGTTAAGGATTTCTTCAGAAATTACCGAAATTTCCATCGATATTTTATACATTGCGGTGGAAATTTTTAAAAGACCTAAATTTTGATTTCGGCCAAAATTTCCACCGAAACCGAAATATTTCGGTGTTGGTGGTGGCCGAAACTGACACCAAAACCGACATTTAAAACCTAAACTAGATGGTGCAATGCATGATCTCATATGTAAACTAATATCATTTCCATACGAAGCATGATGGTGCAATGCATGATCTCATATTTTATTACAATATCATTTAAAACCTTAACTAGATGGTGCAATGCATGATCTCATATGTAAACTAATATCATTTCCATAAGAAGTTATCCCAAAGAAATTGTAATAAGCCCACCTCTGTTCCTGATTTGAGCTTGAGGATCTGCTTTGCAACAGCTCCCGGGATAACTCTCCCAATGGTTTCTCTTGCTGAAGATCTCCCGCCACCCTACACTTTGGGCAGAACAAGTTCCATAGTTATGTTCATACATCCAATAATTGTGATTTAGCTTCCAGTAAATTCAAAAATTGTCTTCAAGACTGATAGTGAAACCATTAATTGGTTGGAAAATAAGGGCACCTGCACTGATCTCACGCCGTATTTAAAATCATAAGTTGCATCGGCATGCGAAGGCCTATATGCTTTTGACATTTCACTATAATCCTGCAAAATTTTGTTGAGGATGGAAATGGTTGAAGTCAACAGAATTCCATGAAGATACCAATAAAATAAATGATGTAATAATCAGGTTAGGACCTCATATTATAAAAACCCCAGTTCCCAGGGGATACTCACATTTCCTCTTTGATCGGTATTTGGTACAAAGACATGAATGGGAGTTCCTGTAGTCATTCCTGCACATTTTCTCCATCAGTTAAATTGATGGTAGAAGAACTTCAAATCCAACACATGTAAGACAGGTGACAATTAATTATGCGAGGAGACAATGCCTAAAAAGGAATAACCAGGAATATCTAACCTTCAGAAACTCCTGAAAGAATTCGACATGTATCAGTCTCTTTTCTGGGGGTAGTTATTCGACTCTGCCCTGGTCTCCTGGGTACAACAGTAAGTTTATTAGCATGCAACTACATGGAAACATCTCATCGACCATGGTATTTAAATGGCTTAATTAAGGTACGACTGTACGAGGCAGCTGGATGCTGCAATCATGGTTTAACTTAAAGTATCAGTCAAATGGAACTGGTTCTTTTCAATCTGAAAAAGGTATTGCTACTGTCTCACAATGAGAACAATTGTGATATTATTTTGAATACCAGAAATTTCTTTATTTATCGTAAATAATGATGTAATGGGTTATCTTTATTACCGCCATTTGTTGTAAGGGCAACCCAAATAGCGTTTACCGTCCCATACATGATGTAACATCCAATAGTTTAACTATAGATCGCTGCAACAATATTACACTCTCCAACGAAGCAAATGAATCATGCAAAGACTTGATACTAGATACAGTTGTAGCAGTATGAGACAGTAAGTGTGCCAAAGAAATTACCTCCTATCCAGGTCTATTTGAAGTTCAGCTTCTGAAATGGGAATTCGAGGAGGACATCCATCAATAACACACCCAACACCGCCACCATGGGATTCACCGTATGTCGTAACACGAAATAAGGTCCCAAATGAACTTCCAGTGCCAGCGTGTATCTCTGGTGTTCCAAGAGAAACATGTAAGATTTTAAACAATTAAGAATTATGAATACCAAGCAGACAAAGGTGGTAAATTAACAAAAAATATATCAGTAACTGAAACATCTCATGTCGTGCAGTGTCAGAAAGTAAACAGAACAAATGATGTAAGAAGAGAAATTGATTTATGAAGGTAGCGGGATTGAAAGAAAAACCAGTGAGAACCAGTGAACCACCCAACACAAGCATATCACAACATGAAACTCAGGACATGTATCCTAAACATCGTATCCTAAACCAGTGAACCACCCAACACAAGCATATCACAAGATGAAACTCAGGACATGTATCCTAAACATCGTATCTTCCTGCAGACAATAATACCTGATCTCCTCCAAAGGGCAAATACAAGCTCTAATACCCAGATAATCTACTTAGGTACCAAACATCGTATCTTCCTGCAGACAATAATACCCGATCTCCTCCAAAGGACAAATACAAGCTCTAATACAGAGATAATCTACTTAGGTACCAAACATATAATGTGTATGTCTGATGCAACACTGTAACTATGGTGTACCCTTGCTGTATGTGGGTACCATGGTACAAGTAAGAAGTTCTAAGATACTAGAAACTTCACACTAAACATAGACAGTAGACTGAGCTAATCCAGAGGAAAGAAATCAGAGTAGCTAGCTTTCTAGAAAGTTATGCCCACAGTTAATTACTCATAAAAAAGGAAAGAAAAGAAAAGAAAAAAAGAAACTTGATACAGAAATTCAGATGAAATATTAGAAACAAATGAAATGTTAATCAGGGTATATCTCGCTTTAAATTGATCAAAGTCATAACAAAGTATGGGTAAAGAAATTCTGCATCCAAGTTCAAAAAGCCCCCACATGAGAAATACGAAAAAGTGACCCAAAGAAGAGCCGTTTTCTGGAATTAAAATTGAAGAAATTAATCAAGGTCAACACAAGTTAAAATGATGAGAAGTTCCAAAACACATTTCACGAATTTCACATTAAAAAAAACAGAAGAATCCAACAAAAGAGATCTAGGAGCTCAACTAGCTTCTGTAAATTACATCCCTACCTCCTAATCAAGACATGAAGCCCCACACAATAAAATGAATAAAGTTCTGAAACTTGTGACCGAAATCCCAGGTGAAAAAAGTAGATTGAATCAAACTAAAAGGAATTAGAAGTTTGACTAGCCTAAATGATCAGAAGCAAGATCAAAGAGTGGTTCTAAACAGAAAAAGAATTATCAATTTGTCGTCCTAGAATAAAAAAAACTCACACGAAACTAAAAAAAAATTACCTAGATTTTTAATAAACCAGAGATATGTGAATGATTCAGGATCAAAAGCAGTCCTCAATAGCAGATCGGAGAATCCTCTGATATACTACATACAAAATTTGAGCTGGAAATAGAAATAAACGTCTAGATTTAATAAAAAATCGAGTAAGGCGATTGGATCTGGATCGGAACTAGCTGTAAACAGCAAAATTGAAGACTACCTAGGTCAAAATTGTAAGATGAATAGCAAAACATGAGGTAAAAATTTCGAACAGGTAGAAGTTACATAACTGAATATGTGAATCGAACCTTTTCTAAACAGAAAAAAGAAGAAGATCAATTCAGAAACTTAGATCAAAAGCTTAAGATAAAAAGCTTCACAAAGATGTGCACTTTCCAGAGAGAGAGAGAGAGAGAGATTCACCTAGCTTTCTTGGAGCATCGTTGCGATGTGTGATGGAGATCTGTAGGGAGGGAGCAGATAATCTGCTGAGATTGGAGGGATGAAACCCAAGAGAAGAGCCTCCATCGGTTCTCGTAGGGTTGAGAAAGGGTTTGGAAGAGAGAGAGAAGGCCATAGCTAGCTGTGGATGCGTTGAGAGGAATTGGGAATTACAGACTTAGAGAGAGAAAAAAAGAGAGGGATTTGTTAAAACTTAAAAGGACCGTGAGGTTTGGTTTGAGGCACGCTATCGTACACCTAACCCTCGCCCCATCTTTGTAGGGCCTTGGGGTTTGGTTTAGAGATCCCACATGTGCTTCAAGTGATGCTATGGAGACCGGCTACCTAACCATTGACCGAACCGGACCAATCCTTACATGCCACGTGCACATTGAGAGGAAAAGGGCGAGGAAGAGGGCTTTAAGCTTTA
This sequence comes from Tasmannia lanceolata, assembly GCF_043159265.1. NCBI lineage: Eukaryota > Viridiplantae > Streptophyta > Magnoliopsida > Canellales > Winteraceae > Tasmannia > Tasmannia lanceolata. Next base: position 51,741,366 of record NW_027518692.1, read on the forward strand.
ACCCCCTCATCAGATGTAAAAAATTTTAGGTAGTTGGCCCGCATTAATCATGACCGTTCAAAAGATGGCCTAGTTGAGCGTCAAAATTTTGTTTTGTATAACTTCACAGCTTTTCTAGAAGCCCCAAAACCCTAAAACTACCTCCTGGTATCCAGTCAATCAGGTCTCAGGAGAGGCAAGGGAGTTTTTATATGATGAAAGGCCTTATAGTCCATTACTTTCCAAAAAGTACCGTACGGCCCACACCATAGGATGATCCACACCGTCCATTAGATGGGCCACCCAGAAATCATTCCCATAGGTTGATCCTAACCCTCTATAGATCGGATGGTTAGGATCAACCTATGGAAATGATTTTTGGGTGGCCCATCTAATGGACAGTTTGGATCATCCTATGGAAGTGATTTTTGGGGCACTACCTATTTATGGACGGTTTAGATCATCTTATGGTGTGGGCCGTACCGTACTTTTTGAAAAATAATGAACTATAAGGCCTTTAGTCGAATAAAAACTCACGACTAAGGACATTACTCTATAAAAGGGAGACCAAAACTTAAGGTATAAATGTTCGATCGCTCATTTTCACTTTTGTGAGACTCTAGGGAGCTAATCTAGTACTTGTTACCCATTCTGGGACTACATCAACCTTTTCAACTCGGACCAGTCAATAGCAATTGCCGCATTGATGAACGACCTAAAAGCTCCTAGGTTCAGCTTCTCCCTAGTCGACCATGATACTCTCTTCTCCCTCTAATTTGGTGGCACCAAAGAGTCCCTACATTATTTATGCTTGTAAGTTGTAACTAGATTAAATATAAGGCAGCTTAAGTCTGAGCGCAGGTGTATGTTTCTCTGAATCAACTCATTATATATATGCTATGAAAAAAAATCAAACCATCAAACATCACTCCTCAATCCTTCCTGTGTGAAACATAAATAACAGTTACAACAGCATCATAGCCAAGGTGAAGCCACAGAAAATGCAGTACCATCTTGCCCATCTGATTATTAAGAACCCAGAAAGAAACATCCAACTTTACTATACACATTATTGAGAACCCAGAAAGAAACATCCAACTTTACTATACATGTTGGGAATGTGTGTCTAACTCTTCAGATCTGTTGCTGACCTCGATCTCCAGGAGTCGCTCCACAGGTTGCCGGCAAATCGGACATCGGTTTGTCTGGAACCGAAGTAACTTTGCACATCCACTGCACATACACTGCATCAAAATAATAACCACAACGTTAGTTAGCTAAAAGATTGTTTTGTTGACAGGACACTCATATATAACTCTTATAGAACTCTTTCCGATTCACCATGACACTTACAGAACTCTTATATAACTTTTCTGAATACTACTACCACAACTACAATTACTGCGTACTTGAGTTTTATGCATCCTAATAGTAAGTTTTTTACATAGAAATAAAACATTAGATTTATTTAATCTATTAAAAATTTTCATATATTACCTGTTATGACCATATTATTATGTAAAAAAATTAAAATTTGATAATTGATTAAAATATTTTGATGAATCGACAAATCTTTCTTTTTTTTGAGATTTTCCGAATCCAATACTCATACTGGACTTTCAACTCAAAACTAAGTCAGGAGATTAAAACATCAATTTCAAAGTATCGAGTCTGAATTTTTTTCAAAATTGATTTCACAAAGCTACCTGTGGGTGAAAGTTGAGGCATAAGGTCATACAACAATACTTAACCAAGGAGATAGTGAACCAACCATATCTTGACCCTGCTGAAATGAAAAATGTTATGTGCCAATGCTTCAAACCCAATCATTGCAGTTCAGTAAATGAATCGGATTGGGTCCTCCGCAGCAAGATTACATGGTAAGTTCATTCTGATTTGCATGACATTGACAACCCTAGCTTTAGGAAACCAAAACATTGATTGCAACATGCACCCAAGACTATGACAGGTGAAAAGCCTCTAAAACCAACTTAACTGGGACTGAAAGGTTTCAGACAATGTCCTAAAAGCTGAACCTGACTGGCTGGTTTGACCTGAACTCATTTGACTGACTGATTGAATTGGTTTGTATCTGTAACTCCAATTTCATTTCAACCACAAAAGACAAAAAGTCAATTTTCATCAGTTTTCGCTCTTTTTGTTTTGTTTTTTGGTGGTGGAGGTCCACCCAACTTGATTTACTTGGGTTCCCAAATAGTTGAACCATAGTAGCCGGAAACCCCTTGGGCAGGTGGGAAATTCGTTTCCCCTAAAATGCGTTTCGGAAAGGTGAGAAACTCGTTTCCCCTAAAAGGTGTGAAACTCGTTTCCAAAATGCATGATAAACACATAAGAAACTTATATGAAACACGTGAGAAGCGTATGGAAAACCTGTAGAAAACGTATGCGAAACGTGTGGGAAAGATGTGTGAAACTTACGAAAATCATTCAAAATAAAAATAAAAATACACACACAAATTGATGGATAGATATAAAAAAGGAAAACAACAGCGTATACAATAATAAAAACTAAAAGTAAGAAATATCCCAAAAGAAATTTGAATTTAAGAAAATTTAAATCTACAAAACCATATATTTCATGTTTTCCTTGTGTTTCATATGCTTTTTCATTAACGTTTCTAATATGTTTCCTAAGACGTTTCTCGTACGATTTTTTATTGTTTTCCCGTTTCTCGTTTCCCTCTATTTTTTTATTGCGTTTCCTGTTTCCCTTTCCCATTTCGTTTCTCGAATCCGTTTTCCCACCCTGGCAACTATGAGTTGAGCATTAAAAAAGGCCACAAATCAAACCCTATTAAATGTGCACTTGCTTTACCACAGTTATCTTTTCCTAGCATAATATTTTCTAAATGATCTGTTTTCCTTTTGTTTCTAATATAGTTAAGGAGACAAACCCAAAACAAAACCCACAACTAACGTCTTTCATTTCACAATTATTTATTATATTTTCCTTTATTACTTATTTTATCTGCTTACAGGTTGATCATTTTTTTAAATTTTCTCTGAACCACTCTGGGTGGATCAGGCTCAAGCCAGACCACCAACCAAACCCCAAAAAGAAAAGCTCAAGAACAGAATTTACCATATGTCGGCAAGGAAGAACAGTTGTATCCCGTGGTTCTGACAGGCAGATTACGCATTCTTTCCCCGGATCACTCCCATCAAAGTCATTGTCAACTGAATTTCCAATCCCATAGATCTCCTGCAACTCGTATCTCATGCTGTTAACCCACAAGATCTGCTTCACCACCCTCACCTGATAGTTGCCCTTCTCCTTCTCCTTCTTCTCAAATATGGCCTGTGTGATTTGAGAATTTAGAGGTCCTGGCATTGAATTTCCATCCGCCAACCCATTACCCTCAGTTGGGGATGATTCTCCCTTAACCACAAGTGGATACACTTCCAAATCACCCACTTTTAACAACTCTGACTCCTCAAACATGGAGAAGTTTAACCCAGTTCCTGGTGGTTGCTTAAACTTCTGACCCAGGCCCTGTTTGAAAGACAAGGTGACGGGTTCTAAACTTTCCTTCGTCGCTGTCATGTTGCAGTCAGCACCTTCTTTTGCAAAGAAGATAATGGTGATACTGTGGAGAAGAAGGCAAGACAAAAGCATTAATGAGGGTGAAATTTTGCTGGGAAATATTAAACAACAAATAAAAGCACATAGCATGTAGAATTGCTCTTTGACAAGAGAAATAAACACAAGAATGACAAAAGAAAGAAAATGTGCATATGTTTGTATAAATGGGACTCCTATGTGTCACTCTACATCTATCAATAAATTCTGCTATTCAATGAAAAAACGAAAGGAGTAGAGTAGGCTTCCTTTCGTGGGCTCATTTTGGCAGGGTCTAAGCCAGTTTTCTTGGATTTGAAAAGACAGCTGATTTTCTGCTATAAAAAGAAAATATATTGTCTGAATGATGAGAATTGGTTGCAGGATTTCTCCTCAAAAGAGGGGCACGGTCTCTACCATCCATTTGACGCTCGAGGGTGTTGGAGTCCCGCTGAGCAATATCATTTTGGCTCAGCTATGAGGGGCCATGAGTTTAGAGGTTTCTGGACTGGGGTGAATGTGTAACTGTTGTACATAAATCAGAGTTGGGCGTAGCCAGTGTTTCCATGGGTGAGATGACTTGTCCCAGTTGATGTAATCTGGTTATTGCCATATTATTTAATTTGTTATCTTTGGATGCTCCGGTGAGAAGAAGTAACTCGTGCTAAGTTGATGGAGTAAAAAGAGGTAGGGGCAGACCGAAAACAAATTGGGTAGAACTAAGGAAGCAGGAATCTCTACTCAGAATGGGGAATCTCAATTCCCCGAAAATCGATTCGGAAACAGGAATCTTCTCGATTCCCCGATTTTTGGGAATCCCGTTTCGGAAATGTGGGAAACGCGATTCCCACTCTATGGGAATCGCGTTTCCTATCTACCCTCCTTGTCTCTTGCTAGTCATCTTCTCTTCCTCTTCTTAGTATGTACATGTAAAGTCATTTAAGTACTTAAGATTTACATGTAAATAAGGGAATAACCCCCATTTGAATCTATTAAAAATAGTTTCAAGACCCAAATATAAAAGGATAAAAAGTTAACTTTCCAGTTCTACTACAAAATTCGAAAAAAAAAACGCATCGGGTCAAAATCTTAACTTCCAAACAATGGGGTATTTTTCCAATTTTAAAAATTCATAAATTCTATGTCCAAACATTATTAAATCTCAAAAGACAGGTAAAAAATTCTCATAATTTGGTTTCTAAATTTTTTTCTTCTAGTCAGGCACTGGTCAACAGACTGTCAACACAGACATTTCAGTTGATAGTGATTTTCCTTTAAGTAAATGTTGGATCTTTTAATAAAAGGTATTTTTTTTAAATATTCGGTTCATATAATTATTTCTTATACTTTTTTTAGTAATTTTTATTTTTAAATTTTTTTTTAAACATTTAACTATTAAAAAAATTCTCCGACCTTCACGCTTCCAACCTTCCTGAGAGCCTTCGCTTCCCGCTTCCCGATCTGGCAATCATGGGTAGAAGAATGAGGAAAGACTTCATGGCTAGGAACTTAAAAGAAAACATGACTTTGGATAGGAGTGAATGGAAGAAAATGATCCATGTAGACGGACCCAACTAGTGTTAGGATTAAACTTAGTCAATTTGAGCCCGGTAGATTCTTTCACCTTCTTCATGACAATTTTCTAAAGGATACATTAGCCGACCCCAACTAGTTTGGGAGAAAGGCTTAGTTGAGTTGAGTTGAGATGGAAGTCTGTTAACATAAGACATTCAATGAATCCCTTATCTTAGTGATAGGATATACCATAGTTACCAGGGTGGGAAATGAATTCAGGAAACGAAACATGAAACAGAAACACATGAAAAAAAAATATAGGGGAAACAAGAAACGAAAAAACGATAGGAAATCGTATGAGAAACATCTTTAGAAACGCGAAACGCATTAGAAGCGTTTCAGAAGTGATAGAAAATACACACATGAAACACAAGGAAAACACGAAATATGTGGTTTTGTAGACTTAAACACGAAAAACATTTCTCCAATTTTTTTTATCATGTTTCGGAAACGTTTCTGAAATGGGTTTTATGGGAAACGAGTTTCCCACCCGTGAGAAACACGTTTTAGGGGAAACGGGTTTCCCACCTGCCCAAGGAGTTTCCAGCAACTATGGGATATACACTTAAAGATTAGCCAACAACCTTCAATGCTCACATCACTAAGTCCTTTATACCCAAAGGATCAGAGGACAGTCGCCTGAATTCCCACCTCAGCCTAACCTAAGCAACTCCTTTCCTTTTACGTCGGAATTTAACTTTTGTGCCGACTCCAATCAAATTTATCTTTGGAAATTTCCTTGGTGGAGGTTCCATCCCTGCAAAATTGTATCCACACTTTACCCACGTTCCATGGATATCCTAACGACATTAAACCTTTAAAGCCATTGTCGTTCATATAATATGATTCTTTACCTTTACTTTGGAATTTAGCTTCTGGGTAATGCTTTACTTTGGAATTTAGCTTCTGGGTAATGCTTACTGTGCAATCCAATAGCTATTTACCTAAAGCTTTAAAAGACTTTCATCTTTAGAAAATTCCCAAGTCAGATTATGATTATTTACGAAATCCCTAAACTTCGCTTTCTACTTATCTTTTACAGAAAAATGTCAAGAAAAAGGGGATAAACAAAGAACTAGCCTTTAAGACAACAAGAGAAGGTACAAAAAATTCAAAAAAATCTGATTCAAAGGCTAAGGAACACTGATGCGAATCAGGGGTTGACATCAAACTTTTATTAGAGCACAGAGCTAGGATTCCAGAGCTCTGACTCCAGAGCTCTAATTCCTTGTCAGTTCCAAAACCATATGCCACCTAGGTGTTAGCTCCAGTTTCCCTTAGAATCTAGGTCAGTCATTCGTGTTAGTTGGAGCATCTTCAAGTAGGAATCCGAGTCGTTAGTGCTGTCCTAGGTTGTAGGGTACACTCTCATGTCAGTTAGGTGCCAGTTTACATAGTCTAGGCTTACTTTAGTTTCCAGTTAGGAGTCTCAGCCGATTCCATAGTCTGTAGGGTTGTCATGCACATTGAATCACACCGTTTCGTCATGGCTAACTGTAGGTGCACCCCTTGGAAGGTACATTGGCTCACATAAAGCTCCTTAGAGTAGGCTTTACTTTGTTCCTTTGTCTACTTGTAACATGTCGTAGGGTAGTTTAGTCACTAGACTAATTTGGTGAGTCCTTTTATGTCATTTTACTTCACTAAGAGTAGTTTGGTTATTTTTGTAGCTAATCATGTACTATTTAGTCATTTTACCATAGTAGGGGTAGCTAGGTAATTTCCATTGTAGGTCTACAAAAGGGGCTTCTCCCTTCATTTGTAATCAGATTTTTGGGAATTTGAATTTGAATAAAACTCAGATCTATATCTGGAATAGAGGTTTTGGAAATTTCTGCTAAGATTTCTCCAAAAAAAATTTGAACAATTGGAGAGTTGAAGGTTTAAATTCCTAGCCTCTTTTTTTTTTTTTTTGAAATAGCGATTTGTATAGAATTGTATTAAATGACAAGGGAGCACCCGAGAAGGGGCAACCCAGAGAACAAAAACAAGAAAGAAGAAACAGGGAAGAAGAAGAAAAGATACAACAAAAATAACAAAATTATATTACGGGGGAAGATGATCGAACCAGAGAATACTCTTCCTCCCAACTCCCTGCTTGGCTAACACATCCGCCTTTTCGTTTGCCGACCTCCAAACGTGATTAAAGACAATAGCCGAACCCGCAACAAAATCCTCAATTTCATCAAATAACGCCAAAAATCTCCAAGGAGGAGCTACACCACCCTTCAACCACCGAATGAGATTCAATGAATCCCCTTCAACAATAATATGGTCCAAGACTTCCCTACTCAAAATTCCTAGCCTCTCTTATTCTTCACATCCCTAACCTCGTAGCTTGCAAGGAACATTTATTTTTGCATCTCCTTGCAAGATCCTTGAAGTTTCTATGAAGAAAATCCAAGAAACAGCAACAAGAATGCAAGATCAATCCATGATTATATCTCTGCTGCAAGCAATCCGAAGTTTTTGTTGCATCACTGACAAAGACAATGCTCCACATCATGGGCAAAGTTTAGCCCAGCCCTAAGGGGCCTAGCAATAGAACACTCAATCCACATTAGAACAACACTCTCACATGTTGGCCGATATTAGAGCCACACTGACTCGGATAAGTGACCATATAGGGCAAGGACCTCCCGGACACTCTATGGCCATAGGGCTACCCGCCAAGCCTGTCCACCTTTGCCAGGCAAGGCTGGTAGTCAAGTTTTAGGTATTAACGACTCCTCTAAAGGACAATTAGATCGAGATGATGAATTTAAGCCTTATGAGGAGCCAAGACAATTCTACAATGGGCCTCAGCCCCATTTTGAGTATTGGCTTGTGTGAGCCTTACAAAGATAGTGGGACTACGGCATTCGAGCGAATGTAGGAGATTTTAAGGGGTGCCTCATCACTGGTAAGTTCTTGAATGGGTAGATAGCGTCGATCACTTCTTTGAATCAAAAGAACTCCCAGACAACAAGGAGGTAAAGTTTGTGACCATCAAACTGAAGGGTATGGCCCTCGTTTGGTGGATACAAATATAGTCTACGAGGCTCCAAAGAGATTAGGCCAAAATTGAAAGCTGGGCCAAAATGAAAGATGAAAATGAAAAGAAAATACCTCCCAATTGTCTTTAGGGCCACTTTGTACCAAAGATTATTAGGCCTTTAGACAAGGAGGAAAGTATGTGAGAGAATACACGGAAAAGTTTCACCTCCTGACTACCTGTAAAGTAAATAGTTGAAGACGGAGAGTAGGCCACTGCTCAATATATTAACGGGCGACGTTAACAGCTCCAGGAGTCGGTCTCCCATCATACCTGCTAATTTTCGTAACAGAAGAAGCACCCTTCCAGCTGGACCTTATGTAAAGACATGCTCTACCACTAATTTTCGGTGAATTGGCATGTGTGGAAAGGTCTACACGTGTGATTTGAAAATAGCAGGCAGATAAAGACAAAAAGTCTTTCAGAATTAGAGCTCGCCGAATTAGAGCTTGCAAGACTGCTGGATCATTTACTATACCGCCCTCCATCTGTGCAAGCTTGGAGTATCCTTGTTATTTTTTGAAAAGTAACTAAATTTTATTCCCAAACAGAAGTGCAAATACATTGAGGGGACAAGAGGTCCCCCAACCACAACCTGTTACATTAGATGCCCAAATAGTGATTTATATCAACCCGTATCGTACACAGTAACACAGGTTCCCATAATATCAACTCCAGCTTTCGCTAATTCGTCAGCCCTCGAGCTGGCAGCTCTATGTCTGTGGCATAGCTGGGGAAGGATAACTCTGATTAGAACGCGAACCTCATCCAAAATACTATGCATTTTCCATGGTCCGCAACAACGACCTGCTGCCCACGCAATTGCGTTTGAACAGTCCCCTTCAACTAGACCCAGCAAAATGGTACCTGTAACCGCGGGTACACCAGACCCGTAGCAAAATTTGCAGGTACGGGTACCAAATTTGTTACCTGCCAAAAATATACCCGCACCAGTGACCAGCGGGTGGGTCTGGGTCGGGCCCTGGTACCCGCGGGTTACCCATAAAAAACAAGGGTTATGTTTTTTCTTTAGTTTTCAACTTTTCATCTCTGCAGATCTCAACTTTTTAACTTAGATTCGATCTTTTTCCCTTTTTTGAACTAAAATTCTTTTCTCTTCATCTTTGCAGATTTGTTATCACTAAACTTCTTGAATTATCTTTCAAATAATTCTCATTTTTTACGGATTACGTGAAAAAAAAAATTCACGGAACTCTGTGAGACCCACGGAGTTCCGTGAAAGCTTCTGTTGGAAAAAAAAATCAGGTGAAAAATATAAATTCAAATTCGGCGGGTTACCCGTGGGTTTACCCTACCCGCACGGGTTGGGTATGGGTACATGAAAAACCTACGCGTAGAATCGCGGGTATTTTTTACCCGTACCCGTGGGTACCGTACCCGCACGGGTCGTACTCGTACCCGCGGGGGTTACCTGTTTGCCGGGTCTACCTTCAACCATCAATGGGCCCAGATTGTTTTTGGCAAACAATTGGAGTCCAAATAATAATGCTTTTGCCTCAGCTTCATTGGCAAACCACTCCTAATCCATTTTCCGTGGGGAGTTTCATCGTAGGTGGTAGGTTTTGTAGCTGGAAAACTTTGGGTGGAATGGCTACAGAACATGGAGAATCCAGGTTGTTATTCGGATCCTCAGTCCCAACGAAACTACATCTGTTCAAGGGCCATGATGCAATGGTTTGGATATTCTGATTGAATACCTATGACTAGAAGCTAAATAAAACCTAATTCAAGAGATTCTATAGATATTTTCGCGAGCACTATCAAAACATCGCATGAATGAGGGAAAAGTTTAAAAAGAAAAAAATCTCCAAAAGTGACCAGCAGAAAGAAACCAAAATCTGACATTTTTTCCAGAGAATAGAATAGTTCAAAGTCGGATGTCAAAAGTTTTCCATATAACCCCAGAAAACTACAATAAGTCAAAGGCATGTCACTTTTCTCCAAAGAAGAGAATAGTTCGAAGTCATTAGGACGCTAAAAGTCTTCCATACAACCCAAGATAACTACAATAAATCAAAGGCATCCAACCACCACCAGATAGAATCTGTAATTAACAGCAGCCTGTAGTTGACTTAACCAAGTATTAGAATATCTGACAGATACACAAATTTGAGTGAACAACAAATACACAAATAAAATTAACAGAAAAACCATCTATTCCAATCAAAGAGAGACACAGTAAGGGAGAAATCCATATATCACAATCGAGAAAAGGTTCAGGCAAATGAATAAATTGCATTATTTCCAGCTAAACCCAAACACAATCACAAGTAAATTGCTGTTACAATATAAAAAATGCAAATCAAAACCTCATCATCCATGCAATATACAAGTATTCTTGTGATCGCAATTACAGATAATGACCCACTTGAGCATTTAGGCCCTTCTCATTTAAGATAATGACAACCGGCTTGTGAGTGCCAAGCCGATTGTTGGACTCAAAATTACATTTAAATTTGAGTCCAATAATCGATTTGGCACTCACAATCGGTTGTCATAATCTTAAACAAAGAGGGCATTAGGAATTTAAAGAAATTAAGGAATGCCGAATCAAAAGCATTACCTTCCAGCAACAGTGGCATCAAAGATGAAAGTAACAAGGTGCTTCTCAGGGTCCTGCTCATCGGGTTCAATCCTAATAGTCTCCTTCTTGATGTTGACAGCATTACAGATCGTTACGGCCTTCTGATGCTCCACATAAGGGGCGGGAGGCATTGGAAAAGGGCCACAGGGGTACCGCCCTCCAACCCAATTGGCATGGGCAGGATAGGAGTGGGCCCCACCGCCACGGTGGTGGTGATCGATGGGCGCGGGCAATGGGATGGGTTGCTGCTGAGGGTGGTAGTAGCCTGGGTACTGGTAGTACTGTTGTGGCAAATTAGGGTTGGGGTTAGGGTTGGGGTTAGAGTTAGGGTACGGGGGAGGGTAAGAAGTTGCAGCAGCAGAAACGTACCGGTTTCCGGCGGTTTCTGGAGGTGTGGGTTGTGGAGAAGGGGAAGGAGGTGGGTTGTTGTGGATTGAATTTCTTCGTCTGTGGTGGGCACTGCTACTTCCAATATTTCCCATTTTGTCCTTCTCTTTGTTTGAAACCCTAGAAGAAAAAAGCCCCCTAGTAAAGGTCTAAATACCTAATCTTTGAAGAGAAATGGATTGTATCAGTATGAGGATGATCCTCATTCAAAAATTAGAGATTACTGATTATTTATTTATTTTTCCCTTTACCTTTTTTGCTGAAGGAAACCCTAGAAAAATCAATTTTTGAAAAGAAAGGAAACCCTAGAAAACTTTCAAAACCCTAATCTCTAGACAAATGGATTATGTCCAGTATGAGGATGATCCCCAGAGAACACTAACTTTTGAAAAAATTAGAGATTACTGATTATTTATTTCCTTTACCTTTTTAGCTGGAGGAAGAAAAGTAACCCTAGAAAAGCTTTAAAACCCTAATCTCTGGCGGAGATTTCTCTTCTTCTTTTTTTTTTGTCTTTTTACCCCATTTAGGAAGAGGGGTTGTTGGGGAGATAATTGATATGAAACGGCATGACAAGGAATTAAGGAAAGTTGGGAATGCTGATAGGGTTTCCTACTTATAGGGATTCCTATTCTTCTATAGAGAAACCCTAGAAAACCCTAATTATAGAAGAGATGGCTTTCTGTTTTTCTTTTTCTTGGGACCAGGAGATTCGATTAAAATTGGCACGGCGAGAGATTAATCAAAAGAGGATTAGTGAGATTAGGGTTTTGAAATGTGGGGATAAATTTGGGTTTATGAAAAAGACAGAATTCCGGATAGAAATAAACGAGAAGAATTGAAGAAAGCGATAGACGAAGAATCTGGTTTCTTTTGATAATGGGATTGCGTAAAGCCGCACCCAAGAGGTTTTGAATAGGTAAAGAAAGGAGAAAAATATATGATTTTTTCACCCCCCCCCCTTTCAGATGGATGCGCCCTCAGTGTATCGTGAATTGTGGGTAACTTTAACGCTTTTTGACGTCAAATTATGTCAAGAGTGGGGCGCATCCATTCTACAGGGGGGTGAAAAAATCATTTAAAAGGCTATTTAAACGTATTTTCTGGTGGAATGACATAAATGCCCATTTTGGCCCCCACACTAGGGGACGATCTTAGCCTTCCTTTTACTTGGAAATGTTGTGAGTTGCCAGATCAATGTTCCATCTGGGACCCACCTTTCGAAGAAGATCAACGGCCTTTATCGCCATTATTGTATCCCACGTGGATGGTGGAGCCACGAATTATTTGCGAAAGTTTCTTTATTGGATGATGATTCAACCAAAAGAAAGTTTCTTTATTTGCGAAAGTTCATCTACTTGCAAGCCAACTGTCAGATGGCTGAGATCATCGACGTGGCTTTTGGATGAAGGGTTGGGATCATGTTCATGTCATGTGGTGGGCCCTAATCAGTCTCCTCAGGTTAAGCTGAAATGGCAAAAATACCCTCTACTCTAAAATTTATTAGGGTTGGAAAACCCGACCCGCCCGACATGAGTTGCAACTTCAGTTTTTGTGTCTTTTCACAAGTGATACAATGATGAAAGAAATGAAAAGAGGAAAATGATGATTGTTTATTTGTTTGTATGGTATAATTCAATTAGCTAGAGCTGCATTTTTTCAACTCGGGAAGGTGTGCTAGAACTTGTTGATAATGATGATCGATATGGGTATTTATTTAATAAAAAAAGTGCTGATGTGCAATCCAATCTATCAAACCCATGGCACTTCATTTCTAACTATATTTATATTACTATGTACCAATGCACCATATACTTTTTTTCTCCAAAATTGAATTCTTGATTACAATTTACAAGTGAAGGGAATTGTAGGCAAAATAAAAAGAGATTAAAGAGAATTATTAGTCTAACATTACATTTTACAAGGGTAGGCACTTGTAAAAAGTGGGGTGGCACCAATTGATGGGAAGATGATAGAGCACTGCTTAAGATGATTTAGACATATCCAACGTAGGCCTTTGGATGCTCCAGTGAGAAGAAGTGAGTCGTGCCAAGTTGATGGAGTAAAAAGAGGTAGGGGCAGAACAAAAACAACTTGGGTAGGAACAGTGAGGAAAGACTTAAGGGCTAGAAACATAACATAGAACATGACCTTAGATATGAGGAAATGGAAGAAAACGATCCATGTAGATGAACCCAACTAGTGTAAGGATTAGACTTAGTCAATTTGAGCTGGATAGATCCTTTGACCTTCTTCATGAATTTTTTTCTAAAGCATTCATTAGCCGTCCCAACTAGTTTGGGACAAAGTCTTAGTTGAGTTGAGGCACTTGACATGCCGATAAAACATAAAGAGATTAAAGAAAACAATTGTCAAGCGATCCGTTCTTATGGTGCATGTATCGAGAATGAAGAAACCCAGACCCGACCCGACGTGAGAAACTTGGGTAGGGTCAAGTGTAGGAATATCGGATATGTTTTAAAAAATAACAACCCGACCCGACCTGATTCTCAGGTAGGGTAGGGTTTCGGAAAACCTGACTTACCCAACCCAAGTTGCAACCCTAAAATTTGTCGTCACATTCAGTTCTTGTCTGAGTTGAAACTTGAAACTTTTGATTGTCAGAGGCGAGATCTTCTATTGGCAGTTCCAACTACATATTTTTAAATTAGGGGTGCAATTCAAGTCAGGTTGGATCAGGTTGAGGCCAACCCGAGATAACAATCCTTCAATCATTACACGACCCAACCTTAGCCTTGGGTTGAGGATGGTCAACCCTGATCCAACCGGTCTAACCGAAATCGGGTCGGGTTCATTCAGTTTCACATAAGGCCAAACAAAAAAATAAAAGGAAAAAAAAAACATAACTCAAAGAAAATCATGATAAAATTAGAGGACGGAGGTCGGGGTAAGGGTCGGGTTTCCAAGGCCTCAACCCTAACCCAACATGAAATTAAATTGGGTTGGCTTTTCCCAACCCTGACCCATCCCAACTTGAGGAAATGCCAACCCAACCCAAGCCAAAATCGGGTTGGACCCGTTGGGATCGGGTTGAGCCCTACCCAAGTTGCACCCCTATTTTAAATGTACTTTAGTACCTTAAATGGCATTTATGTTATAGGGTTGATCCTAACCCTCTATAGATCGGAGGGTTAGGACCAACCTATGGAAATAATTTTTTGGGAACAACCTATTTAGGCTGTGGCCAATCTAATGGACGGTTTGGATCATCCTATGGTACATACCGTACTTTTAATAAAGTGAGGAGTGCGGTCATCAAAATACAGTAGTGATGATAACATTTCCCAAAAAGAATTCAATGAATTGAAGTTTATGATAGGGTGGAAGAAAGGCCATAGTAGCAATGATGAAAAGATGGAAAAAAAAATTATAATATATATCATTTATGTATATCCAAATCTCAATCATGTACTGATTCTTATTATCTCAAAATATCTTCTTCTTCTCAAATCCTATCCCATCCTACAAACTTCAATTATTTCCTGAACACATCAATTCAAACTCTTATTGATGAGAGCACATAACATGGGTCCGTCGCCTTTATAAAGTTGGAAAAGGAGATATTGTTTCTGTTAGCATGATAAAGATGGGCCCACCATACATTTTTTCATTGGCGAGAGTCATGGGACCGGTCTATCATCAAATGGAACCCACCATTGAGAATGAGAGGACTGAAATTGTATATTTGTATTCACTTTTCCACCATCATTCATGGATCTGAATACTAATCTGAATGCATATATAGATTTTGGTCCTAAAACATAACGAGTCAAGTAAATTTTGGTACTAAAACTCAATGAGTCAAGTCAAAACTGGGCTTATTTGACTCGATTAGACAAATAATAAAGTCCCCACTAGGCTAATTGATGGGCAATTGTCTAATAATAGTAGGCCACTGATATCGTTGTGACCATGTTTACATAATGGGACTGACTCGCCTTGTTTTACAAGTTTTAACCAGCTGTCAAAGGCTATTACGGGTGTGTTCGGCAACTATCCTTTTACGGGATTTTCCCCCTTTTTAGGGGTGGAGAATGACGAAAGCCAAAAAAATCTCAAAAATCTTGTTCGGCTGCGTGACCCGCTAAGGTCCGTTTCCAAAATTTCTGCTACTTTTTCGACTAAAAAATAGGATTCCTTGAAGTGATAAATAACCGTTTCTAAAGCTTCTCATCACTCCGTTTCCACCCGATTCTTTAGGCGAGAATGAGAAGTGTTGCCGAACATGCCCACTAAGCTCTCGGCAGCAAATAAGAGAATATAAAACATAATTATGTTCAAGGTCTGATGTAGGAGCATTCCCTAGGAATCTCTACACTGACTTATGTTTGCTTGTCAGACTAGGTTTACTATGTTTTTAGTCATGGTTAGTGGTAGCCTAGTTATTTTGGTGTTTGTGCATTTCCTTTTATGTCTTTTGGTTTAAGTAAGGGAACTTCACTAGTTTGGTTATTTTTCAAGTGCTAAGGTATTTTAGTCATTTTTTACTTTGGAGATGGATTTTCAAGTTGCCGAATACCTGCAAGTATACAAGGCTAGCAAAACGATATCCAATCCATCTTCGGCAATTAATTTTAACCAATAATAAGGTCATAAAGACTTTATAAGAATCAAATCTCATGCTCACTGACTCTCCCTCTACCCAAAGTAACAATAAAATGGAGTTCAAACAGTACTCACTATCTCAGAAACTTAAAGTAGAGTTTGAAAGAAAATAGCGAAGGAAAGCATCATGCCTCCGCTACCTCGTCCGCACTTTGAGGATCAAAATCTGAAAGTTGTTAAACTAAAGTCAGGCGAAGCCCAGTACATAACACCGAATCAATTTAGTGCGGGATAAGGAGGCCAAAAATGAGCTCAAAGAGTGAAAACGTAAAACAGAAAGCGAAGGAAATCAAAATACTGAAGTTTCCATATAATTTTGAGTAGTCAAATAGAGGACAAAATCAAAGAGATCATATCTAATCGGAAGGGAATCATAAGTGTACATGCTAAGTTCCTCATAGGTCGATGTTCAAAAGAGAAGACACACAAAGGGTCAAAGGAACAAAGTTCTTATTGCATAGGGGTCCAAGGTACAAAGTTCTTTCACAAAAAGGGTCAAAGGGACAAAGTACTTACACAAAGTGGTCAAAGGTAGAAAGTTCTTATAGCACTTCCGGTCATCGTCTTAGTCATATAATAATCATATAATAAACCGCATTATATTGCGGTTCTAATGACATGTTATTTTGCACCGACGGTCCACGAAGTCGGAACTAGTTTTTGATTCTTATTCACATATACATGTTGACAGGGCCAACGATGTCCCCATTGGGGGGATCTAAGTTCTTAGGTTCATATAGGCTAATGCATTGTGTGCCCCACTGGCAAGGGCTATTCTAAGTTCACAAATCTAAGCCTCACAGAAGAGTCACAATTCATAGGTTTCACATGGATATCAAAGACATACATAAAGTATCAAAATGAGCAATATCTAAACGGTACTCAAGCAAGAGTCCTTAGGATCCAAAGTTCTAACATATATGTGTGGACCCTGATCCGAGAGAGGCGGGGGACGAGCCCCCAGAAAGTCTCTAGATCATCCACGTGAAGGAGAGTTCTACCAAGGAACTCTAAAAAAGGTGCCTCTCACAGCATGAGTGGCGATGCAAAGTGAAATACCTCTCGATTCGGGGACTAGCCCAGATTCGAGACGTACCTAAAATAAAAAAGAGTCGCAATCCAAGGAAATGGGCCCTGGATCCCATACTATGCTCTGTTGCAATGGATAACCAGAGATATAAAAGAAGGTTCGTGTCTGGTTACAAATTTAGAAGGTCCGAAGAGCACCTCATCCGCCCAAGTGCAAATACCTGGTCTCTTATGCCATTTACTTATTGATTTTGAAGAGTTTTGGACGAAAATCATGTGAAATGGGAACATATATCTCTGAGAAGACGTCTATCTAATCATGCATGTCTCGGAGATGAAAATAATAAGCACACATTAAAGAAATAAAATAAGTGTCACCTAAGAATAGCTAGGTTATGAGTGCCATACCTAAATGATGTCTAAGTTTTGGTGTGCAAACACATGCATGCTACAACTAAAGGTATAAGGTCTGTACATGAAAGTAAGAAAATACAACAAAACACACAACACAACACAACTCGACTACACACACGACTCGACATGACAAACCCTAAACTCTAATGTGATACTTGACTCGGACCAAGATGACCATCCATCCCGGCTGCTCTACGTATCCCGGCCTCGGGAAGAATAAGAGTCGACGTAGTTCGGTGACCTATTCTTCCTATTCTAAACTATGATGCCTAACCATCTAGAACCGCTATTCTAGATTCGATCAACTAGACTCGACTGGTTTTTAAAGCTTCTTGTGCGATTATTTAAATTCCAGTGGATTGTAGATTTTATGACACTCTATATGCCCTAACTAAATGCAAGTTGATTAGCCTTAAGCTAATGCAAGTGATTCCTATATCCTATGTGTAACTAGACTGTGTGTCCTAAGGAAGACCATGGGTTAACTAAGTATTTCCTAGTCTAGCCATCGGCTAGACTAAGTGTCTAACTGACCACGACTTGAGGCCTCCTAACTCTAGGGACACTCACATGACAAGACACACAAAACATCAACATAATCAGGACAGACTCCTAACTCTAAGACACCCCAAATATCTAGGACAGACTCCTAACTCTAGGGGAAGATCTTTTTGAAAATGTTTTGAAGAATTTTTGTGTTTTTGGAAGGTTTGAAATGTTTATTTTTGAAGGTTTGGCTGGACCTGGGATAAAAATCCCAAGCTGTACTACGTACCTCGTGGAAGAGGATCAAGCCAACGTAATTCGGAAAAGACTTTCCTAACTACTCTCCTAATGACTCAAGACTTTTGAGATTTTTAGTTTGTAAGGTGTTTTTCAAGTGTTTTTGTTGTTTTTGACACAAGAGGACAGAATCCTATCATCATAAGGGTAGGATAGATTCCTGATATCTTGCAAAAGTTGGACAACATCCTATGCTTTGCGGGGAGGGCTAGATGGAATCACACCCCTGCAAGGGTTGGACATCATCCTATACCTTGCAAGATTGGATAAAATCACATGACTTAATGAGAGGTTGGACAGAATCCTAACCCCCTATGATGATAGGACAGACTCTTGAAAGACTAACTCTCTAACTAAGGACAGATTCATATGCTAATGGATTGACTCTCAGACTAGTGACTCTAAGAGAGATGCTAATGAGACATGGCATGTCTCCTAGGGATGGACTCACTAATGAGACAAAGCTTGTCTCTAAAGGATACAACTTTCTATAAGATAAAGCATGTCTCTCTAAAGGGGTGGGTTCTCTAATGAGACAAAGTCTGTCTCTAAAAGGTTTGACTTTCATGCTGAGATATAGCTCGTCTCCCTAAAAAGGGCTCCAGATGGCTCTTTCATTGCCCGTGCAATGAATAGGGGAATCTAAGGTCTTAAGGGATATACATCTAAAAGACTGGACAAGTTTTTTAAATAAAAGAGGGGAGTGCTACTTGGACTGAGCAAGTCCCCTAAGGATGGGCTTGGGCTAACGGCTCCATCGCCTTTGCAATATTTTTTTTTTTTTTGACAATAACTAACTACCAATAAGCCAACTAACACTTTAAAGCTTCAACAATCTAAAGCCCAAAGAAGAATCCCCTGAATAGAAAAATTGAAATGAAAGACCCTAAACAGAAATATCTGAGGGTTGATCAAGGGATGCACATGTATCTATCATTACAAAGAATCATTTACTATCTAAAATTTAGGACACAAGATAGATATACACATGATTTTAGCAAAGCAATTTGTTCAAATCTCGTACTAGATATAACTGTTGATTTTACTAAACTAAAGATAGCACTATTACAATTACTAAAATATGGCTACTAAGAGAGTTCTATCATGTTAATGAATTGTTGATGTTCCTACTGGTGGGAGCTAACACTATTTGAATAAAACAACACTTATATTATATCCAGCTATCCTACTTGCATTTGAGTAAAATTTCCACTTAAAAAGAACGTCACACTCATTTATGCCAAATATCATCAGGTCACTAAATCATCTTAAGAAATACAAGCCGGTGATATCAGTTCTTTAGTATTGTTCCAACACCATAAGTATTTCCACAACATACCTCATAAAAAAAATTGGACCATATTACTATCTCGAAACAACAATTTGAATGTCAATTCACTAACTTTAATATGAGACAATTATGAATCAGTGAATTTAATCAAATCACGAAAACACTCAACATTACTATACTAAAAAATTTGACCATATACCATTACAATTCCTCATGAAAGCATAAAAGTTTTTGCGAGCTAGGCAAATAATCAAAAAAAATAACTATATGAACACCAAAACAAAATGATATTTGATTCTACTCATTGACACAATCAGCAAAAGGGGAGGCCCTTCTTTACTAATAAGGTTAACGCTACCCAAAACTGAAATGAGATGAACCCCTGTAATAACCGAAGACAAGGCAATAAAAACTTCAATACCTCTCAAAACAAACCAAAGAGCAAGTTGACCCTATTGGGTGACAACAATTGGACCCTAAAAGTAAAGGGACTGAGGATGTCCTGCTATCAATATAGACCAAATAAAATTCAAGGCTAAGAAAAAAAAAAACTAAAAAACCATATATATATATATATAGGAAAGTGAAGCTACACCGCCGGCTTAAAATACAATGGGCCCACATTGTTTTGGTGATCCAAAGAATTCATTTGATTGGCCCTCACATAGATAGGGTGTCCACCAAAAATCAGCTCCATAGGATCATCCCAACCCTATGATTTGTGGAGGCAAAAATGAACGTGTAAAAACCTTCACAAATTTGTCCATTTTTGCCTCCATAGTTTGAAGGGTTGGGATGATCCTATGGAGCTGATTTTTGGTGGACACCCTATCTATGTGAGGGCCAATCAAATGAATGGTTTGGATCACCAAAACAATGTGGGCCCATTGTATTTTAAGCCGGCGGTGTAGCTAAGTTAGCTACACCGGCGGTGTAGCATCTATTCCTTTGGTCTATACATTTTATATATGTGTGTTTGTATATATATATATATATATATATATATATATATATATATATATATATATATATATATGAGAAAAGTGTCTCTAGTCGGCCGACTAGAGAACCTTCTCTAGTCCGCCGACCCAAAACACAGTGGGCCCACAATGTTTGGATGATCCAAAGCATTCATTTGATAGGCCCTGACATAGATAGGTTGTGCCCAAAAAATCAGTTCCATAGGATCATCTCAACCCTTCGATTTGTGGAGCTAAAAATTGGACAAATTAGTGAAGTCTTATACCCATCCATTTTAACCTCCACAAATCGTAGGGTTGGGATGATCCTATGGAGCTGATTTTTTGGGCACACCCTATCCATGTCAGGGCCTATTAAATGAATGCTTCGGATCACACAAAAGCTGTGGGCCCACATTGATTTTTTGGCGGACGGACTAGAAAACTTTTCCAGTCGGCCGACTAGAAACATTAACCCTATATATATATATATATATATATATATATATATATATATATATATATATATATATATATATATATACAAACACACATATATAAAATGTATAGACCAAAGGAATAGATGCTAAAAGATGATAAAATCAGTACAAATGGGGCTCTTAAATCCCTTTGACATAGACAACTAAAGCAAAAGATTTTAAAAGAGATTAGGGGGTTGCAAATATCAAGGTGAGGTGGTGATGCAAAAATCCAAAGTGAAAGATGGGCTGCAAATATCAAATTGAAGTGGTGGCTGCCATTATCAAGAAGGTAAGGGCTGCCATTATCAAAAGGATGTAAGGGCTGCAAATATCAAAGTGGAAATAGGATTGGCTATACAATTTTATAAAAAACCATTTCGTGACTTACTTTGCAGAGGTAATAACAATAACAACCATTTTATACCATTGGCATGCATTACTTTTTTTAAACATCCAAGCTCTTTACACTCCACTATATGGCCCTATCAGAGATTTGAGATTCTAACTCATCTTTTAGAACATATACAATAAAGATTTTATAATTGTAGACACCCCATTTTGACTGTGTCCTAAACCTTCTAATTTTGTGCAAAAGCCTATCAAATAAGTGAGGTAGGACTTCAAATTATACCCTAAGCTAGGTTAAGGTCCCATCTAGCTCCCTGCAAAATTTCGTCAGAATCCGAGCACGTTTGACTAACAAACGGGCCGAGGCAGTGTCGTGGTGAAAGTTCAGAAGGGGGGTGAATGTATCCTGAGGGGGGGGGTGAATTTATCCCGTGAGGGGCCGAACCTGAAAAAAAAAGACATGAATTTCGCGCGCCTTATCAAAAGTTTGTGCATCCGCGCGCCTTATCAAAGGTTAGTGCCGATATCAATATCCCATGTTTCCTATAAATATCAGCTGAAGCCTCATTTTTCAAAAAATTAAGTTTTTCCCCAAATTTTCAAAGAGAAAGAGAGAGAGAGAAATTTTCCCCAAATTCCCAAACCCTAATTCATACTCTTTCTTCTCCGATCAATCTGTTCTTCTTCGGCGAATCCTTGCCGGAATTCGTCCATTTCTTTCAGCCTCTAGTCGTCTTCCTTACTAGATCCGACGGAAACTCGATTATATTCATCTTGTTTTTCTCAATCCAAATCCTAACTCTCGATTCTACGATCTGATTTTTCGGCTGTAGCTCTGGCCATTCCTTTCAACTCTGGTTTGTTGTCATCATCTACCTATAATCATCTTCTTTTCTTCGGATTGTGAGATCTGTGATTTTCTTTTTGTTTTATAAATCTCCAAACCCTAGATCAGAGGCTTGATCCTGCAGATCTGCTTTTGTTTTCTTTCTTTAACCATTTTTAATCATCTTTCTTCATTTCTCTACTTTATTCTTGTTATTTTTCTCCCATAGCATTGATATTCGTTGATTTCAAAGAAACCTGATTTGAGATTTGTATAAGTCCTCATCCAGATCTGTAGCATTTTTGTTTTGATCCATAAATCCATAAATTTAGATCTTTACCGAGCAAGAGAGAGCTGTGTAGAGTATAAAATTAGAAGAAGAGGAAGAGAAGGAAGATCCGATTAATAGGTATTTTCATCTTTGATCATTAGTTGAAATGGTTTATATGTTTAAATTCTTTTCAGAGTGTTAATTTCAACAAAATTTTAGAGGTTTCGCGTAACTATTTTCAATCATTATAAAATAGTGTGATCGATGTTGTGGATCTATGCTTTAAAAAAAATGCATTAAGCTATAAGAAAGTTGAATCAGTTTTACCGAACCATAGAATGAGATGATATATATGATATATATATATATATATATATATATATATATATATATATATATGAGGAAAAGGATTGTACGCTCGACCGTACCTAAAGTTAGGTACGGTAGAGTGCCAAATCACATGGGTCCCCCATTTTTGGTGGGCATCTAAATCATTCATTTGCAAGGCCCCATCATAGATAGGGTGCGTACCAAAAATCAGCACCATTGAATCATCCTAACCCCTCCAAAATTGGAGGCCAA
Organism: Tasmannia lanceolata; assembly: GCF_043159265.1. Taxonomy (NCBI): domain Eukaryota; kingdom Viridiplantae; phylum Streptophyta; class Magnoliopsida; order Canellales; family Winteraceae; genus Tasmannia; species Tasmannia lanceolata. The sequence goes on from NW_027518692.1 coordinate 51,764,137, forward strand.
AATGGGCAGATTTGTGGACAAACACTGTCTGTCCATTTTGGCCTCCACAAATGGATGGGTTAGGATGATCCTATGGAGCTGATTTTTGGTATGCACCCTATCTATGATGGGGCCTTGCAAATGAATGGTTTAGATGCTCACCAAAAATGTGGGACCCATGTGATTTGGCACTCTACCGTACCTAACTTTAGGTACGGTCGAGCGTACAATCTTATTCCTATATATATATATATATATATATATATATATATATATATATATATATATATATATATATATATTAGAGTTCCTGCCTGAAGAAATTATGATGATAAGAAAATTTTTGTATTAAGGTTTCAGCTTGAATATTGATCTATTTCATTTGTAAATGATTGTGAGGAACTTCTCTTCATCATCTTTAGACAATAGTATTTGTTTAATTTTCTGTGAGGGATCCTGTGTAGCAAATAATTTTTTTTTCTCTTTTCTTAAAAAAACTATAATAAGGTTGATAAGGATCATTATGATATCAGGTTATTTGTTCAAAAGCTCCATTTAAATTTAAGGATATATGGGATCCAAGGTTAGAGTAGCAAATAAGATTCGATCCAGATTTATAAAATCACTCTGCAAATTTCGAGTGGTTTATTCGTCCAAATTTTTGTTTACTTGTTGATGCTTGATTCACCAAGAAGATAGTAGTATATCATGCTTTAGAGTTATTTTCTGGATGATACACTATCAGGCTACTATTTTACATAGGCCCATAATCTGTTTGATTGAATGCCTTTAAGAATATTTTTGAATTCTTCATTGTTTTAGGCTTATATGACTCATCTTAAACTTTCAAGAAAGTAATATCAGCACTAGGTTATTTGTTGCATGTATGAATTCAAGCTTATGCTTCCCTTTTTTTTATCTCAGTTTGAGTTTGAATAATTTTGTTAAGAAAGTTTGTCACTATTGTTTTAGCCTGGTTGTGAACATTTATTTAGTGTGAATATCTAATTAAGGTAAGAATGCTTGGAATGCACTATAGTGTGGTTTGATCCTTAGCTCTAGTGTTTGTTTCGGTGTATTGGTTCTTCACATCTTGGTTTGAAATATAAAGCCCATATTACTATCCTCTTGGATAACTAAGAATATGTCTTCATTTAGCCTAATGATCGCATCCCATTGTCTTGCATTTATTAACTGTGGTGATTTTCAAGATAGACCTTTGAATGTGCCTCAAGTTTCGGTAGTGCTGCTCCCAATATGGTTGTACGCATATCATTGCATTCAGATGTATATCTGTATTATCATGATTTCAATTGAGGAGGGGGGCATTGTTGATGGCATTATATTTCCACAGTGCATTATGATGTGAAAAAGGGATAGGGTTTGCTATAGCTTGTTCCACCAATTGTTAGGCGAATTTTCATTTCACTGGTTCACAGGTTATTCTTGTTAAGTTAACCTTCTTGTCATGAGGGGACATGGTTAGAACTTCTGGATGTAGCAGGTTGATTGGGTTGACATCTCCACGCCCATTTCCACCACCATGGCCCATGTCAATAAAACCTTAATTCTAATCCTAAATCTCATATCTATAGCTTCAAAACCTCAAATTTGAGCTTTCCAGATTATGAATCTATGCTCAGAAACCTTATGTTTGAGAATGCAGTGCTCAAAGATAGGTAGAGTTGCATAGATCTGTACATGTTCATGTTCATATTTTTTTTTTGCTTATCTTCATTTTCTTGAACAAAGATTCATTTTTAATGATTTTCTATAAGTAAGGGATCTCAGGTAACATCTATTTTTGTCTTCATTTACATTATTACTTTTAATTGGATAATATGTGTCTATTGTGTGTTGGGCTTTATGTTTATGGTCATTTTTTTTAGAAATTTGGATATCAGAATCGATTTGTTTAAAGTCATTTGGTTCTTGGACGATCATAATGCTTGCCATGCTTATCAGGATTAAAATTTCTAATCGGAAAAAGGTGCTAAAATAAAATGAACAATTGTGTGGTTGGAGAATTAAATGTATGTGGACACATGGTAAATTGTGAAAATCATAGTTTGTTTTCCATGTCTGTTGAGTTAAAAGGAGTCTAGGGATACAAGTGAAATTAATATTTTATATCATTTTGTTTCACCTTAGTCGATCTAGCTGTGAGTGTGTGTAGTTGTGAGTGAACCCCCTCCCTCCAAAATATGTTGGATTACTTCCCCTTGATAATGACAGCCTTTATACCTTGATAGTGGCAGCCCTTTCTACTTTGATATGAGCAGCCCTCCTTTTGTTTTAATATGTGTAGTCCTCTTTTGAAAATGACAGCCTTAATACCCTTGATATAAAACAGCCCCCATCCCTTGAATAAAATCATCTTGAATTCTGGAAAACTTGATTTGTGCCAACCTGATGAAAGAGCTATGGCTGTCTTTTACTTGTGCTGTTGATCCCACCTTGTTTTTCTACTTCTTGCAGCCCAGCATTCAATGATAGCTACACAATAGCTAATCAAAACCCATTCTTTTCTTGTTATCACATGTGATTTGCCATTAGCCCAGTTGTTCTTTATTATCTTATCGCATATTATTGGGCTTGTTTACAACTGTCGGCTTTATTAATAAATTGCAGTAAGACCTATTTTGTTTGAAGGATTATAGTGATTATTTTTTGTGTTTATCTGCAGCTATTCACAATCAACTCTTTTCTTTGGGTCAATTTGACTCCTGTGAAAGCATACAATGGAATCTTAGTAATTATAAGACTAACCAGTTAGTTTAGATAGAGATGAGTTTATTGTTATTGTACGTATGGGTTGAGAGTCTTAGAATTCATTTCTAGTCAGTTTACCATCGTTATGTCTCATGAAACTGATTGTCTTAGAGGGTTATTTTAGCTCCCAAAAATATAGCTGGGCCTATTTCATTTTGTCTATGTTGGGCTTACTTGCTTAATAGGCTAATTGAAAATGATTTCAATCCGATTATGCTTTAGCTAGCATATGACCAAATTTTGTAGCCATTCTTCTTCAATCCATCTGGTAAAGTCATTTGGGAAGCATAGAGATACTTTAGGCCATACTTACATGGATACTTTAAAGATTTGTAGCCATATGGGTTTTGTGATTCAAGATAGTTCTGGGGAGATGATTTTTTTTTTGAGTTGAGGTTTTCTATAAAAGATTCCATTTTTGGAACATCTAAATAGATTTCATGTAAGCTTATTTGTTCATTAAGGTGAGGGGAATGACCTTATTCCTTGTATGAGTTTGAATTGGTTTAATGAATTTTATTCTGTCATAAAGGATACATTTTATAATGGTAAATATGGTTGCTGTGTTAATTTTTGATGAGTGAATCTGACTAATATAAATGTTACATTAGTTCTTTAGGGCGATGAAGGCGTTAGCCTAAGCCCATCCTTAGGGGACTTGCTCAGTCCAAGTAGCGCTCCCCTCTTTCATTTAAAAGACTTGCCCAGTCTTTTAGATGTATACCCTTGAGCATTAGAAACCCATTCTTTGAAAGGCAATGAAAGAGTCATCTAGAGCCCCCACTAGGAGACACACTATGTCTCGTAAGGCACTCCTCCCTTGGAGACAAGCCCTGTCTAGAGCTTACCCCTTATGAAATTTATCCAAGTCTCACAACTCGTACCTTTTAGGGAGACAAGCCATGTCTGAGCAGAAAAGTTAAATTTTTTGGAGACAGGCTTTGTCTCTTTGGTCGTACTATTCTCTCTTCGAGGAGACTTGCCCAGTCTTGCTAATACCCTTCTTTGTTTCATTATCTTCTAAGAGACATGCCTTGTCTCATTAACACTTACCTCTTAGAATTACTAGTTTCAGAATTAGTCCTTTAATATAGGAATCTATCCTTAACCAGAAAGTCAGTCCATTAGCATAGGAGTCTGTCCTTAGAGAGTCAGTCTTTCTTTCAGGAGTCTGTTCTATCATCATAGGGGTTAGGATTCTGTCCAACCTCTCATTAAGTCATGTGATTTTTTTTGCAAGGCATAGGATGCTGTCCAACTCTTGCAGAGTCGTGATTCTGTTCAAATTCCCCTGCAAAACATAAGATGTTGTCCAACCTTTGAGGGATATCAGGAGTCTATCCTACCCTTATGATGATAGGATTCTGTCCTCTTGTGTCAAAAACTCAAAAAAAACATTCAGACATTTCAAAACATAAAAAACACTTGAAAAATCAAAAATCTCAAAAATCTTGAGTCATTAAGAGTAGTTAGGAAAGTCTGCTTCCGAACTACGTTGGCTTGATCCTCTTCCACGAGGTAGGTAGTGCAGATCCCAAGTCCAGCCAAACCTTTAAAAATAAACATTTCAAACTTTCCAAAAATACAAAACTTCTTCAAAACCTTTTCAAAAAGATCTTCCCCTAGAGTTAGGAGTCTGTCCTAGATATTTGGGGTGTTTTAGAGTTAGGAGGCTGTCCTGTTTGTGTTGATATGGTGTGTCTTGTCGTGTGAGTGTCCCTAGAGTTAGGAGGCCTCGAGTTCTGGTCGGTTAGACATTTAGTCGAATCGATGGTTAGACTAGGAAGCATATAGTCAACCCATGGTTTTCTTTAGGATGCACAGCCTAGTTAGACATAATATAAGGCCCACCTGCATTAGCTTAAGACCAATCAACTTGCATTAGTTAGAGCATATAGAGAGTCCTAAAAATTACAATTCACTTGAACTTAAATAATCGTACAAAAAGCTTTAAAAAACCAATTGAGTCTAGTGGATCGAGTCTAGGATAACTGTTCTAGATGGTTAGGCATCGTAGTTTAGAATAGGTCATCGAACTACGTTGATTCTGATTCTTTCCGAGGCCGAGATACGTAGAGCAGCCAGGGTGGTTGGCCATTCTGGTCCGATTCAAGTATTGCATTAGAGTTTTAGGATTCGTCTTGTCAAGTCGTGTATAGAATTAAATTGTGTTGTGTGTTTTGTTGTATTTTCTTATTTTCATGTACAGATCCTATACTTTTAGCTGTAGCATGCATGTGTTTGCACAACAGAACTTACACACCAATTATGTATGACATTCATAACATAGTTATTCTTAGGTGACACTTATTTTATTTCTTTTAAGCGTGCTTATTAATCATCTCCGAGACATGCATGATCAGGTAGACATCTTCTCGGAGATATATGTTCGCATTTCATATGACTTTCGCCCAAAACTCTTCAAAATCAATAAGTAAATGGCATAAGAGACCAGGTGTTTGCACTTGGGCGGATGATGTGCTCTTCGGACCTTCCAAATTCGTAACCAGGCACGAACCTTCTTTTATATCTCTGGTTATCCGTTGCAACAAAGCATAGTATGGGATCCAGGGCCCACTTCTTTGGATGACGACTCTTCTTTGTTTAAGGTACGTCTCAAATCTGGGCTAGTCCCCGAATCGAAAGGTATCTCACCTTATATCGCCACTCATGCTGTGAGAGGCACTTTCTTTCGAGAGTTCCTTGGTAGAGCTCTCCATTCACATGGATGATCTGTAGAGAGAGACTTCTCCCGTGGGGGCTCGTCCCCCGCCTCTCTCGGATCGGGGTCCACAATAATGCAATTGATTGTCTGTCATGAGGCTATTGAATAACTATGTAAAAAAAACAACATCATTACTTATGCAATTTGTCTTGAAAATCACAAAATAATACCGAACACTAAAGTTACAAAAGCTCACATTAGAAACTTAAAGCTGTAAGAATATGCCCAAAATGAAATCAAAGAGTGATGAATTATGCTCTTTTTCAAGGATCAGTCACTCCAAGGTAACCATAAAATCAAGCTATGAAACGACCATATGCACAGAGATATGAGCTGGGTTAAATGACTTTCCCAAAAGGGGTCTAATTATTCTAATGTACTCATTTAAATATGGTAACATGATAGTAATAACATAGGTCTGAAACACTTGTGAATGAGACAAAATAACTCATATCCTTTAACAACCTCATAAAGTATCTTCCCTAATATTCAAACTAACAGGCTCTAAAAGAAAATTTTACTTTACATTATTATTTAAAGCAAAAGAAAGTTTCTTTTCTTAACTATCCCTAGTGTAAACACTAACTCAATGATTCGCTCTAGATTAACTAATAAAAGCACCTGATGAGCCAAATATAACAACTTGTTTTCACCTTTATCTTGTTAAAATGCGTGCTTTAAGTCCAAAAACATGGAAGAGATTAAGCAGGACACCTTATACAAAACACATATTATTCCAAAAATCTCAAGAGTTATTAATACCAATAAGGACTTCAAACTTCAAAACCCACAGCATTCAAATAAAGAAAACAAATCAACTTTGTAAAGTCTATATGAACTAGCCCTGATAAAGTAAAAAAAATTGATAATCTAGTTACTTGATCCACTATAAACATGATCAGTGCTCTAAAAAAATAATCAAACCACACACACAATAAAGACAATCCATAGATCTTATACTAACATATATACTTTTTATTCAAATTAACCATGAGCAAGGAGTAATAAGAACATTACCTCGAGGATATGGCTGGAATTTCTTCAAATTTTGCCTAGAACAGTCACCTGAGCTGACGTTCATATTGAGACTTTCATTGATATCCAAACCTTTGTTGAAATCTGAATTAAAAACTCTTTCTCCTTCATTTTGATTTCTCTCTCTCTCTCTACCTTTCTCCATAATTTCTGAAAATCAAGCATTCTTCAAGTTCTCTATCTCTAAATACTTCTCCAACTCCCCGTAGTTCTTTCTCGATCCCTATTTCTACGGATTATTCTTCTTCTCCAATTTTTTCACAAACTTTACAAACCCTAAAAGAAAACAAACTTTCATGCTTATAGATCTGAAATTGGAGATGGTGCTGGTAGGATAACAATGGCGAGCATTAGTGGCTTAAATTTCATGAATAACCGGAAATGGCGGATTTCGCCGAAAAAAATGGATAAAGGTGGTTGGAGACAGTAAGATTCAAGCAAAATGAACAAATCTTTCTAAGTTTTGGTCAAAATTAGCAATTTCAAAAATGAAAAGAAGAAGTAGAAGGTAACTTGAATTGGAATGGATAGAGGTTTAGCCGGATTCCGGCGGAATCTCGCCGGAGAAGATGAAGTGGGTTTAGAGTTTGAAAATCTTAGATCTACTTTCTCTTTCTATTTTCTTACACACACACTCTCTCTCTCTCTCTCGTTGATTTTGGGGAAAACTCTCATTTTTTTCAAAAATGAGCTTAAGTTTTGTATTTATAGCAATTTTTGGGAGTTGATATCGGCACTCTAAGTGGATTAGGCGCGCGAAAAATTGATGAGGCGCGCGGACGATCGTGTCTTTTTTGGCCCAAGCACGTCCTTTCCAAGATAAATTCGCCCCCTCTCAGGATAAATTCAACCCCCTTCTGCATTGCACTACGCACACTATTTCGGCTCGTTTGCCATCGGGCTGAAATTTTGCAGGGACCTTGGTGAGACCCTAACCTAGCTTAGGGTGAAATTTGGGGATTTAAGACTCTGATTTGGTTGGATTATGCACAAACATGGAGGGTTTAGGGCACGGTCAAAATGGGGTGCCTACAAATATGGTACAAGAAGATCACACTCAAGAATTTATTGCTTCAGAGTCATGGGTATTGAATTTCAAAAGAATCATATGAGAGGTCCACAAGAGACAAGATTATAGAACAAAGTCATGCCAAACCAGGTATAATCTGAGATCAGATTTTCATAGGGTTCGTAAAGGAGATCAAACTTATTTCCAAGAGAGTTGGGGGTCTAATTTTCACATGAGATAAAGGGGTTTGGGAGGTATAATAGGGCATGAAAGAACCCCATAAACCCATGTAAACGATGGAAAAATACGGAAATCCGAAGTTCCAACACCTCTCTCTCTCTCTCTCTCTCTCCCCCCCAAGCGAAGGGGGTCCGGCAAACGCCAACTTGGCTGTAAATAAAAATGAAAACCCGGATGACTTGTAGACGAATTTCTATAACCACGTGGCAAGCGGGGATTGTATGGTTCCCAATTGGGTCATAGTCTTGGTTTTTGTACCACCAGGATATTTTTTGGGTTATCAAGCATTCTATGAGGTTTTATATGCTTTGGGCGTAGGATGATCCAATGGAAATGATTTATAGCGTGTAGCCCATTTACGTCGTGGCCCAACTGAAGGGGTTGACCCTTTTAAAATACAGAGATGAGATAAGAGGCATCTCATATACATGAATTAAATGACTAGGACAAAATATACTAAAGCCCCGTTCGTTTCAGATTATGACAACCGGTTGTCAGTCCTAAACTTATTATTGGACTCAAATTTATATGTAATTTTGACTAATAATAAGTTTTGTGCTTACAATCTGTTGTATTAATCCGAAACGAACAGGGTCTAAGAAGTAAGCCCATGCCATCTTTTTTGTCCATTTTTCTGATATGGCACTCGTCACTTTATTAACTAAAGGAAGAATTATAACAATCCTTCAACAACCGACTAGGAAAATGAAAAACAAATAAAGAAGTGCCATTATTTAAAGAAGGGAGTGTAGAGACATTGTTTATAATATTGTGGTCGTATAGACAAGTGGAATGTAGGACAAAGGGGTCTCATTCATTTTTATTTTTATTTAGGATATAGAAAGGGGTCTCATTCATGTAGATTTTGTAAAAGCATACTTATATTACATAAATGGAGGAAAAACAATGGGCGCCCTAAGACAATGTTGGCGAAGAATGTAATGGTTTTGTCGTGTGTTTGAATTGAGGGCACGTAGAATGAAACCACTTACTTTGTTCTTAAGGCAACTAGGCAAGTGATATGTTCGCCCCCCTTTCTTCACTGGGCCCCCCTCACTCTAGTGAATTTTATGACTGCTCTCTTTTCACTATAAGGATTGACCGGGAAGAAAAGGGGGCGAATTTATCATTTTCCTGATAAAATAGGGTTTTTATACAATGCATTTAGTGTGTGTGGAAGTCCAAGTGAGGCCCACTTCTTCAATGATCCAAACCGTTTAAATGTTAAGCCTTGAGATGGATGGGCCATGTCTCAAGATCCTTTCCCATTGGAAGTTCTAACAGTCTAATTTGTTGCCGTAAATACTGTCCACTTTGAATTGGCATTCTGGCCGTCCATCTAATGACCACAAATTGGAGGATTAGAATTTTCGGATGGGAATGAATCTTGATGTGTGGTCCACCCATGGCAAGGCCTAACAGATAAATGGCTTGTATCACTTAGAAAGTGGGCCGCACTTGTACGCCTACCTTTCCATGCAAAGTAGATTTTTTGACCAGAAAATCCCACTTTCCATGTTATTTCCTTGGAAAGTGATGCAACTAAGGGCACGTCTGGCTGCCTGGAAATATTTTTCCTGACAAATCGCCATCTCCAAGTGGAGATTAGGGTGAAGGAGGCTAAAAATCTGGAAACAAAATCCTAAAACTAATGACACCGGCGCTGAGAAGTTGGTAAAAACTTGGAACTGATTGACTTGGTTTTGAGTAGAGATTTCAATTAACGTGCCCTAAGGAAAATAATAATTTATGAAATTATAAAAAAATCCTTAGGGGAAACACTTGTAACTCGTCCTCAAAAGCAAGCTGTTCCGGTGCCCAAATCCTTATAAACACATCCACATCACGACACTTTTCCAATGTGGGATCTTGCTTTTGCGTGGAACCCCAACAATCTCCCCATCCACACGGAAGAAACATGGACCATCTCGCCCTGTGGGAGCAACGTGGTAACTACAAGATCTTTTCCAAGGGAATTTTCCGTCTTCAGAGGCATACCGGGGTTACCGAGATCTTCCCTGAGGATTCCATCCTCAGAGGCACAACGGGGTTACCACACCCTGGCCCTGATACCAGTTGTAGGGAATTTAACCGGGTAGAACTCAACCATAAAAGCTACCCATTAAGGGGAGGATGCCCAAATCCATCCACATCAAGACACTTTTCCGATGCGGTTATCATGCTTTCTCTTGGAACCCCCAACAATTTTATCCAAGTTAAAAAGTACGGAGAACATTTCACAAATAATAATTTCATAAAATGAATATTATATGGAAGGGTCCAATAGGTTTGCAATTTTCCAAGAAAATAAAAAAAACAATTGTAAAGTAAAATCCATAAAAACTAAGTTCACCAAACACTGGATTCCAATGAAATTAAAGCGACACTTTACCCAAGTATCTCGTATGGCATGCAAGTTGACATTTATGAAAAGTAAGCAATCGTTCACATGATGGAATCTCCGAAAGCGTATTTTTAGGGACACTGATATGTGTCTACATTGATCTTGTTTTTAATTCATTAGTTCAAAAGGGTCCTATCAAAACGTAACTTGAAAATCATTTTGATCAGTGTTGATTTCACATCGTTGACTCAGATGAAGATTCCCATACATTTTCCTAAAATCATTTAGAAAATTTTCATGAAGAAGGTTTGGAAGTCTCAACCTTGCAGATAAACAACATACTTGGGGGTAAAAGTAGGGTTTGGCCAGTCGAAAACCAGAGTAAGTAAATCACTTTGGGTCGGTGTTTGAGTACAGTTTATTAGTTACTCATGTTTGGCTTATTCCTATTTCTTCAAGCTCCTCGGAGAAATGAGTTTTACTCAAGTACAATTTGTTTCTAGCATATAGATAAGGCATGCCTCCTATAAAAATTTAAATATCTTAAATTTATCATTTTCACACAAATAAATAAAAAATAATAATCACAACAATATATTTATTAGTGCCTTAATAAGTGATACTATATGTCTTAATATATATTAGATCATTGCAAGTTACAATTTATTAATATTATATTTATTATCTTCTATTATTAGATAATATTTCTCTCTCTAAACAAATCTTTGGTTAATTTATACTTTTAGGCGACCAAACCATTATTGGATACCCGTGATAGTTTTTTTACCAAGAGTTGATGGTTGATGCAGTCAAGAAAATCTTTGCACGTTAGTGGTGGCAAAATAGATAAAATTACAAGAAAAGGAGCCCTTCGACCACCGTCATAGGGAATAAAATACTTCAATCACCGTTGAAGTTGAGTTTCTTAGAGCAAAATTAGAAAATACTCAAAAGTTCTCAATCCCTGACATAGATCGGGTGTGCCCAAAAAATTAGTTCCATAGGACCATCTTAACCCTTCGATTTGTGGAGCTAAAAATTGGGCAAATTAGTGAAGTTTTATACCCATCTATTTTAACCTCCACAAATCGTAGGGTTGGGATGATCCTATGGAGCTGATTTTTTGGGCACACCCTATCCATGTCAGGGCCTATTAAATGAATGCTTCGGATCACACAAAAACTGTGGGCCCGCACTGATTTTTTGGCGGACGGACTAGAAAACTTTTCTAGTCGGCCGACTAGAAACATCAACCCCATATATATATATGAGGAAAGTGTTTCTAGTCCGGCCGACTAGAGATCATTCTCTAGTCCGCCACCCAAAAACACATGGGTCCCACATATTTGGGTGATCTAAAGCATTCATTTGATAGGCCTCATCATAGATAGGATGTCCACAAAAATTCAGCTTCATAGGATCTTCTTAACCCTTCGATTTGTGGAGTTAAAAAATGGACAGATTTGGGTGATGCAAAGCTGTCCATTTTAAGCTCCACAAATCATAGGGTTGGGATGATCCTATGAAGCTAATTTCTTGTGGACACCGTCTCTATGCCAGGGCCCATCAAATGAATGCTTTGCATCACCCAAATATGTGGGACCCATGTGTTTTTGGGTGGCGGACTAGAGAATGATCTCTAGTCGGCCGGACTAGAACACTTTTCTCTCTCTCTCTCTCTCTCTCTCTCTCTCTCTCTCTATATATATATATATATATATATATATATATATAGGAAAGTAAAGCTACACCGCCGGCTTAAAATACAATGGGCCCACATTGTTTTGGTGATCCAAAACATTCATTTGATAGGCCCTCACATTGATAGGGTGTGCCCCAAAAATCAGCTAGGTAGGATCATCCCAACCCTACGATTTGTGGAGGCAAAAATGAACGTGTAAAAACCTTCACAAATCTGTCCATTTTTGCCTTCACAATTTGAAGGGTTGGGATGATCCTACCTAGCTGATTTTTTGGGCACACCCTATCAATGTGAGGGCCTATCAAATGAATGGTTTGGATCACTAAAACAATGTGGGCCCATTGTATTTTAAGCCGGCGGTGTAGCTTCACTTTCCTCATATATATATATATATATATATATATATATATATATATATATATTTATGCATTTATTTAATCAAAAAAAAAATTCAATTTTTAAAAGAACATCAATATAACTTACTAGACCCTTGAATAATTTTCCATGGAATATAATTTTCCATGCTTTTTTACTCCACATCCAAACAACCTGGGATAGTGGAAGAAAAACCTGGGATAGTGGAAGAAAAGTTGTTTTCCCCCGTATCTCGCGGATACGATATATGACTAGTCGCTATCAAGATAATTGGCGAGAAGTCTCCTGCAGCTTTTCTTTACGGAGGAGTATTAAGTAATTACAACGCCATGCTTTTTCTGAACAGCTTTCCATATAAGAGAAAAGTAGTAGTAACCGTTGTTCATACACCCTTCACAGAAATTTTGATTAGTTTCGACTATTTGAAGAGATTTCTAAGGTGGGCTTCTCGCTAAATCTTTTGTTTTTTCAGTAGCTTGGATTTTTCGAAGGTTTGGGTTTTACAGAGCTGGTGAAGAGCGTGTTTCTTGAATGACTTAGATTTACATGGTTATTCAGTTTTGGTGGTATTTTGAGGATTCTGGCCGGGTTTTATAGAAGAACGACTGAAATCTTTGAATTTTAAATTGATGTGATGTTTCAAGGACGTGAGTTTTGAAAATCATGTGATGAAGATGAGTTTTCACTGACTTAAATTTTTTGGCTTGTCAGTTTTTGTTGTCTTTTGAGGGTTTTCATTTGCAGCACATTCTATGAAGGTGCTTCTAGTGACTTAACATTCGTTACTTTTTAGTGGTTTCGTATGATTTGGATTCTGTAGAACTTTTTTTTTCTTTTGCGATTTTGCAGTAAATGTGATAATATGCCTCTTAAGAGAATGAAATACCTACGGATTTAAATTCACAGAACTTGTGAATAAGGTGCTTTTTAAATGATTTATGATTTGGTTTTTGAATTGTTTTGGGTCATTAGAGATGTGGCTTTTAGAATTTGAGGTGTGGTTGATAGAATGAACCAAATTAACATTTTTTTAGTGGCCGCTACATTTTGAGGATTTGAGTTTTTGAAAGATGCATGTGGAAGGTGCTTGTTGAATGACATAAGTTCTTTGATTTTGCAATTAATTTGATCTTGAGTAGTTGGTTTTACAGAACGTGGAACGTGTTATCTGTGAATGACTGCAAAGGAAATTGAAGAATCCACGTCTAAGGGGCAGGAAGATAATGCATGCTTCACACCTGATCAAGAGGTTTGGTGGTTCTAAGCTTTTATAAATGATTAAATAACATCAACTCTAATAGTTTAACCTTTGGGAGTAATTGGTTGTTTCACATGCTATCAAAGCTATTGCCTCACGGCGACTCCTTGATATTAAAAATCCACAAGTGTGCATAGATGATTAAATAACACCAGCTCTAATAACTTAAGCTTTTGGAGTAATTGGTTGTTTCACACATCATGAGAACAAAATTCTAACCTGCTCGAAACTTAACTGAGTACTTTTGAGGTCTCCATGCTTTAACTCATAATCTCATTGTATGAGTTTCCGAGGGGTTGATTGTTACTATTAACGGAAAAAGTGAGTGAAAAAGGGTATTTTAGTTAGAAAAAAAAAAATTGTACATCTTTGCTTTTTTTTAAAAAAAATGGCAATAATTATATATCAAAGCAAATTAAGGAGGCCGAGATGGAACATCCATATCTACAAAAGGAAGCAAGAAAGAAACATGAAAGAAGAAAAAACAAAATACTGAGAAAACCCCTTCTCAGGGAGGAAGGTGGTCAAACCACAAAATAGAACCACCGGAAACACCACGCTTAGCTAGCGCATCCGCATTATCATTTTCCGATCTTCTAACATGCAAATTAAGGAAGCCGAGATTGTACATCTTTGCTACTCTTCCATGTCTTTCAATATGCACGATATAGGCTTATAGTGGCTTCTTTTCCAAGTAGTGGAGTGCACTCTTTTTCCTCTCGGGTTTATAGTGGCTTCTTTACCAAGTAGAGGAGTACACTCTTTTTTCTCTTGGTCTTTGGGTAATATTCCAAAGAGGGCTGCTGGCGAAACGAGATTTTGGTTTGGAAGATAAAGATGAAATCCCATGTTGCGACACATGCAGAAAGACAAGGAATTGAGCTCGCATGCCCACAAAATGCAAACAAAGCTGAGGAATTGTCCAAATCATTGGTCAATTCCAATTTCCTCTTTATTTTCCAAATAAAATTCCTCCATGGAAGTGTTTTCCTATTCAAAATATAGGATTTGCTGGGAACCACCACCAAAAGGCATTTTGTGGACCGGATGCATGAGAGATCAGCCACATAGGTTTACTTTCTTGATCTTCTCAAGTCTTAGACAAGGTCGGCATGAATATTTGGCAATTACCGTCGAAGAAAATCATGGATTTCAATGGTTATAAATGTAAACGGGAAAAAAACGATTCACCTGATGCCATTAATGGTGACTTTGAGCTTGAAACCTTGCTTGAAACTCTCCTTCCTCTAGGAATCTCCTTGCTCTACGAATTTCAGTGATGGGAACCAGCTTCGATCAATCTTTTACATGGATTAGAAAAGAGAAATCGATGTAACATATCGTGTGGAAGCAAAGAACCTTGAGGGACTGATTTTTAGAGGATTAAGAGAGTGGGGAAGGCTCCACATCACACAAACTGCCCACATGATCTCCCTCTCTTTTCACGTTCATGTTTTCCACTTTTAAGAGATCATGTAATCGTGTTTTGTTTTGTTAAAACAATTAGGTTTTATCTTTTCACATTTGACCATAGCCCTTGACTATTGCAAGGCCATCTAAAGGCTGGGATTAATTCCCAACATTCTCCCACTTGGCCTGCAATGATCTTTTAGCCTAAGGCGATAAAATCCACCAATAACAAATCATGTAGCCATTAGGTCACCAACTCGATCGAAGTTATATCATCGATAATTCCCACCAACATGAATGTAAACGTGCATAAAAATATAAACATAGTCCATAAACAGTCAATCAGACAATTCAACAGATTTTGTCTTATTCATTTAATTCATTGGAGGTGGCTTATCTCTCATGCAACAGCCGGCCCCCGAAATGCCTTCCGCGATTGTCCCTAGCAAATCCTTCTAAATATTTGAGAAAGTTATGTATTATGTCTATTATCCTTTGAAAAATCCATATATTGGGACAAATCATTCACTTCTTGTCTATTCAAGCGTAATTTCCCGTCTTTGGTTTTCAAGTTACATTTTCCTGGGTAGATACTTAGAAAATGCTGCCTGTGTTCTCTAATGAGTATTGTGATGGTCAAACTATTTTACAGGAAGAAGATTCCTCCCGGGAGAGGCCTTTTATCTGGAGGTCTTTCTCTTTTACAAAGATGTCTAAGCCCACAGTGAAAAGAACACTGTCCCTACCAGTTATCCGAGTTGCACATTGGAACCCTGAATCAATGCATGGAATTAACACGGTTGATCAGCTCACTTTAGCAGTAAGTATTCTCCAATCTCCATAATGTACTAATGTAAGAGAATAATCTCATTAATTATTCTAGCTTCCTCTCCTAGTATTTTTGCACATTCAGTGCAATTTTGATCTGATTTATTGATGACAAATGCATTCATTCATACATGCATGTGCATAAATGTATACAAACATACATCTATATATATAAATAATATATAGCATGAATACGCACACATATATGAGGGATTTGCTAGGGACTCTCACAGAAAGGCATTTCGCGGATGGCAGTTGCATGAGAGAGGAGCCACCTCAGATGAATAAGACAAAATCTTCTGAAAAGTGAGGTTGTGTGGCTGCTCTCTCATGCAACAACCAACCGCGAAACGCCATTCTACAAAAGCCCCAAGCAAATCAATATATATATATATATATATATATATATATATATATATATATATATATATATATATATATATATATATATATATATATATATATATATATATATATATATATATAGAGAGAGAGAGAGAGAGAGAGAGAGAGAGAGAGAGAGAGAGAGAGAGAGAGAGAGAGGTGTTCCTGCGCAGCTGGTCAGATAGCTTATCTGAGCAGCTGCTTCAAAAACTCATGTGCCCCACATTTTTGGGGTGATCCAAAGCATTCATTTGAAAGGTCCTTCCATGGATAGGGTGTGTACCAAAAATCAGCCTTATAAGATCATCCTAACCCAATCAAAGGTGGAGGGGAAAATGGACAGACACTGTTTTTGACCATTTTTCCCCTCCACAAATGGCAAGGTTAGGATGATTCTAAAGGGCTCATTTTTGGTACACACCCTATCCATGGAAGGGCCTTCCAAATGAATGCTTTGGATCACTCAAAAAATGTGAGGCCACATGAGTTTTTGAAGCAGCTGCTCAGATAAGCTATCTGAGCAGCTGCGCAGTAACACTTTTCTCATATATATATATATATATATATATATATATATATATATATATATATATATATATATATAGAGAGAGAGAGAGAGAGAGAGAGAGAGAGAGAGAGAGAGAGGGAGAATAGAGTTCCTAAGGTGTCACCTCATATAGCTTATATGAGGTGGCGCTTAAAAACATAAGGGGCCTACTTTGTTTGGATGATCCAAAGCATTCATTTGATAGGTCCTCACATAGATAGGGTGTGCCCAAAAAATGAACTTCATAGGATCATCCTAACCCTTCCATTTGTGGAGGTTGAAATGGATGGGTATAAACCTCCATAAATTTGCCCATTTTTAACCTCCATAAATGGAAGGGTTAGGATGATCCTATGGACCTGATTTTTTGTAGGCAGCATATTCATCTAAGGGCCTTTCAAATGGGCCCCTTATGTTTTGTGAACGCCACCTCATATAAGCTATATGAGGTGACACCTAGGAACTCTATTCTCATATATATATATATATATATATATATATATATATATATATAGAGAGAGAGAGAGAGAGAGAGAGAGAGAGAGAGAGAGAGAGAGAGAGAGAGAGAGATGTGTGCGTGTGCGCGTGAAATTATATGGTAGACGGTCGTGCAGCACATCCAGTCCCCAAAAGCAGTGGGGCCCAAATTTTTGGGTGATCCCAACCATTCATTTGTTGGGCACTGATGTGGATAGGGTGTGGCCAGAAAATCTTCTGCATAGGATGTTCCTAACCCTTCGATTTATGAAGGTTTAAAATGGACAGGACAGTATGAAAACCTTTATAGATCGGACAGTTAGGAACATCCTATGTAGAAGAGTTTCCGGGCACACCCTATCCAAAGCGGGGCCCAACATATGAACGGTTTGGATCACCCAAAAATATTGGCCTCACTATTGTTTGGGGGCTGCACGTGCATGCATGGCTGGCCACCGTATAATCTCTCTATGTATGTATTTGTGTATATGTGTGCTCGTGCGCCCATGCCTGTGTGAATTTATATGATGAAAAGCAGGGTGGGAATTTTGTACTTTTTGTACCATGTACTTACTGGCTTCTTCCTTTGACAGAAAAAAGAGGTCCAGGGGCATATATCTCGTTCCCTTTCAGTGCCTCTGAATGTCAAGACCAGAACCATCAAGCCTATGGACTCTTTAGCTGGGGTATTTCGTGCAGTTCGTTCAACTCCGTGTGTGATGGAAGGGAGTGCCGCCACATCAAATACCACCCCAGCATTAGATGGTGATATATCTCATCCTATGTTAGACTCATTTCTCATTCTAGAGTTCAAACTGTTGAACTTGTTGATTTTAAAAGTTACCCCTACAATTATACAAGGCTAAGTAGAAAATTATCAGATCCATTCATAGCATATAAATTTCTAATAAAAGGTCACACAGGAAATCAATCATAAATTCACTCACTCTCTCTCTCTCTCTCACTATAATAGAAATAAAATAGTTCTTTTATCAAAGTTTAACTCAAATAATCACTCACTGTCAAATTAGTCAAAAGAAAACTAATAAAATGGCTGGAAGAATCCTAAGCTTCAGTTCCCAAAATGTTAATCCACAGTCAGCCAAAGCCCAATACATAATAACGAATCATTTTAGTTAGGTCAAGCATGCCAAGAAAGGTTCAAAGAAGGAAATCAAAAGTAAGGAATGTAGCACGACAGTAATCCAAAGTTTTCACATGTTCTAAATATTCTAATTCACACGTTCTTAATATTCTAATTTTGAAAGAAGACAAAGTAATCACATTCATAAGGTAGGTGGCCAAAGGGGTGCATGCCAAAGTTCACAAACATCAAGGTTTCAAAGAGGGATATACAGTGATCAGAGCAAAATTCACATGGCACTTTAGCTCATCGGCCTAGTCATATAATTTCATGTTATAGCATGGTTCTAAGTACATGCTATTTTGCACCGACTATCAGTGATGTCGGAACAAGTACCTCTTTTTATTCACATATACCCGTCGATAGGGCCAACTTATATCCCCCATTGGCGGGATCTAAGTTCTTGTATATATATATATATATATATATATATATATATATATATATATATATATATATATATATATATATATAGAGAGAGAGAGAGAGAGAGAGAGAGAGAGAGAGAGAGAGAGAGAGAGAGAGAGAGAGAGGTTCCTACACATATGTGTAGAGTGTTCTCTACACACTAGCTTAAAATACAGTGGGGGCCCACATTGTTTGGGTGATCCAAGCCATCCATTTTAAAGGCCCTCACATAGATAGGGTGTATACAAAAAATCAGATCCATAGGATCATCCCAACCCTACGATTTGTGGAGGTAAAATGGATGTCTTTAAACCTTCACAAATTAGTCCATTTTTTGCCTCCACAGTTCGAATGGTTAGGATGATCCTATGGATCTGATTTTTTGTGGACACCCTATCTATGTGAGGGCCTTAAAAATGAATGGTTTGGATCACCCAAATAATATGGCCCCCATTGTATTTTAAGCTAGTGTGTAGATAACTTATCTACACATGTGTGTAGGAACCGTTTTCTCATATGTATATATATACAACCCTACCAATAGGCCAATGCATTGTGACCCCATTGGTAGGGTTGTTCTAAGTTCTAAAATCTAAGCCTTGTAGAAGTGTTCATAGTCATAGGATCCACATGGAGATCAAAGGATGAAACATGGATTTATCAAATTCACAATCGAATAATACATAATCAAAAGTTACTCCAATTCAAAGTTCAAATCATAGCTGAAGGAATAAAATACAAAGATTCATTGTATCTAATCAAGATCAAAGGGTATTCGTGATCAAAGGGGTCATATACAAAATTCACAGAATGTAAGAGTCATGGGTTAACGACATGCTAGACCCGAAATCAACTGAAAACAAAGGTTCACATAATTCTAAAACAAGATTATTGAATCTGAGGGTTGAGTTGGAAGAATCAAAGCACTAAAATAATATGTTATTACGTACCTCAAAAGTTAACTCCGCACGTCTTCCAGATTCGAAGATCAGTCACCTATCATTACAAATCATTCTTATCAAGAGGGAGGTCTAAGGCGAAGAATCCACGAATAAATGCCCAAAATCCAGAGCAAACGAGGTCAAACGAGGGTTTTGGGGTGCTAGTCAGACGACTAACCCCTGTTGGGTCGACTGCATAATCGACCGAGACGGGTTGGGTCGACTATCTAGGAAGCCTCCAAAAAACAGGGTTCTGGATAGTCGACCGACCCTCCCTCGGTCAACCTTCCAGCACCCACTCAGCGATTTTTTGGGTTTTCACAACTTTTGGAGGTCCAAACTTGCTCATCGATTGTCCCATTCGACCATGGTTGGATCCATTGGACTTCGTACGATGAGAGTATTCCATCAAGTTCAATCTGGTCACCGGAAACTCACAAGAGGGCGATCGTGGCTAAACTAAGATCTAGGTCACAAACCACATATTTCCAATTACAAAGGCCAACACTACGATCTTGGGTTCGATGGAGATCCTAAAACAAGATGAGTCCCAAGCAATCCAAGATCGACAATGGAGATCTTCCCAAACATAAGAATATGATCGGAACACATCTTTCCCATTGATAAAACTCATTTATTAGGGTTTTGAAGGATCAAGAAATGATCTTGGGATGGGGATCTTACTTTGGATCACGATCTCCGGTCTCCAAGATTGCCTCTCCACCTTCCTCCCCACGAAATTGCTCCTCTTGGGCGGTTTGCACGTTTAGGTTTAGGTTCGACCCTGCAGACATGCCAGAAGTATTTATACGCGCTTAAAGAAGCCCTAATCTCTCATTTAACTAAAAAGATAAAAATGTCCTCTTTAAATAAAGCAGGTGGACGAATTTTGCTGGGGGTATTTTGGGGTGTTTCATTACCTATCTTCTATATTTTCTAAACCTTCACATATATTGTTTTTCTATAATTTTCGATAACCAACCTATGCCTTATCTAGTTTTATGGTTCAGAGAATGAAGCTGGTGAAGATATTCCTGAAGAAGAAGCCATCTGTAGAATTTGTATGATTGAACTGGGTGAAGAGGGTGATACCCTCAAGATGGAATGTAGCTGCAAAGGGGAACTTGCACTAGCCCATCAAGAATGTGCAGTAAAGTGGTTTAGCAACAAAGGCAACAAGAATTGCGAAGTTTGCAAGGAAGAGGTTAGAAACCTACCTGTTACCATGTTAAGAATACAAACTATTCAAACCGTTATACATGGAGGCAACAGACCTCGGCAAACAGCAGATCGTGGCTTCAGGCAAGTAAAAACATAATGTAATGCTTACTACAAGGCTACACTGATAGAAGATTTCTGACATAACCACCTTGGGAAATCAGTTTCTGTTTTGGTTAAAGAAATATTTTTCTGTTACTGTTAAAAAAATGTGGGAAACCCATGACCTCCATTTAATTAAGCTACTGTAGTCAATTTATTAGTTCCTTGCATACTTAGCCCAAGAAATTAGTAAACTACCAAATATGTATCTAGGTATATAGAACTGCAACTATACGAATATTAAACAATAGAACCTTGCACCGAAATGTCCCTGTCAATACATCTACCACGAGGGAGTGGGCCCTCTAGTATTAAATAAAATTTAATGAAACAACTTCTAGTATTAAATAAAAATTTAAGGAAACAACTTGGTGCTATGGCTTATAACCATGGTTTAAATTCCGGTTTCGTTACCGGTTTCGGACCTTTCAAAAACCAAAATTTCGACCGAAACTCCTAAATTTCGGTCGAAATTTGGTTATAATTAAAAAAGAATATTTGATTCATTTTGAAATTTCGGTTCGAAATTCCAAAATTTCAAACCTAAATTCCGAGATTTCGGCTGAAATTTTGTAACATATTTTTTTTTAAAAATAAATTACAATTTCTCGTAATTTCGGACTGAAATTCCAAAATTTGGCAAAGGCCGAAATTCAGAATTTCGGCAAATTTAGGATTTCGGTGGAATTTCGGTTTCGGTCTCCACCGAAATCCGAAATTTCGGATCTCGGCCAAAATTTAAAACTAGGGCTGCAACTTGGGTCGGGTTTTACCCGACCCGAAAATAGCTTGGGTTGGGTTCATGTTTTTCGGGTTTCGGGTCGAGGCGGGTCTACGATCCAAAAGCCCGCATGAATCTCAGGTCAAGCCGGGTTTGAAGGGGCCCGACTCTAGTTACTTAAGTTATAGTATGTATTTTTTTTCTCTTAAACTTTGTTACTTTAAAAGTGAAAACTTAAAAATAAAACTCCCACGCACGCAATCACAGGGACTCTTTCCATCTTCTGTTCGTTTACCCCCTTTAGCTCTAGGGTTTCAAGTTTCAACTAAATAGTTAATGCACTAAATAGTTAGTTGTTTATCTCATATGAGTATAATCATTTTCATTTGGTATAATGCATCAATTTATTCTCTTTGGACTAGTTATTAGTTAATGCACTAAAGAGTTTGCCATGCTTGAGTTTTTCTACTTCTATGAGTTGAGTTACTTTGCCAAACAAGAGTTTTCCTTAAAAAATTGTGTCAACGTAAAAAAACCCAACCCGACCTGAGATTTATCATGGGTAGGGCCGGGTTTGGGAATCGTGGGTTTCCGGGAAAAAACCCGACCCGACCTGAGATATTTCTCGGGTAGGGTTGGGTTCTTCAAAACCCGACCCAAGTTGCAACCCTATTTAAAGCCATGCCTATAAGTAATGATTTGTAATACCTTTAATTTAATAATTATTTTGATATTTTATAATAATATTAAACATTAGAATGTGTTTTCACCTACGTAAAAGTATGCACATATTGGATGGAGATATATGTTTATGATCGAGTATAGATACTGTTGGCCCCAATTTTCAATATGATACCGATGTGATTGATATTCAAATATTTCTTCTTAGAACGTATTGATTTGACCTCATAAGTGGGACTGATAGTCTCTGACCCAATCACATATCTTCCCAAAAACAAATCCTATTACCCTTGACCACCCTAAACCTACTAAACGGAGAAAACATCGCTCTAACACTATAGATGGATTCCACAAGTCGAGCCTCACCCTCTACCAATCCCTCTTCCCTCCTACCCTTCCCAGCCCTCCCCATATTTAGTTATGATTACAACTTTCCAAAAAGAGTCTTGCTCCTCTCCCAATCTCCATAGCCATTAGCCTAGACGCATTGAATTCGGACTGCATGGCTTCCCAATATCAAACACCCCCCCAATTGACCTAGACTTGCACACATTACCCTACTTCACCAGATGTTTTATCCTCTTCCCATTCTTCCTACCTTCCCAAAGAAAGTATCTGTCTCTTCTTTGTACTCTTTGGCCAACTCCTATCTACAGGCCCATTCCATCTCCACAAGAGTCCTACCCTCTTCAACTTGGTTCCAGTTTATGATTTCGTTCAGTTACGTATCCTTTCTAGGTGCCACATTTACAAGACATTTAGTTTTCAATCTTTGATCCTTGTCTTCAAATTCTTCAACTTCCAAGCCACCTTTGCCCTCTCCTTACCTTCCAAACCATCTTTGGTCCACCAAGAATAAAGAAATTTGGAAAAGCCGCGAACCTTGAGCCAAAAGTTTTCAAATCTGAAAGGGCCCAGCTTAATAGCCACCTCATTAGTGTCCAAGAAGAAGGCCAAATGATCCAAAGCTGTTCCAGGCATCAACATCTAAATGTCTCACGACAGTGAAACTCCCACCTCTTATGTTTTCTTTGATTGTAGATGAATCCTTACGTTTTCTTTGATTGTGCTCAACCAAATCCCTTGAATAGTTTGCACAAACTAACTTTAATGGTTAATTAATGGTTTAAGTAATTGAAGAATCCGGGTTCAACGGCTTCATATAAGATCTGAAGACTTGTACAACTTTTGGTTCTTTATTTATGAAATTGAGAACCCATGTATTTTTTATTTATTTTTTTCACTTATTGGCATGGCCTTTTGTAGTCTTTGGGTTGCTAAATCTTTTTCTTCTGATCTTGACAGAGTTTGCCAGGATGTCCATGTTCTTTTCATTGTTGGTATGATTGCCTACTTTTGTTTTATCGAACAGCTTTTGGTAAGCTAATAAAATTTTATGTAGCTTCTTCAAATGTATCAATAGGCTCTTCTTATTATAATTCAATTAATATCAGGTTTCCAAAATGGGTTCCGGCGCTATCGGCATTGCTGTCCCATTTTCCCTGGCATTGGGTCTCCTGGCATCAATGACAACATCAAAGATGGGTAAGCCAGATAAAATCTCATTCCTTTCAGTAATTACTGTTATAGGTTTTGATTCTTATTATAAGTTATTTGGTGTACCTATCATCCATTTTGATGGTATGTTCTCTATTTGGCGCATTTAGTGGAGACTAGATATTACTGGATTTATGCATCCATTCAATTTGCCCTGGTAGTTTTCTTTGCTCATATGTTCTACTCAATGGTAAGTATGAAATTCTCTTATATATCTCCTCTACACAAAAATGAATTCAATTCTCCTCTACTTAAAACATGTAGGAATGAGATCAAGTTTTCAGGTATTGTGTGCTCGTTAATGCAGCTCCACGTGCAAGCTGTTCTATCTGTCATCCTTGCTACATTTGCTGGATTTGCAGTTGCCGTGTGTGGGAAGAGTGTTCTGATTGAGTTCTTACAATGGAGACGAAGGTGGAACAACTGGTTAGTTCGCCATCGCAGTTCCAGAGAGACACAGCCCCCAACTCAATCTTTGGAAAATGCACATCAACCACAAACAGGTTCCGCTGATAGCGAAGAGAGAAATGCTGTAAATTGTGGTACTTCACTAGATATCCGGATTGGTATCATATAGATATTGTAGGTAGTAGCAAAAGGGAGTGTTTTTGTGGAATAGTAGTTGGGATCTCGAAAGAGACATTAAATTGTCATCTAGACATTAAAAGTTCGAATTCCGGCTGTCAGTTTAGATGTATTGTATATGATGGATGGACTAAACCTGTGATCTTATGGTTGAAACACAATGCCTGATCCAATTGAGCTACAGGCCCAAACCCCATGTATGTAGCTGCTAAAGAAGCATGAATGTGGCTGCTTCAATGAAGATTCAGACTTGCATTTAGCAAGTGATAGTAGATCAAGGATTGAACAAGAATTCTAGCTAGAGTTCTTGGTTCTAAATTTGAAGAAGATAAAAAGAATAAAATTCCTAGGAAACATAAATTTTAGTTCATAATCAACTCAAACAAGGAAACAAAAAGATTAAAATACCCTAACTTTGACATCCAACACAAAAAGTAATCTAAACTCCTAATTCAACTCGAACAATAGCTATGTTTGGGCCAATTAGAAAATTCAAATAATTTGGATCATAGGTGAACAAGGACCGTTGTTTTGTTCTCCATCTGATTTCTTGGGATCTATGGTTGATCGGCTTCTAGTTAATATATGATCTGGTGATCATTCGAGCTTGATCATTGATCTGTATAATTTAATTCTTGATCCGAGGGTCTGTAGTGATCTGTTCATAGCTTTGATGCTTTTGGCCTTGATAATGAGACCCGATCAATCCAATAGTGGATCTTGATCTCCGGCCTTCGAACGGTTTGGATGCAACTGCATCAACTACTACAAAGATATTGCACTAGAATAAACCTCAATCAGATTGCAATTGATTTTACCTGAATTAGATTACAACTTGGAAGCAAACAATGAATAGATGAGAAGATATTTATTTATTTTTCCCTTTACCTTTTTTGCTGAAGGAAACCCTAGAAAAATCAATTTTTGAAAAGAAAGGAAACCCTAGAAAACCTTCAAAACCCTAATCTCTAGACAAATGGATTGTGTCCAGTATGAGGATGATACCCAGAGAACACTAACTTTTGAAAAAATTAGAGATTAGTGATTATTTTTTTCCTTTACCTTTTTTGCTGGAGGAAGAAAAGAAACCCTAGAAAAACTTTAAAACCCTAATCTCTGGAGGAGATTTCTCCCTTTTTTTTTGTCTTTGTACCCCATTTAGGAAACCCTATAAGATTTCTCCTACTTATAGGGTTTCCTATTTTTCTATAGAGAAACCCTAGAAAACCCTAATTGTAGAAGAGATGGCTTTCTGTTTTTCTTTTTCTTGGGAGCAGGAGATTCGATTAAAATTGGCACGGCGAGAGATTAATCAAAAGAGGATTAGTCAGATTAGGGTTTTGACATGTGGGGATAAAATTGGGTTTATGAAATAGACAGAATTCCTGATAGAAATAAACGAGAAGAATTGAAGAAAGAGATAGAAGAAGAATCTGGTTTCTTTTTGACAATGGGATTGCGTCAAGCTGCACCCAAGAGGTTTTGAATAGATAAAGAAAGGAGAAAAAGACATGATTTTTTCACCCCCCTGTCGGATGGATTCGCCCCGCTGTAACGTGAATTGTGGGTAACTTTAACGCTTTTTGAAGTCAAATTATGTCAACAGGGGGCCGCATCCATACTACAGGGGGGTGAAAAATCATTTAAAAAGCTATTTAAACGTATTTTCTGGTGGAATGACATAAATGCCCATTTTGGTCCCCACACTAGGGGACGATCTTAGCCCTTCCTTTTCCTTCGAAATGTTGTGAGTTGCCAGATCAACGTTCCATGTGGGACCCACCTTTCGAACAAGATCAACGGCCTTTATCGCCATTATTGTATCCCACGTGGATGGTGGAGCCACGAATTATTTGCGAAAGTTTCTTTATTGGATGATGATTCAACCAAAAGAAGTCGTATTAGAAGTTCATCTATTTGCAAGCCAACTGTCAGATGGCTGAGATCACTGACGTTGACTTTTGAATGAAGGGTTGGGATTATGTTCATGTCATGTGGTGGGCCCTAATCAGTCTTCTCACGTTAAGCTGAAATGGCAAAATTACCTTCCACTCTAAAATTTATTAGGGTTGCAACTAGGGTCGGAAAACCGGACGGGCATTAACCGGACCCGCCCGACCTGAGTTGCAATCTTCAGTTTTTGTGTCTTTCACAAGTGATAAAATGATGAAAGAAATGAAAAGAGAAAAATGATGATTGTTTGTATAGTATAATTCAATTAGCTAGAGCTGTATGTTTTCAACTCGGGAAGGTGTGCTAGAACTTGCTGATAATATGATGGATATGTGTATTTATTTAGAGAAAAGCGTTACTGCACTAGGGAGCTTCCCTGTGCTTTAGTGGCTTATAAAGCCTCCCATTGGTTTGTATAGCGGGTCCACCTTTGTGCGTCCACAAATATTGACAAATGGGAGGCTTTATAAGCCACTAAAGCGCAGGGAGCTCCCTGCACTGCTCTGCACTGCAGCGCAGAAACACTTTCCTCATTTATTTAACAAAAAATGTGCTGATGTGCTTTAGTCAAAAAATCTTACAGATTGAGATTGGTTTCATTGATTTTAAAAGGGTTCTTGTAATCTAATCTATCAAACCCCTGGCACTTCATTTCTAGCTATAATTATATTACTATGTACCAATGCATCATATACTTTTTTTCTCCAAAATTGAATTCTTGATTACAATTTACAAGTGAAGGGAAGTGTAGGCAAAATAAAAAGATATTAAAGAGAATTATTAGTCTAACATTACATTTTGCAAGGGTAGGCACCTGACGTGCCTACCCTTGTAAAAGGTGGGGCGGCACCAATTGATGAGAAGATGATAGAGCATCGCTTAAGATGGTTTAAACATATCCAACGTAGGCCTTTGGATGCTCCAGTGAGAAGAAGTGACTCGTGCCAAGTTGATGGAGTAAAAAGAGGTAAGGGCAAACTGAAAACAACTTGGGTAGGAACAGTGAGGAAAGCTTTAAGGGCAAGAAACATAACAGAGAAATGACCTTAGATAGGAGGAAATGGAAGAAAATGATCAATGGAGATGAACCCAACTAGTGTAAGGATTAGACTTAGTCAATTTGAGCTGGATAGATCCTTTCACCTTCTTCATGAAATTATTTCTATGGAATTCATTAGCCGTCCTAACTAGTTTGGGACAAAGGCTTAGTGGAGTTGAGTTGAGTTGAGGCACTTGACATGCCGATAAAACATAAAAGAGATTAAAGAAAACAATTGTCAAGCGATCCGTACTTATGGTGCATGTATCAAGAATAAAGAAACCCAGACCCGACCCGACGCGAGAAACTATATTGGGTAGGGTCAAGTGTAGGAATCTTGGATATTTAAAAAAAAATAACAACCCGACCCGAACTGATTCTCAGGTAGGGTAGGGTTCCGGAAAACCAACTCGCCCAACCCAAGTTGCAACCTTAAAATTTATCGTCACATTCAGTTCTTACCTGAGTTGAAACTTCTTCTTCTCAAATCATATCCCATTCTACAAACTTTGATTATTTCCTAACCACATCAATTCAAACTCTCATTGATGCGAGCACATAACACAAGCCCGTCGCTTTTATAAAGTTGGAAAAGGAGAGATTGTTTCTGTTAGCATGATAAAGATGGGCCCACCATACTTTTTTCATTCGCGAGAGTCATGGGATCGGGTTTTAGTACCAATGAGTCATGACTTGACTCATTGGTACTAAAACTCAATGAGTCAAGTCAAAACTGGGCTTATTTGACTCGATTAGACAAATAATAAAGTCCCCACTGGGCTAATTGATGGGCAATTGTCTAATAATAGAAGCCACTGATATCGTTGTGACCATGTTTACATAATGGGACAGACTCGCCTTGTTTTACAAGTTTTAACCAGCTGTCAAGGGCTATTACAATTCCCACTAAGCTCTCGGCAGCAAATAAGAGAATATAAAACAGAATTATGTTCAGGGTCTGATGCAGGAGCATTCCCTAGGAATCTCTACACTGACTTATGTTTGCTTGTCAGACTAGGTTTACTATGTTTTTAGTAATGGTAAGTGGTGTAAGATAGGGTAGCCTAGTTATTTAGGTGTTTGTGCATTTCCTTTTATGTCTTTTGGTTTAAGTAAGAGTAGTTCACTGGTTTGGTTATTTTTCAAGTGCTAAGGTATAAGTCTTTTGTCATGCCCCCAGACCATACCGTATGCACAGCCTAGGACATGGCAGTGACGTATACCTGCAAGTCTACAAGGCTAGCAAAACGATATCAAATATGGATTTGGCAATTAATTTTAACCAATAATAAGGTCATAAAGAGTTTATAAGAATCAAATCTCATGCTCACTGACTCTCCCTCTACCCAAAGTAACAATAAAATGCAGTTCAAACAGTAGTCACTATCTCAGAAACTTAAAGTAGAGTTTGAAAGAAAATAGCGAAGGAAAGCATCACGCCTCCGCTATCTCGTCCGCACTGTGAGGATCAAAATCTGAAAGTTGTTAAACTACAGTCAGGCGAAGCCCAGTACATAACACCGAATCAATTTAGTGTGGGTTAAGGAGGCAAAAAATGAGCTCAAAGAGTGATAACGTAAACAGAAAGCGAAGGAAATCAAAATACTGAAGTTTCCATATAATTCTGAGTCGTCAAATAGAGGACAAAATCAAAGAGGTCATTTCTAATCGGAAGGGAATCATAAGTGTACATGCTAACTTCCTCATAGGTCGATGTCCAAAAGAGAAGATACACAAAGGGTCAAAGGAACAAAGTTCTTATTGCATAGGGGTCCAAGGTACAAAGTTCTTTCACAAAAAGGGTCAAAGGGACAAAGTTCTTACACAAAGGGGTCAAAGGTACAAAGTTCTTATAGCACTTCTGGTCATGGCCTTAGTCATATAATAATCATATAATAAACCGCATTATATCACGGTTCAAATGACACGTTATTTTGCACCGACAGTCACGAAGTCTGAACTAGTTTCTGATTCTTATTCACATATACATGTTGACAGGGCCAACGATGTCCCCATTGGAGGGATCTAAGTTTTTATGTTCATATAGGCTAATGCATTGTGTGCCCCACTGGCGAGGGCTATTCTAAGTACACAAATCTAAGCCTAACAGAAGAGTCACAATTCATAGGTTTCACATGGATATCAAAGACATACATAAAGTATCAAAATGAGCAATATCTAAACAGTACTCAAGCAAGAGTCCTTAGGATCCAAAGTTCTAACATGGTACAAGAAGATCCCACGGAAGAATTTATTGCTTCAGAGGGGTATTGAATTTCAAAAGAATCATATGAGAGGTCCACAAGAGACAAGATTATAGAACAAAGTCACGCCAAACCAGGTATAATCTGAGATCAGATTTTCATAGGGTTCTTAGAGGAGAAGAAATTAACTTATTTCTAAGAGAGTCGAGGGTCTAAGATATTTTGGAAAATCGAATTCGTAACCCTCTTCGTATTCGTAGCTCACGGTTCAATCACCTGTTAACAATAATTGTCACATGAGATAAAGGGGTTTGTCACATAAAGAACCCCACAAACCCATCTAAACGATGGAAAAATACGGAAATCCGAAGTTCTAGGGGTCCACCAAACGGCCAACTTGCCTGTAAATAAAAATGAAAACCTAGATGACTTGTGAAACGAGTTTCTATAACCAGGTGGCAAGCGGGGATTGTATGGTCCCCAATTGGGTCATATTCTTGGTTTTTCTACCACCAGGACATTTTTGGGTTATCAAGCATTCTACGAGGTTTTATATGCTTTGGGCGTCGTGGCCCAACTGAAGGGGTTGACTCTTTTAAAATACAGAGATGAGAAAAGAGTCATTTCATATGAATTAAATGAATAGGACAAAATATACTAAAGCCCTGTTCGTTTCAGATTATGACAACCGGTTATCAGCCCTAAACCTATTATTGGACTCGAATTTATATGTAATTTTGACTAATAATAGGTTTTGTGCTTACAATCTGTTGTCTTAATCCGAAACGAACAGGGCCTAAGAAGTAAACCCATGCCATCTTTTTTGTCCATTTTTCTGATATGGCACTCGTCACTTTATTAACTAGAGGAAGAATTATAACAATGTGTTCACTTGTTTTCCTGGGAAAGGAAAATAAAGGGTTTCCTGGGAATCTGACGTGGCATTAGGAAAAGAAATCCAGGAAAACTGGTAGGAAAAGGTTTCCCGCGCCTGTTCACGTGCACAGGAACTGTGCAGGAAAAGGTTTCCCGAGAAACTGCTTGCCTACCTTTTATCACTAGTTTTCCGGGGAAAGCAAATCCGACCAAAATATTGGGATTTGGTTTCCCACATTTGTAAGAAAAGAGACATTTCTACAATATTTTTGCCAATTTCCATGTCTTAATTTGACATTTTCCACCTAGGCTTGTTACTTTCTCAGGAAAGCAAGTGAACACCAGAATTCTGTCTTGTCAAAGAAAAAAGAGGCTATTTTCCAGGAATTTGCTTTCCCGGGAACGCAAGTGAACAGAGCCTCAACAACCGACTAGGAAAGTGAAAAACAAATAAAAAAGTGCCATTATTGCGGAAGAATTATAACAATCCTTCAACAACAGGCTAGGAAAGTGAAAAACAAATAAAGAAGTGCCATTATTGCAGAAGAATTATAACATTAATCCTTCAACAACAGACTGGCTAGGAAAGTGAAAAACAAATATAAAGAAGTGCCATTTTTCAAAGAAGGGAGCGTAGATACGTTTGGCGAAGAATGTAATGGTTTTGTCGTGTGTTTGAATTGAGGGCACGTAAAATGAAGCCACTTACTTCGTTCTTAAGGGAAGTGATATATTCGCCCCCCCTTTCTTCACTGGGCCACCTCGCTCTAGTGAATTTATGACTGCTATTTTTTCACTACAAAGGGTGGCCAGGGAAGAAAATGGGGGCAAATTTATCATTTCCCTTATAAAATAGTGGAAGTACAATGGAGGGCCACTTCTTCAATGATCCAAACCATTTAAATGTCAAGCCTTGAGATGGATGGGCCATGTACCAAAATCCTTTCCCATTGGAAGATTCTAACACTCTAATTTCCCATTGTGTATTGGCATTCTGACCGTCCATCTAATGACCACAAATTGGAGGCTTAGAATTTTCGGATGGGAGTGAATCTTGACGTGTGGTCCACCCATAGCAAGGGCTAACAGATAAATGGCTTGGATCACTTAGAAAGTGGGCCCCACTTGTATGCCTACCTTTCGTATGCTTTTCTTGTAAATATATGCGGTCCTATATAACAAGGGGGTGGTGTTTCAGGGAGATAATAATGAGCTATTTGGAAAGTAGATTTTTTGGCCAGAAAATCTCACTTTCCATGTAATTTCCTTGGAATGGAAAGTGATGCAACTAAGGAAAATAATATTTTATGAAATTATAAAAATATCCTTAGCGGGAACATTTTTATCCAAGTTTAAAAGTATGGAGAACATTTCACAAATAATAATTTCATAAAAATATTTTTATTTGGAAGAAAATTCTAGGGTCCAATAGGTTTGCAATTTTCCAAGAAAATAAAAAAACAATTTGTAACGTAAAATCCATAAAAAATAAGTTCACCAAACACTGGATTCCAATGAAATTAAACCGACGCTTTATCCAAGTATCTCCTATGGCATGCAAGTGGACATTTATGAAAAGTAAGCAATGGTTCACATGATGGAATCTCTAAGAGCGTACTTTTAGGGACACTGTTATTATTTTATTTTTTTGGTGACGTAGGGTGTCCCCACCCCGTTTGGAAGTAGGACTATTCCCTACGGATGCACGCAATAGCCCGTAAACCATGAGAGCGTACTTTTAGGGACACTGTTATTTTTATATTTTTTTGGTGACGTCGGGTGTCCCCACTCCGTTTGGAAGTAGGACTATTCCCTATGGATGCGCGCAATAGCCCGTAAACCACGCGCATCGGGTAAGCCCAGGTGGGATTCGATCACACGTCTCCAGGGAGCAAACGTCTCCAGGGAGCAAACCCGAGACTTATGCCGAAGAGCTAGGGACACTGTTATGTGACTACATTGATCTTGTTTTTAATTCATTAGTTCAAAAGGGTCCTATCAAAACGTAACTTAAAAATCGTTTTGATCTGTTGAGGTCATATCGTTGACTCAGATGAAGCTTCCCATGCATTTTCCTAAAATAAATTTTAAAATCAATATACGAGATTGGAGGAGCATAGGTGAGGCTCCAGTCATATGTGACTTAAATTTTATCACCACCCCACATTTGGAGGTCTCAACCTTGTAGATAAACAAAATACTTGGGGGTCAAAGTTGGGTTTGGCCGGTCGAAAACCCGAGTAAGTAAATCAGCTTGGGTCGGTGCTTGAGTAGACTTTATATATAGTTACACATGTTTGGCTTGTTCCTACTTCTTCAAGCTCCTAGGAGAAATGAGTTTTACTGAATTACAATTTCTTTCTAGCTTAGAGATAAGGCATGCCTCCTACAAAAAGGAGAAATTATATGGTGGCCGACCATGTTGGCAACAAGGGCAGAGAGAGAAAACCTGCCACCTTGATTTGTGATCCATGGAAAAGTAAAAAAAGGGGCTTTAGATAGATCAAAAATCAAGGTAAGAGGGGTTTTCTCTCTCCCACCTTTACATGTAAAGGTCGCAACCATATAATATCTCTATAAAAAGTTCTATATGTTAAATTTATCATTTTTATACAAATAAATAAAAAATAATAATCACAACAATATATTTATTAGTGTCTTAATAAGTGATACAATATGTCCTAATATACATTAGATCATTGCAAGTTACAATTTCTTAATATTATATTTATTATCTTCTATTATTAGATAATATTTCTCTCTCTCTCTCTCTCTAAACAAATCTTTGGTCAATTTATACTTTTAGGCGACCAAACCATTATTAGATACCCATGATAATTGTTTACCAAGAGTTGATGTTGATGCAGTCCAGAAAATCTGGAACTGCTTTGTTGAACAATAGTGGCAGCAAAATAGATAACATTATAAGAAAAGGAGCCCTTCGATCACCTTTGAAGTTGAGTTTGTCATAGTGAAATTAGAAAATACTCAAAATTTCTCAAAGAACTCAAAAGCCTAAAGGCTATTTTTCATTCATTAATTCAAAGAAGTTCACTACAAGGCTTTGATAATATCTTTTTATAAGAAAAGAAATCCTAAAATCAAACTTAATACCAAAGCATCTAATTTTAGCCGTAAATCTAAAATAACATAAATAAAACCTAAAAACTTGCTTAAAACAATCCTAAAACAGAAATCCCAAAATAAACCCATATCATTCCGGTAAATCAGTCATAACTTTCTCAAATCAAATCCAAATTACGTGATCTTGGGCTTGTTAGATAGGTAATAAAAAAAAAACATTTCTAATTAGACCAAAATCAAGACAATGGGCAAGATTTGATGCCTAAAAAGTAGGATACAAGTAAAGTGATGAAAATAAAAGTTCAACAATAAGGGAATTGTTTCATGCCACATATGTTTCATCGTTTCCGTCCACACAATTCTCCGCCGGTTAAAAAAAAAACTCGTCTTTGAGTTTTGAAGTATCGAATGATGTTACTTATCTTAAACTGTTGAGGATCAAATCCAGCTGCATAATCCTAAAGACAAAAATATAACCTCTCTTGAGCTTGAACCGGCTTGAATTTATAAATATTCACTTTAGTCTTCAATGTATAATCTTATAAAAATGGTTCGATATAAATTGATGAAGAAATTGACCTAAATTTTCTCCACTTACCCATGAATTCAATCTCCATCCCGTCAAATCTAATTTCTTTAAGTTCTTCATTCATGATTTCACAGGGCACATCATGTTAGTTTTAACTTGATTAAAAAGGGATCTAAGGCGCAGAAGATGGCCTTTTTAACCAAAGAATAACAAAATTTTTGTCCCATATTCGATTTTCCAAGAAACCTAGTTACTAGTTATAATTGGTGATTACATTAAAATTGCAAAGGTATATGAAAATAGTAGGGCTGCACATGGTTTGGTCCGGTTCGGTTTATGGGGATTTCTTGAACCGAACAAATGGGGGAGGGTATAACCGAACCGAACCCAACCGATTTTGACCGGTTCGGTTTGGTTCGGTTCACGGTTTATCCGTTTTTTTGCTTCAAAATTAACAGATTGCATTAATAAAGTAAAATGAGTGCCCAATCTTCTTCTTCTTCTTCTTCTTCTTCTTCTTCTTCTTCTTCTTCGTCGGCAATAACTCGCAGAGGGTTTTTTGGGAGAGAAAAAAACTCCGCGAGAAGAATAGTCGGAGTTATGGGAGAGAAAAAAACTCAGCGAGAAGTCAAGAACAAGAAGAGAAGTCGGCTAGGGTTTTTTGCTCAAAAGCCAAAAAGTAACCCGTATTGGCGTATTCCCTAAAGGGAAGTGATATATTATCCACCGCTTTTCTTTACTTGGGACACCTAAAATAAGTATAATTGGCAATCTGGCCCCTCGATTTACAATGCTTTATAAATTATAACCCAAATGGCAAAAAAGCCATTAGTTCGGTTCAGTTTTTCGGATTAAAAATAAAAAATCGTAAACCGAACCGATGCCATCGGTTTAGTAAAATTCATAATCGCAACCGAACCAATGGCTAGAAAAACCAAACTGAAAAGCCCGGTCCGGTTCGGTTTATCGGTTTAGCCGGTTATTTGTGCAACCCTAGAAAATATACCGAAGTTGATTACCCAATTGATAGTCTGCTTGATTCACTCCTCGCTCGGCTTTCAGTCTTCTCAAGATGAACGCCTTGGAAGCTGGAGTGATGGACCTTGCTCTGTGCTTAAACTTTGTGGAGCAACAATTGAAGAACTTTTCTTCTCTATTGATGGAGGGGGGAAATAATCTCCGTTTTTTTGAGAAAGATAGATAGTTTGGAATGTGTGTGTGTGTGTGTGTGTGTGTGTGTGTGTGTGTGTGTGTGTGTTGGGGGGGGGGGGGGAAGTGAGTATGGCCGGTCGACCATATAAGCTTATATGCCGGGTCGACCAAAAAATAGTGGGGGCCCACATTGTTGGGGTGATCCAAAGCATTCATTTGGAATGATTTTTTGTGGACACCCTATCTATGATAGGGCGGCCTTCCAAATGAATGCTTTGGATCACCCCAACAGTGTGGGCCCCCACTGTTTTTTTGATGCCATATATATATATATATATATATATATATATATATATATATATATATATCTACTATAATAAGCCGGAAGGGTTTTTTACTGTTCCCCGCCACGTGTCGTCTTCCCTTACTCCCCCAGACGCTTTTTTTGTACTTATTTCCAGTTGAACCCTCCAACAAATTCTAATTTCCTTCTTTACCACGAGTGTTTTTTTGCCAGTCAGAGAATAGATATTTTTTTGGGAGATATTTCTTTAGAGATACGTCTCCTCTCTCTCTCTCTCTCTCTCTCTCTCTCTCTAGAGATATTTCTTTAGATATTTTTTGGCATTCCAAATGAATGCTTTGGATCACCCCAACAACGTGGGCCCCCACTATTTTTTGGTCGACCCGGCATATAAGCTTATATGGTCGACCGGCCATACTCACTTTCCCCCTATCTATGATAGGGCGGCCTTCCAAATGAATGCTTTGGATCACCCCAACAGTGTGGGCCCCCACTGTTTGTTTGATGCCATACTTACTTTTTTTATGCCATATATATATATATATATATATATATATATATATATATATATATATATATATACTATAATAAGCCGGAAGGGTTTTTTACTGTTCCCCGCCACGTGTCGTCGTCCCTTACTCCCCCAGACGCTTTTTTTGTACTTCTTTCCAGTTGAACCCTCCAACAAATTCTAATTTCCTTCTTTACCACAAGTGTTTTTTGGCATGGGAGATATTTATGTGGGATTTTTTGAACGCTTCTTTCCGGTCTTAAGCTAGCAAAAATTTCTGATTTCCTTCGATTACCCCTTTTACCACAACTCAGAGATATTTTTGTCGCATCAGAGATATTTTTTTCCTAAGAGAAATTTTTCCCGTTTTTCCTCTGTTGCCCGCCCTTGCCACGTGTCTCCCAGAAATTTTTTTGTCGGTCAGAGAATAGATATTTTTTTGGGAGATATTTCTTTAGAGATACGTCTCCTCTCTCTCTCTCTCTCTCTCTCTCTCTCTCTCTCTCTCTCTCTCTCTCTCTCTCTCCCCCCACCCACACGTCTTCTAGACTATTCCCACCTTCAAAAGGCAATCAATGGCACGTCTCAACATTCTTTCCACTGTCTTCTATAGTTTTCTGGAAAAAAAAAGAGAGAACCGACACTTCTCTTCTTAGCTATGATATTAAATGATTTATTGATCAAATGGTTCATCTAATCTACTTCTTCTTTTTTCCTTGGACGAGAAATTTTGATAAGATTTGGGCCATCTCTCTTCTTCGGATGGACGAAAACGGCATCGGCAATTATGCGGCTACACGATTCCATTCTTCAACCTGCAGATTTTAGGGTTTCCTTTTTTTATGGCATGATTTCTTCCTCTTCCTTTTAAAGGTTTTTTTTTTGGTGATTTTGTGTTGGTACCTCCATTTGAATTTGTGGTTTTTGTGGGTTATTGGTTTTTCTAGCTTTCCATAGAAGCTTAGATCTGTTTTTCAAGTTTTGGCATTTATCTTTTATTTTTATTATTTTAATAAATGCCATTTCTGTAAGGATGATGGATTAGAAAAATTCCTACTAAAGATCGTTAGGGTAGCATTTTTTATATTAGACAGTAAGAATCCGTCTTCTACTTGAAATTAACTTTGTTGATCCATTTGTAAACATGTTTTTATTCATCTCCAAAAGGGGTTTTGTTTTTTTGTCCCTCTAATTAAACATGTTTTGATTCATCCATACCCTTGCTGGTTATATTTTGTGATTTCTGCTTGCATTGATGGATATTGATCACAAATGTGAGGATGCTAATATTGCACATCATTTGTTTGCTGAAATGCCTGGAATGGATATTATCAAAAGGAATGCGATTATTTTTGGGATTGCAAATTGTGGGTAGTATGTTCATCAAATAAATTACCTCATGTTTAAAACAGCATGGAGACATTAGCATTTCACATGCCAAGTCATACTATATTGACAATGCCTACTTCTGAACCCGAAATCTGCCTGACTTTGCACCCATGAAATAAATCATGTATTGATTGATGAATCATTTACTATTATATTCTTATTTTGATACATAGGTTTTGAATCCCTTTTTCTTCATATAGTCTATATGTTCTACTATTTTCTTATAGATTTTCTTACATCATCACTATTTTCTCTGTCTGTATTGCCTAAGGTTAGGATTCTAACTTTCTTACAAAGATGGTTCTCTTGTATCATCATTTTGGTCTTGGACCATTTTAGAGATGGATCATAGCATCCCATTTGATAAAAAAAATTGGTATTTTAATGAATAACAGGAGAGATTTGTATTTGTGCTATTTTGAGAGTTGGTTGTAGTATGCTTTGGATCATATATGAATTTCTTCACAATTCTTCACTTATAGAAACGATCCTAAAATTCTATTGTTGATGAATTTTCTTACAAAACCTAAAAACATCTATTTCTTTGGTTTTAGCAGGTATCAGTGACATTTTCTTCTGAAGTTTGGGAAGAACAACTGTAGGTTTTTTTGCTTTAGTAATTGTAAGAATGTGAATTGAAGGTTCGATTGTCTCTGATATGCTGACATGCCAATTTTTGGGCAAAGACTTATCCGGTGACCTTTATTCTCTCACATATGCAATTCCAAAATGAAATAATATGTCTGAGCAGTTGTGACACCAACTGCTGAAGCAACTCTGGATAAAAACGAGAGGTAGACTAAATTTTGGTTGTATGTTCATCTTGGGTTTCTGGGTATTGGATGATATTCCCTCTCTCTCTCACACACACACTTCTTTTGTATCTTCTTCAAACTCTGGCATAGATTTTATAATTTTCATAGGCATGTTATTATTGGGAATACCCTTTTTTTTTATGGTTAATGAGTGATTTTATTTGATGCACACCGGGTGTTTGATGGAATGCTTAAACAAGATATTGTTGCATGGGTTTTAGAATATTATAGCATTATTTTCCAATCACTTCTTTATAAATGTTCTCTCACATATGCAATTCCAAAATGAAATAATATGTCTAAGCAGTTGTGACACCAACTGCTGAAGCAACTCTGGATAAAAACAAGAAGTAGACTAATTTTTGGTTGTATGTTCATCTTGGATTTCTGGGTATTGGATGATATTCCCTCTCTCTCACACACGCTTCTTTTGAATCTTCTTAAAATAAATACTTCAGAAAAATCTTTAACTCCATCTTTTAAACTAACTGTTTTAATCATTTACTTTCCTCTGCCATGCTGTCTGAGTATAAGATGAATTGTTATATTGTTGAGGTCATTTACATTCTATATTCAGGTCATTTAGATTCTTTTATTGGAAAAAACTACTGAGATGCCTTTGATGTTAAAACCCCGATGAATTTGGAAGAGTATCTTACTATTAACAGAAAAACATAAAATGAGTATTTTTCTAATCAATTTCTTTTAGGTATTATTTTGCTATTTCCTGTTCTTTTTCCATGTTTCTTATCAAGGGTTGCACTTCTTTACAAATACTTTAGAAAATCTATATTCCCATTATTTACCTCATTTATTTTTGGAATCATTTACTTTTCTTTGACGCGCCGTGGTGCACGGCAAGTCTTTACTAGTATCTATATAGTAGAAGAGAAAATAAGAGAATTTTTTGTAGAATTACACATCACTCTTTTTGACTTTTTTTAACAAAGGCACCCATTCAACACACATATTTTCAATCCTACCCCCTCTTTTATGCTTTTTAACAAAGGCACCCATTAAAGCCAAATAATGTCAATCCTACCCCCCTCCTTTATGATTTTTTAATAAAAAATCTATAGGGTGATCTTAACCATCCGATTTAAGAGGAACAACATATTATGGAAACCTCTATAGATTGGAGGGCTAGGATCAGCCTATGGAAATGATTTTTGGGGCACAACCTATTTATGTAGTGTTCCATCACATGGACGGTTTAGATCAACCCGTGATGTGGTCCGTACAGTTCTTTGTCGGCCCGTGCATCGCACGGGGTTTTTAACTAGTATATATATATATATATATATATATATATATATAGAGAGAGAGAGAGAGAGAGAGGGGAAAGTGTTGGTGAGCTTAAGCTCACCAAACTTATGGTACGCTTAAGCGCCCAATCACATGGGGGCCCACTTTGTTAGAATGATCCAAAGCATAGGCCCTTACATAGATGAGGTGTGTGCCAAAAATCAGCTCCAAGGGATCATCCTAGTCCATCCATTTGTGGAGGTCAAAATGGACAGACATTGTTTGTCCACAAATCTGCCATTTTTGTCCTCCACAAATGGAGGGGTTAGGATGATCCTATGGAGCTGATTTTTTGTACACACCGTATCTATTGCAAATGAATGGTTTGGATCACCACAGAAAATGTGAGACCCATGTGATTGAGCGCTTAAGCGCACCATAAGTTTGGTGAGCTTAACTTTCCTCATACATATATATATATATATATATATATATATATATATATATATATATGAGAAAACAGTTCCTACACATATGTGTAGAGAGTTCTCTACACACTAGCTTAAAATACAGTGGGGGCCCACATTGTTTGGGTGATCCAAGCCATCCATTTTAAAGGCCCTCACATAGATAGGCTGTCTACAAAAAATCAGATCCATAGGATCATCCTAACCCTACGATTTGTGGAGGTAAAATGGATGTCTTTAAACCTTCACAAATTAGTCCATTTTTTGCCTCCACAGTTCGAATGGTTAGGATGATCCTATGGATCTGATTTTTTGTGGACACCCTATCTATGTGAGGGCCTTAAAAATGAATGGTTTGGATCACCCAAATAATGTGGCCCCCACTGTATTTTAAGCTACTCTCTCTCTCTCTCTCTCTCTCTCTCTATATATATATATATATATATATATACACACACACACGCACACACATACATTTTATGCATTTCTTTAATAGAAATAAAAAAATTCAATTTTTAAAAGAATCCTATAACTTACCACTTTACTAGACCCTAGAATAATTTTCCATGGATATTATTTTCCATGCTTTTTTCCTCCACAACCAAACAAACTGGGATAGAGGAAGAAAAGTTGTTTTCCCCCGTATCTCGCGGATACGATATACAATTAGTCGCTATCAAGATAATTGCCAAGAAGTTTCCTGCAGCTTTATTATATGGAGTATGAAGTAATTACAACGCCATGCTTTTTCTGAACAGCTTTCCATATAAGAGAAAAAAAGTAGTAACCGTTCTTCATACACCCTTCTCAGAAATTTTGATTAGTTTCGACTATTTGAAGAGATTTCTGAGGTGGGCTTCTCGCTATCTTTTGTTTTTTCAGTAGCTTTGATGTTTCGAGCGTTTGGGTTTTACAGAGCTGGTGAAGAGCCTGCTTCTTCAATGACTTAGATTACACGGGGTTATTTAGTTTTGGTGGTATTTTGAGGATTCTGGGTTTTATGAAACATGTTTTGAAAGACTGAAATCTTTGAATGTTGAATTGATTGGATGTTTCGAAGACGTGAGCTTTGAAAACCATGTGATGAAGATGAGTTTTCACTGACTGAAATTTTTTGGCTTGTCAGTTTTTGTTGTCTTTTGAAGGTTTTCGTTTGCAGTACATTCTATGAAGGTGCTTCTAGTGACTAACATTCGTTACTTTTTAGTGGTTTCTGTTGATTTGGATTCTGTAGAACATTTTTTATTTGTTAATTGCATTGCTCCCTTGAACTTTATATGCCTCTTAAGAGTGTGAAATACCTAAGTATTTAAATTCACATAACTTGTGAATAAGGTGCTTTTTAAATGATTTATGATTTGGTTTTTGAATCGTTTTGGGTCTTTGAGGATGTGGCTTTTAGAATTTGAGGTGTTGCTAATAGAATGAACCAAATTAACATTTTTTAGTGGCCGCTCCATATTGAGGATTTGAGTTTTTGAAAGATGCAGGTGGAAGGTGCTTGTTGAATGGCATAAGTTCTTTGATTTTGCAAATTGATTTGACCTTGAGTAGTTGGTTTTGCAGAACGTGTTATCTTTGAATGACTGCAAAGGAAATTGAAGAACCCACGTCTAAGGGGCATGAAGATAATGCATGCTTCGCTCCTGATCAAGAGGTTTGGTGATTCTAAGCTTTTATAAATGATCAAATAACACCAACTCTAATAGCTTAACCTTCGGGAGTAATTGGTTGTTTCACATGCTATCAAAGCTATTGGCTCACGGCAGTAGCCGTGCAACTTGGGTCGGGTCGGGTTGAGCTTTTGCTAAAAAATTAATAGGAATTAACCAGAGTTGCACCCCTACACAGCGGGTCCTGGGTTCAAAACCCAACAACCTTGATATTAAAAATCCAAAACTGTATATAGATGATTAAATAACACCAACTCTAATAGCTTAAGCTTTTGGAGTAATTGGTTGTTTCACACATCATGAGAACAAAATTCTAACCTCCTCGAAACTTGATTGAGTACTTTTGAGGTCTCCAAGCTTTAAGTCATAATCTCATTTTATGAGTTTCCGAGGGGTTGATTGTTACTATTCATGGAAAAAAGTGAGTGAAAAGGGTTATTTAGTTATAAAAAAAATAAATAGTGTACGTCTTTCCTACTCTTCTATGTCTTTCAATATGCACGATATAGGCTTATACTGGCTTCTTTTCCAAGTAATTGAGAAAGTTATGTATTATCTCTATTTCCTGGGTAGATATATACTTAGAAAATGCTGCCTTTTTTCTCTAATGAGTATTGTGATGGTCAAACTATTTTACAGCTGGGAGGGAGAAGATTCGGATGGGATAACTGAAGAAATGCCTCATATTTGCACCTCCGCGAGAGTTAACTTCTCCCCAATGCCTAGTTCTACATCTACTAGATTAAAGGAATCCCCTGGCCCATCCTCATCTAAAGGAAAACCAACCTTTAAAAGTCTGCTACCACTAATAAGCTTCAAGTCCCGGGGCACAACTTTGGAACTTGACAAGGCTGCTAGTCTTGCCCTAGGGTCTTCCTCACTGGAGAGGTCTTTCTCTTTTACAAAGATATCTAAGCCCACGGTGAAAAGAACATGGTCCCTACCAGTT
This sequence comes from Tasmannia lanceolata, assembly GCF_043159265.1. Classification (NCBI taxonomy): domain Eukaryota; kingdom Viridiplantae; phylum Streptophyta; class Magnoliopsida; order Canellales; family Winteraceae; genus Tasmannia; species Tasmannia lanceolata. The sequence goes on from NW_027518692.1 coordinate 51,806,769, forward strand.
ATCCGAGTTGCGCATTGGAACCCTGAATCAATGCATGGAATTTACACGGTTGATCAGCTCACTTTAGCAGTAAGTATTCTCCAAATCTCCATAATATACTAATGTAAGAGAATAATCTCATTAATTATTCTAGCTACCTCTCCTAGTATTTTTGCATATTCAGGGCAATTTTGATCTGATTTATTTATGATAAATGCATTCATTCATACATGCATGTGCATAAATGTACACACACACACACACACACATATATATATATATATATATATATATATATATATGAGGAAAAGGATTGTACGCTCGAGCGTACCAAGCTTATGGTATGCTCGAGTGCCCAATCACATGGGTCCCACATTTTTTGTGGTGATCCAAAGCATTCATGTGCAAGGCCCTATCATAGATAAGGTGTGTACCAAAAATCAGCTCCATTGAATCAACCTAACCCCTCCAAAAGTGGAGGACAAAAATGGGCAGATTTGTGGTCTGTCCATTTTGCCCTTCACAAATGGATGGGTTAGGATGATCCTACGGAGCTGATTTTTGGTACACAACCCATCTATGTAAGGCCCTTTCAAATGAATGCTTTGGATCATCCTAACAAAGTGGGCCCACAGGTGATTGGGCACTCGAGCGTACCATAAGCTTGGTACACTCGAGCGTACAATCCTTTTCCTCTCTCTCTCTCTCTCTCTCTCTCTCTCTCTATATATATATATATATATATATATATATATATATATATATATATATATAAATGAAGAGGAAATGAAGTATGTGCAGCTGCACAGATAACCTATATGTGCATGGCTGCACAAACCATAGTGGGAGCCACATTTTTTGGGGATCCAAAGCATTCATTTGGAAGGTCCTTCAATGGATAGGGTGTATACCAAAAATCAGCCCTTTAGGATCATCCTAACCCTGCCATTTGCGTAGGGAAAAAATGGGTAGAAACAGTGTCTATCCATTTTCCCCTTCAACTTTGATTGGGTTAGGATGATCCTAAAGGGCTAATTTTTGGTACACAACCTATCCATGGAAGGGCCTTCCAAATGAATGCTTTGGATCGCCCCAAAAATGTGGCCCCCACTATGGTTTGGGAGCCATGCACAGATAGCTTATCTGTGCAGCTGCACATACTTCATTTTCTCATAAATGAATATATAACATGAATACACACACATATATGTGGGATTTTCTAGGGACATTCGCAGGAAGGCATTTCGCGGATGGCAGTTGCATGAGAGAGGAGCCACCCCAGATGAATAAGACAAAATCTTCTGAAAAGTGAGGATGTGCGGCTGCTCTCTCATGCAACAACCAGCCGTGAAATGCCATTCTACAAAAAAGCCCCTACGGCTTAAAATACAGTGGGCCCCACGTTGTTTGGGTGATGCAAACCATTCATTTGATAGGCCCTCATATTGACAGTGTGTGCCCAAAAAATCAACTCCATAGGATCATCCCAACTCTACGATTTGTGGAGGCAAAAATAGAGAGAGAAAGAGAGAGAGAGAGAGAGAGATGTGTGCGCGTGAAATTATATCGTAGACGGTTATGCAGTACATCCAGTCCCAAAAAGTAGTGGGGTCCAAATTTTTGGGTGATCCCAACCATTCATTTGTTGGGCACTGATGTGGATAGGGTGTGGCCAGAAAATCTTCTCCATAGGATGTTCCTAACCCTTCAATTTATGGAGGTTTAAAATGGACAGGACAGTATGAAAACCTTCATAGATCGGAGAGTTAGGAACATCCTATGTAGAAGAGTTTCCGGGCACACCCTATCCACAGCGGGGCCCAACATATGACCGGTTTGGAGCACCCAAAAATATGGGCCTCACTATTTTTTGGGCGCTGCACGTGCATGCATGGCTAGCCACCGTATAATCTCTATGTATGTATGTATATGTATATAAGTGTGCTCGCGTGCGTGCGTATGTGTGTGAGAGAGAATTTATATGATGAAAAGCAAGGTCGGAATTTTGTACTTTTTGTACCATGTACTTACTGGCTTCTTCCTTTGACAGGAAAAAGGGGTCCGGGGGCATATATCTCGTTCCCTTTCAGTGCCTCTGAATGTCAAGACCAGAAGCATCAAGCCTATGGACTCTTTAGGTGGGGTATTTCATGTAGTTCGTTCAACTCCGCGTGTGATGGAAGGGAGTGCCGCCACCACGGCATTAGATGGTGATACATCTCATCCTATGTTTAGACTCATTTCTCATGTTCCCATTCTAGAATTCAAACTGTTGAACTTGTTGATTTTAAAAGTTTACGCCCCAAACCGTACACACGGCCTAGGACATGACAACGTATACCTGCAAACTTACTCCTACAAGTATACAGGCTAAGTAGAAAATCATCAGATCCATTCATAGCATATAAATTTCTAATAAAAAGGTCACACAGGAAATCAATCATAAATTCACTCTATATCACATCTCTCTCTATATCCAACTATAATAGAAATAAAATAGTTCTTTTAACAAGTTCAACTCAAATAATCACTCACTGTCAAATTAGTCAAAATAAAATAATAAAATGGCTGGAAGAATCCTAAGCTTCCACTCCCTCCTCGACGCCGTGAGGATCAAAATCTGAAATGTTAAATTCACAGTCAGCCAAAGCCCGGTACAAAATAACAAATAATTTTAGTTGGGTCAAGAATGTCAATAAAGGTTCAAAGAAGGAAATCAAAAGTAAGAAATGTAGCACGACAGTAATCCAAAGTTTTCACATGTTCTAAATATTCTAAGTACGTGCTATTTTGCACTGACTGTCAGCGATGTTGGAACAAGTACCTCTTTTTATTCACATATACCCGTAGATAGGGCCAACTTATATCCCCCATTGGCGGGATCTAAGTTCTTGTATATATATATACAACCCTACCAATAGGCCAATGCATTGGGACCCCATTGGTAGGGTTGTTCTAAGTTCTAAAATCCAAGCCTTGTAGAAGTGTTCATAGTCATAGGATCCACATGGAGATCAAAGGATGTAACATGGATTTATCAAATTCACAATCGAATAATACATAATCAAAAGTTACTCAAATTCAAAGTTCAAATCATAGCTGAAGGAATAAAATACAGAAATTCATTGTATCTAATCAAGATCATGCAAGATCAAAGGGTATTCGTGATCAAAGGGGTCATATACAAAATTCACATAATGTAAGAGTCATGGGTTAACGACATGCTAGACCCGAAATCAACTGAAAACAAAGGTTCACATAATTCTAAAACAAGATTATTGAATCTGAGGGTTGAGTTGGAAGAATCAAAGCACTAAAATAATATGTTATTACGTACCTCAAAAGTTAACTCCGCACGTCTTCCAGATTCGAAGATCAGTCACCTATCATTACAAATCATTCTTATCAAGAGGGAGGTCTAAGTCGAAGAATCCACGAATAAAACGCCCAAAATCCAGAGCAAACGAGGTCAAACAAGGGTTTTGGGGTGCTAGTCGGACGACTGACCCCTGTTGGGTCAACTGCATAATCGACCGAGACGGGTTGGGTCGACTGTCCAGCAAGCCTCCAAAAAACAGGGTTCTGGATAGTCAACCGACCCTCCCTCGGTCGACCTTCCAGCACCCACTCAGCAACTTTTTGGGTTTTCACAACTTTTGGAGGTCCAAACTTTCTCATCGATCGTCCAGTCCAATTCGACCATGGTTAGATCCGTTGGCCTCCATACGATGAGAGGATTCCATCAAGTTCAGTCTGGTCACCGGAAACTCACAAGACGGCGATCATGGATAAACTAAGATCTAGGTCACAAACCACATATTTCCAATTTCAATGCCCAACACAAGACGATCTTGGGTTCGATGGAGATCCTAAAACAAGATGAGTGCCAAGGAATCCAAGATCGACAATGGAGATCCTCCTAAACATACGAATATGATCGAAACACATCTTTCCCATTGATAAAACTCATCTATTAGGGTTTTCAAGGATCAAGAAATGATCTTGGGATGGGGATCTTACTTTGGATCACGATCTCCGGTCTCCAAGATTGCCTCTCCATCTTCCTCCCCAAGAAATTGTTCCTCTTGGGCGGTTTGCACGTTTAGGTTTAGGTTCGACCCTGCAGACATGCCAGAAGTATTTATACCCGCTTAAAGAAGCCCTAATCTCTCATGTAACTAAAAACATAAAAATGTCCTTTTTAAATAAAGAAGGTGGACGAATTTTGCTGGGGGTATTTTGGGGTGTGTCATTACCTATCTTCTATATTTTCTAAACATTCAGATATATTGTTTTTCTATAATTTTCGATAACCAACCTATACCTTATCTAGTTTTATGGTTCAGAGAATGAAGCTGGTGAAGATATTCCTGAAGAAGAAGCCGTCTGTAGAATTTGTATGATTGAACTGGGTGAAGAGGGTGATACCCTCAAGATGGAATGTAGCTGCAAAGGTGAACTTGCACTAGCCCATCAAGAATGTGCAGTAAAGTGGTTTAGCAAAAAAGGCAACAAGAATTGTGAAGTTTGCAAGGAAGAGGTTAGAAACCTACCTGTTACCATGTTAAGAATACAAACTATTCAAACCGTTAGACATGGAGGCAACAGACCTTGGCAAACAGCAGATCGTCGCTTCAGGCAAGTAAAAACATAATGTAATGCTTACTACAAGGCTACACTGATAGAAGGTTTCTGACATAACCACCATGGAAAATCAGTTTCTGTTTTGGTTAAAAAAATATGTTTCTGTTAGGCTCCGGTCTTTTCAATGTAAAAATGGACGTAAAATTTGTTTTATGTTTGAACATAAAACAAATTTTACGTCCATTTTTATGTCGAAAGGAACATCAAACATAAAACAAATTTTACGTACATTTTTATGTCGAATAGAATGGAGCCTTACTGTTAAAAAAATTTGGGAAACCCATGATCTCGATTTAATTAAGCTACCGTAGTCAATATATTAGTTCCTTGCATACTTAGCCCAAGAAATTAGTAAAGTACCACGAGGGAGTGGGCCCTCTAGTATTAAATAAAATTTTAAGGAAACAACTTGGTTCCCTCTAGTATTAAATAAAAATTTAATGAAACAACTTGGTGCAATGGCTTATAACTAATGATTTGTAATACTTTTAATTTAATAATTATTTTGATATTTTATAATAATATTAAATATTAGAATGTGTTTTCACCTATATAGGATGGAGATATATGTTTATGATCCGAGTATATATACTATTGGCCCCAATTTTCAGTATGATACCTATGAGATTGATATGTCGATGATATTGAATTCAAATATTTCTTCTTAGAACGTATTGATTTGACCTCATAAGCGGGACTGATAGTCTCTAACCCAATCACATATCTTCCCAAAAAAACAAATCCTATTACCCTTGACCACCCTAAACCTACTAAACGGAGAAAACATCGCTCTAACACTATAGATGGACTCCAAACCTCGAGCCTCAACCTCTACCAATCCCTCTTCCCACCTATGCTTCCCAATACCCTCCCCTTATTTAGTTATGATTATAACTTTCCAAAAAGAGTCTTGCTCCTCTCCCAATCTCCATAGCCATTAGCCCAGAAGCATTGAATTCGGACTGCATGGCTTCCCAATATCAAACACCCCCCACCCCCCAAAAAAAAAAAAAAAAAATTGACCTAGGCTTGCACACCATACCCTATTTCACCAGATGTTTTTCCCTCTTCCCATTCTTCCTACCTTCCCAAAGAAAGTATCTTTGGATCTTCTCTATCCTTTTGGCAACCCTTTTAGGGATCTTAAATAGTAATATGAAATATAGGAGTAAATTCCCAAGAGCAGGCTTGATCCTTGTAATTCTGAGCCTACAAAGGAAAGTTGTGCTTCTTCCAATGACCAAGTTTCCTCTCAATCAGCTTAACCATTGGATCACACAAAGATTTGCTAGGGATGCCAACACCCAGAGGCAACACAAGGTAAGTATTAGGAAGACTGTAGAACAACGGATACCAGATGCAAAGTCTTTATTCTTTAATCCTCCCCGCATCTACATTAATACACGCCATAGAGCTCTTTGAAACATTAACCTTTAACCCTGCGACAAGCTCAAACCACCAAAGAACCCTTCTCACATTGTGGAGACTAGAAGGGGTGGTGTTAGAGAAAATTAACTTGTCGAGCACACACTGAAGTTGGGAGATAATCGGCTCGTTCTCACCTGTAAGAAACTCCTTTAATGACTCCCCTCCACAACTCTGGCTAGAAGTCTTCTCAAAGCCTTGCCCACTAGGGTGAAGAGGACCGGAGAGAGAATATACCCTTGACCAAGGCCTCTAGAACTCTTGATGAATCCTGTGATTTTCCCATTTAGGATAATGGAGAAAAGTGGCGATGAAATACATCCCATCGCCCACTTCATCTGTTACCAGGACCCGTCCTTCTCAACTAGTAACGAACAAAATCCCAATCCACTATGTCATTCACTTTGTACGTGTCCACTTTGTAGGTGATCCCCTTTGTTCCCTTTCTCTTCCTAGTATCGATACATTCATTTGCAATCAGGATTTCATTGAGGATTTACAACCCTCCACAGAAGACCCTTATTAGAGAGGTCACCTCCCCATCACCTTCTTAAAGTATGAACTTTCCACACTAAGTTTATTAAAAGCAGGCCCCTGAAGGTTAGTTCTGCTCTGCACCTCCTTGGAGTATGAATTCCGGAAAAATCAAGGATAGATCGATCAATCTCTTTTCTCTCCCCCACAAACTTCTATTTAACTCAAAGTGAAATAATCAAATTCATTTTCCTTTAGCGTTGGCCATCCTGTGAAAGAAAGCAATGATTATATCCCCTTGATCGAATTCGCTCTAGAGCTTGTCTCTTCTTTGTACTCTTTAGCTAACTCCTACCCTCTTCAACTTGGTTGAGCAAATATTTCTTTGATTGTGCTCAACCAAATGCCTTGAATAGTTTGCACAAACCAACTTTAATGGTTAATTAATGATTCAAGGAATTGAAGAATCCGGGTTCAATGGCTTCATAAGATCTGAAGACTTGCAAAAACAACACCTTTTGGTTTTTATTTATGAAATTGAGAACCTTTGTATATATTATTTTCACTTATTGGCATGGCTTTTTAAGTCTTTGGGTTGCTAAATCTTTTTCTTCTGATGTTGTCAGAGTTTGCCAGGATGTCCCTGTTCTTTTCATTGTTGGTATGATTGCCTACTTCTGTTTTCTCGAACAGCTTTTGGTAAGCTAATAACATTTTATGTAGCTTCTTCAAATATATCAATAGGCTCTTCTTGTGACATTTCAATTAATATCAGGTTTCCAAATTGGGTTCCGGCGCTATCGCCGTTGCTGTCCCATTTTCCTGTGTATTGGGTCTCTTGGCATCAATGACAGCATCAAAGATGGGTAAGCCAGATATAATCCCATTCCTTTCAGTAATCACTGTTATAGGTTCTGATTCTTATTATAAGTTATTTGGTGTACCTATCATCCATTTTGATGGTATGTTACTATGTTCTCTATTTGGCGCATTTAGTGGAGAGGAGATATTACTGGATTTATGCATCCATTCAATTTGCTCTGGTAGTTTTCTTTGCTCATATGTTCTACTCATTGGTATGTATGAAATTCTCTTTTATATCTCCTCTACACAAATATGAATTCAATTCTCCTCAACTTAAAACATGTAGGAATGAGATCAAGTTTTCAGGTTTTGTGTGCTCCTTAATGCAGCTCCATGTGCAAGCTGTTCTATCTGTCATCTTTGCTACATTTGCCGGATTCGCCGTTGCCATGTGTGGGAAGAGTGTTCTGATTGAGTTCTCACAATGGAGACGAAGGTGGAACAACTGGTTAGTTCACCATCGCAGTTCCAGAGATACACAGCCCCCAACTCAATCTTTGGAAAATGCCCATCAACCCGAAACGGGTTCCGCTGATAACGAAGAGAGAAATGCTGTAAATTCTGGTTCTTCGCTAGACAGCCGAATTGATATCGTATAGTTATAGTAGGTAGTAGCAGAAGGGAGTGTTTTTGTCGTATAGGAGCTCTTTGGGATCTCGAAAGAGACATTAAATTGTCATCTAAACATTAAAAGTTCGAATTCCGGCTGTCAATTTAGATGTATTGTATATGATGTATTGACTAAACCTGTGATCTTATGGTTGAAGCACAATGCCTGATCCAATTGAGCTACAGGTCCAACCCCATGCCTGTAGCTGCTAAAGAAGCATGAATGTGGCTGCTTCAATGTAGATTCAGACTTGCATTTAGCAAGTGATAGGAGATCAAGGATTGAACAAGAATTCTAGCTAGAGTTCTTGGTTCTAAATTTGAAGAAGATAAAAAGAATAAAATTCCTAGGAAACATAAATTTTATTTCATAATCAATCAGCCATGGGAAATTCTTTTACATGACATCCTTATTTATAGGCTTTGCATGGCCAATCATAATCAACTCCAACAAGGAAACAAAAAGATTAAAATATATTAACTTTGACATCCAACACAAGAAGTAATCTAAACTCCTAATTCAACTCGAAAAATAGATATGTTTGGGCCAATTAGAAAATTCAAATAGAAGTTAAAAACTAAATCAAACTAATTTGGATTGTAGGTGAACAAGGACCGTTGTTTTGTTCTCCATCTGATTTCTTGGGATCTATGGATGATCGGCTTCTAGTTAATATGATCCGGTGATCATTCGAGCTTGATCATTGATCTGTATAATCTAATTCTTGATCCGAGGGTCCGTAGTGATCTGTTCATAGCTTTGATGCTTTTGGCCTTGATAATGAGACCCGATCAATCCAATAGTGGATCTTGATCATCCAGCCTTCGAACGGTTTGGATGCACCTGCATCAACTACTACAAAGAAATTGCACTAGAATAAACCTCAATCAGATTGCAATTGATTTTACCTGAATTAGATTACAACTTGGAAGCAAACAATGAATAGATGAGAAGATATTTAGCATCCTTTGTTATATCGAGTGCACATGCAAACCTTTTCATGCGGCACATGTTGTGGTGGTGATATTGTTGGTTTATTAGGACACCACAAAACTGCACATTGGGCTTCTGGCCCACCTCGAAGGAAAAATCTCATGTGCTTGTTCAAGTCCTGCAAATATCAACAGCCTGAAGTCTTTGAGAAACTGCAAATAAGACCTTTTGGTCCTGTAGAGGGAAACTGTCACTCCCGCAGGGTTCGTGCTACTCCACCAAATCAATGGTCTCGATTATTCTACCCGTGTCACGTGTATTTATGTGTGGAGTGGGGTGGTCGGTGCCTAGTTTTCCTCAGGTTTCATGTTAAAGGCCTACCAACATAGCTTTCTCTCAACTTCTCTTCCCACACACACACATGAGATAAAGAGAAAGAGAGAGATACCCACTTTTATTAGAGTGTAGGTTGCTGCACTTTAACACAGCCATGAGACAGACCAAAGTTGTGGAAATGATCCCTAATCAAGGAGGTCTAGGCTTTTGCAAACAGCCACGGATCCATATGACAACCCAAATCTTTGTGACGATAAAAACTCTGGAAGAGAATAATTTTGGTTTTGAATATGGTAACAGTGAGGAAAGAGCCACAATTCCCTAAGGGCCGTTTGGATATGCGGATTTTAGAATCTTGGATTTCCTCAAAATCCTGGATGGGAGACAAGGGAAGAAGGAGACCATCCGATTTCTCACCCTTCTTTCCGTCGAGTGAGAGAGTAGTAGAGTGTCCCGTGTTTCCAGGTTTAGAGATTTCTAAAACCTAGATTTCTTACTTAAAATCCAGGATAATGGATTATAAAATCCAGAAATTTACACCGGTTTCAAACTAAATCCTGGATTCTGAAATCCACGTATCGTAACAGCGCTGTGGAGAGAGAGAGAGAGAGAGAGAGAGAGAGAGAGAGAGAGAGAGAGAGAGAGACAGATGCATATACAAATGAAAATGCAACATAGTAAAAGGAGGGATTGAGCCTCTAGCTCAATGGAGGTTCAATCCCAGCTTACCTACCCAAAAAAAAAAAAAAAAAAACATAGTAACCCAATTGAAATATGCATGGCTCCTCGCACGCCATCCATGGAGGCGATCGAGACGCCGATGGACTCTACAAATGGCATACAAGGAGCCAGGCACATAAGTTCATCCATCTCTATCAATCAAATAAACCTTACCAAATTAACAAACTCTTACACTTTTCTGATCTGCTCTTTCTTCTTGTTCATATCTTTCTCAATACCAAAAAGGAGAACATAGTGCAGTGACAATGCAACATAGTAAAAGGAGGGATTGAGCCTCTAGCTCAATAGAGGTTCAATCCCAGCTTACCTACGACAAAAAAAAAAAAAACATAGTAACCCAATTGAAATATGCATGGCTCCTCGCACGCCATCCATGGAGGCGATCGAGATGCCGATGGACTCTACAAATGGCATACAGGGAGCCAGGCACATAAGTTCATCCATCTCTATCAATCAAACAAACCTTACCAAATTAACAAACTCTTACACTTTTCTGATCTGCTCTTTCTTCTTGTTCATATCTTCTCAATACCAAAAAGGAGAACATGGTGCAGTGACAATGGAGACCACCACCACAATAAGATTGGTAGTCTATGGTGGAACAGATTTATTCACCACAAAAGCATTTCCACTAAATTTAAACTACATTTGATGAAATGGATTTTGTGTCCGAAAGCCTTTTTTCCTCAGAAATCAACCACCTTTTGCGTTAGCAAAATAACAAACAAAGTGAGAAAACTGCTCCACCACAACTGCCTCCTTTTCTACTTTGGCTTCACTTTTCTTTTAGAGGAGTTTATTATGATTTGGTGGAATGAAGGGGTGGGGTGGTTAGGGTTGCACTTAGCTGTATCTTCTAAATATAAAGAGAGGGATGGGGTCACAAGGCCCGAAATTTCCTAAAGCCTCGTGGGATTTGAATTCTCTTTTTCTCGGTCTAAAAGTGAGCTGCTTTAATTTCTCTTCTGAAACAGATTTGTTTGGAGCGTTTGGAAGGCATGGATTCCTCATCCCTCTGTGCATTCCAAAAGAGAAACTCTCTCTTTCTCTCTCTCTCTCTCTCTCTCTCTCTCTAACAAATTACCCTGAGCATACGATAAGGGTTTAAAAGTAATATAAGGAATCTATTAAAATTGTTGGTCTAACATGCCTCTTCCTTTCATTTTAAACAGTACCCATTGCTGATTTATTTTTATTTTTGTCATTTTTATAGAATAGATACTTAAGTAGAGAGAGATGTTAAAGTATAAAGGATTAAATAATGCCTCCTCCAACAGCTTAAGCTTTTGGAGAAATTCGTAGCTTCACATGGTATCAGAGTGTTGTGGATTTAAAATATTTTAAATGGAAATGATATCGATCAGCACCCCATGTTTTGATATCCACGCTCTCCTTGCTTGTCTTTTATTATTTAATGGGCTTGTGAGGGCTTTTGGGGAATAATGACCTGTTAATCAGCCTTTTAAATACTAAACGTCAAGCTAGTAGAGCGTGATATCAAAACATTGGAGTGTTGATATCATTTCCATATTTTAAACTAGGGCCCATCGCAAAAGGCATTTCCGCGAAATTATTGATAAAAATAAGCGGTAAAGCATTTAAAATATTTTAAATTGTGGCAAAGCCGATTTGGATATTATTGATTGAGATTGAGGGATGTTGGGGTGAGAAAATGTTGATGGGTGTGGAGGGTCAAATGCGTGAGAGCTAATCTTCCCTCAAATGTCAATAAAGCTGCTCTGCTATTCTTTCCTTGAAGAAAATGAAGGGAAAGTAGGGAAGCTTGAAAAAATGGCAATTTTTATCGTTTTTGAGTTGGAAGGAACTAGTTTGGGAATCTCATGTCAGAATGAAGTATGCATTGGTGTTTGGACGAGACTCCCATTATCATACTCCATTTCCATGACACACACTCTCTCTCTCTCTCTCTCTCTCTCTCTCTCTCTCATATTTTAAGCTATTGTGAGTAGTGGCACAACTTGGGTCGGGCTCAACCCGAACCCAGCTGGTTCAACCCAATTTTCGGCTCGGGCTGCATTGACATTTCCTTGGGTTATGTTGGATTAGAGATGGGAAAATTCAACCCAATTTAATTTCAGATTAGGATAGAGTTGAGCCCGACACGACCCAACCTGACCTCGGTCGTTTAATTTTATCGTGATTTTCTAAATCATAGGGTTATGAGTTTCTTTTGTATTTTTTTTCTCTGTGCTCTAGGCTAATTCCAACCCGACACGAGATTTGATAAAAATGGATTGATGAATCGAGTTAGGGTTGAGAGATTTAGAGGTGTACTAGGGTTGAACATGTTCGACCAGGTAGGGGTGCAACTTGGGTCAGGTCGGGTCTAGTTTTGCTAAAAATTGAATTGGAATCAACCCCAAACCAACTCGATTTTATGCTAAAAGCTCAACCTGAATTCCAAAAAATCGACCCGAGTAGCAGCCCTACGACCAGGGGCTTGGGTTGGATCACATTAGGGGTTGAGGACTAGAGGGAATTCCATACCGAATTGGGCTAGAATTAGCCTCAAACCAAGTACCCAACCCAGCTGGGCCAGAGTTGCACCCCTAATTGTGAGACACTAATATGGTGGAACATAGGCATATGTTGTAACACCCACCGCAAAATCTTCCATATGGTTGCTCGAGCAAGATCTGGACGTGCCTAGAAACCAAAAGAAGTGGGGCCCATATCAGTATTTGAGATTATCAGATTCGAGGGATTTTTTCTGGGTATTTGTTTCATTTCATCTTGATGAATTTCTCCTCTCTTGTTCTGTCTGTTTTTTCTGATTCTTCTTCTTCTTCTTCTTTTGTTCTATGAATTTGTTCGAGTAATGATAAAAAATCAGGGAGGGGGTTTTAACATACAAGAATAAGATCAGAGAGAAAGCTACACGGTTGGCAGGTTTTGGGCAGTGATGGAAAGGAAAAGTATGGTAAGGAAAGGAAAGGAAAGAGAGACCTCATATCATTGCTTTGCCTTTTACCACCCACGGGATGCCACGTGGCTGCTAAGGAAAACTTACGTCCCGTCATGTTGAAATTATTAGCCACGTGGCAGTCCTTTATTCCTCCTCTTTCCCTGATAAAAGTTTTTCAGTCAATGCATAAAAGACCTGACAGCCTGTATTTCGTGGGGACCACACATGAAACCAATGGTGGTGATTGCGATGTGCACTTCAGCACTTGTGCGGGGGAACTCGGTTTTAATGTTTTATCATGGTATAATTAATAGTCCCTTATTTTTCAGATTGTACTGTACGGACCACACCATGGTATGATCCAAACCCTCCATCTGATGACTGATGAGCCACAACGAAAATACGTTGTGCCCAAAAATATCATTTCTACAGGATGTTCCCAACCCTCCGAAACTGCATATTATGGAAACCACTTTAGATCGGAGGGCTAGGATCATCCTATTGAATTGCTTTTTGGGGTACAGCCTTGTGACCCATTACATGGACGGTTTGGATCATCCTATGGTATGGTCCGTACAGTACCTTCTGAAAAATAAGAGCTTACACCGTATAAAAACTCTATTTTCAAAAGGGATTTCTTGAGATTACTTGTAATATTTTCTTTGGGGTTTGCTAGCATCCATCACAAAAGGCATTTCAAGTATGGCCTGTTGCCTGTGAGTGCATCGGAGTTGTGAATGAAGACAAAATCTGCCCAAAAGTGCCCAATTGAAGAGTCCAGAGACTCATTGAGATATAGCCAAAATCAAGTCAAATGGCAAGGATTGGGTGGTGGGAGATTTTTGAAACACAACCCAGTCAAGAATGATCCCCTGTAAGATGAACAATCTAGACCACCACATTAGGATCTGTGTACGGATTCATACACGAAGATAGGATCTGTACAATTCCTTGCATCTGTGCATCATCAACCATGGTTACGGAGACTCAAAGATGAGGGATTACAAATGTGAACACAACTTCAAAAAAGATCTTCAAAACCTTTTCAAATTACCTGTGTATGACAAGATCTGATCAGCGACCAGTAAAATAAGTTGAAGCATTTCTTCCAGTTGAGAAAACTGTAGCTAATTTGATCAAAATTAAATCAACATTTCTCTCCCGTCACTGTATTGGTGCCTGGATTCTAAACATTTCACCTGTGTTATACAAGTTAGGGCTGAGTAAATACAAAGACTCCCACCCTGGCAGAGCAAGTTAACTCCATGGTCCTTGGTTAGAGGCTCTTCCCATATTGATCTCAATCTCCCTGACCTAACTTCTGTCTAATCATAGAAGAAAAACAAAATATAGAAAACCAATACGCAAAACCAGGAAACCCCCACAGCCGAGATATGCACCATGCTCCGAACTTGGAACTTCCACACACAAATCAGACTCCAACCTCAAAAACCCTAGCCTTCTCCCACTGTACAAAATATTTCCTTACGAGAGAATATACCAGTTTAGTCAGTACCAGTTAAATCAGCATCCTCTGTATTTTGGGCAGATTCCTCCTGTTGGAAGCTATTGCGCTTGCACCAACACAAGTACTCAAGAATCGGCCCTTCTTCACTGACAACCCACGGATGAACTGCAACAGTTTCTAAGCTGATCCGCTGTCCTGGATCTACCGTGCAAATGTTTTGTCAGAACAAAAAAATTAAGAAAAATGCCAAGAGAGAAATTCACTGACCTTTGCAGAGAAGACCTTCCAGTAAGTTCTTCAGCTCTGGATCAATGCCATCTGGGAGAGATAATGGATTATTGACGATCTGAAGAGGGTGGTTCCAAGTTGAAAACATTAGTGTATGTTAGCAACAAATTTCAAGTCCAACAGTGTACAATAAAGCTGAGTTCAAAGAAACTCAAAACAAAATAGTGTTGGCAAAAAATGGCAGAAGTGCAATCAACACCTTGTCATAAGTATCTTGCAACGTGTCTCCCAGAAAGGGGTATTGACCAAGAACCATACAGTATAAGGTAACACCCATAGCCCAAGTGTCTGCAACCTTGCCATGGTAGGTTAGCCCTGTTAAGAAGATCCAAATAAATATCAAATCATCCTTCATGGATGGTTCTAAAGAATTCATTATCTGGTAATGCCTCACCTAAACAGCACTCAGGTGCAGTGAAAACGGGAGTCCCTGGAGATCTTCGAAGCTCATCATTACTGTCCTGCACAGAGAGAGAGAGAGAGAGAGAGAGAGAGAGAGAGAGCAAAGAATTACTACCATGAATTCCATCCAAATCCTACTTCATTGTTAGTTTTAGTCAAATTCATATGCTTCAATGATGAACTTACATGTTTTGAGGACATTAAGGGGCCGTTTGGATATCAATATTTTAAAATCTTGGATTTCCTCAAAATCCTGGATGGGAGACGAGAGAAGGAGACCGTCCGTCGTTTTCTGATTTCTCACCGAGTAGGAGATCGTCCCGTGTTTCCAGATTTTAGAAATCACAGGTCGGGGGAGAGATTTCTAAAACCTGGATTTCTTCCTTAAAATCCAGGATGACAGATTATAAAATCCAGAATTTTATGCCGCATTCAAACTAAAACCTGGATTCTAAAATCCACGTATCCAAAAAGCCCCAAGTGAATAAATGAAAACATTAAGCACCAGCTTAAGGAGCACATGCTCTTGAAACTCAGATTACTAGCACTCACATCCAAGGTTTTAAATTTCGGTTTCGGTGTCGGTTTCGGCCGCCACTGAAACTGAAATATTTCAGTTTTGACTGAAATCATGTAAAAAATATGTTATCGATTTCATTTTAAAAAAATTTTCACCAAAATGACTAAAATTTCAGTGTAAATTTCGGCGATTTCGGTGGAAATTTCATAAATTTCTGAGGACATTTTTAAAATTAAGGGCTAAAAACGAAATTGCTGAAACTCCAACCAAAATTTCGGAATTTAGGTGAAATTACTGAAATTTCGCCGAAATCTTGTCAAGAAATGGCTTCATGTAAATTTCATTTAGGTCGTGGCCGAAACCAAAATATTTCGGCTATTTCGTTTCATTTTGGCCGAAATTTAAAACCATCACATCAACGATCCAGAACAAATGAACAGAAAATCAGCAGCTTACCTCAAAGACCTGGCTCACACTGAAATCTCCTATCTTCACAGTCCCACTGCTAGTCACCAGCAGATTATCAGGCTTTATGTCCCCGTGCACAATATTCTGTTGGTTGGGAAAAATAAGAAGGGCATCACTACATTAACAACCCCATAATGGTAGAAGCATTCAAACTTCTACTGAGTACAACATTTGAACAAGAATTGAAAAATAAGTTGTCTCCAAAATGTTATCAAATATCAACCATGAAATGGCATGAAAATGAAAAAAGTTGTCAAATTTTTTTATCAAACATCAATCCTGAACAGACATGAAAATATCCAACACAAACCTTAATAAAAGATTGTGCAAAATATGTATCAATTATCAGGTTCAGAGTATGGTGTATGTAAATATTTTTAACATTTTACATAAATTCTGTTTTAAGAGTTCATCCTCAATGGATGTGCCTGGTGATATCTACTCCATTTGGTTCCTTGTTAAAATTCACACTCTTGGGGACATACATTGCTATCGCCACTTACTACCCAGCGATCATCTCCAATGACGTACACTCAGAGAAGGAAATTATCCAACAGAATTATCTAAGAAAATCAAACAGAATTATAGTAAATGAGAGTTCATGCAGCAACCAAACTGGAACTATACAAAGGAAAACCCTTCCAAACTTTTCTAGATGCTAACTAACCCTTTCATAGAAATACCCAACAACTAATTCAAGGAATTTTCTACAGAAACAAACTGAAATGTAAATAAAAGTCATGAAAAAAGGCCCTCCAAGAAAACAATTAGAATTACTAATAAAAATCATCCAAGTTCCCATTAAATAAAAACAGCAAGAAACTCAGAATTTGGGTAAAAACAAATAATGACATCTTTACAATAGTATAGCCAGTTAGCTCTGTTTTTTCTTCTATTAAGTCCTGTAGACCCACTAAAATTGCATCATGGAGTCATCTAGTTGCCACCAGTCTCTGAAATCTCTACCTGGGAACTGCCTCCTTCATATTTCCATTTTCTATTTTCAAGCATGCATATAATGTTAAACCTACAAATGGTTCGCAGTGGCTAATGCCAGTACAAGAACAGAATATTACTAGAATGGCGAGATCCAAAAGAGGCTAAAGAGCTAAAAGTGCGAGGTCAGTCTTTTCACACTCACCTACAGCAAGTTTCAATTCCTAATTGGGGTTAGTGGGAAGAAAAGTAGGACATTTTGCGCCAGCCCCAATCTGCTCATGGTATGCGGTGCATTATTAGTATGAAATAAGACTCAAGAGCAACTACAATCATTCCAGTAAAAGAATAAATTTGCCTAAATAAAAACTCCACAAGTTAATCATTGACTCACCCAAGTCGACTCTGGTTTACGAAGGCTGATGCAAGAGGCTGCTAAGGAAAATTATAGCCACAAAATTGTGAATACAGTAATTCCAGAATCACTTAGTTTAATTTGCTGGAAATTGCTTGCTTTAGCCTACGCCAAAGATATCTCCCAAACATTCCAAAAATTTTAAGAAATCAATAATTTCCACTTTACATCTAGCCCTCGCCAGTCCCCATACCCCGCAATGGCGGGAGCCTCGTGCACTGGGCCGCCCTTTAATAATTTCCGCTTTATAAATTTAGATCTCAATATTTCAGCATTTGAACTGTCGACCCTAACATAGATATGAAAAGTGGTCTTCTAAAATTCAGGGTGGACACAAAATTTCACATTTTTGAAGATTTTGTAAAACAGAGCTCGGCCCAAGGCAAGGAGTATATTGCAAGGGAAACAACCCTGTGATTAAGGAGTCTAAGGAAATGGCTCAGAGAGCACGGTATCCAGTGAAAAAACTTGAACCCGAAGAAAAACTCCACAAGTTAATCATTGACTCACCCAAGTCGACTCTGGTCTACCAAGGCTGATGCAAGGGGCTGCTAAGGAAAATTACAGCCACAAAATTGTGAATACAAACCATTTCAAAAAAAATTGTGAATACAATAATCCCAGGATTACTTAGTTTAATTTGCTGGGAATCACTTGTTTTAGCCTACGGCAAAGATATCTCCCAAACATTCCAAAAATTTTAAGAAATCAATAATTTTCGCTTTACATCTAGCCCTCCCCAATCCCCATACCCCGCAATGGCGGGAGCCTCGTGCACTGGGCCGCCCTTTAACAATTTCCGCTTTATAAATTTAGATCTCAATATTTCAGCATTTGAACTGTCGACCCTAGCATAGATATGAAAAGTGGTCTTCTAAAATTCAGGTGGACACAAAATTTCACCATTTTGAAGATTTAGTAAAACGGAACTTGCCCCAAGGCAAGCACTATACTGCAAGGGAAACAACCCTGTGATTAAGGAGTCTAAGGAAATGGCTCAGAGAGCACGGTATCCAATGAAAAAACTTGAACCCGAAGAAAGATCTCTGGTATGATTGACATTAGGCGTTAAGGAGTCGGACATAAAGAACTTAATGTACGTAGGGAAGAACTTGAACCCGTAGAAAGATCTCAGATATGATTGACATTAGGCTTCGCAAGAGTCGGACATAAAGATCTTAATGTACATAGGGCAGCGCAAATCTCAAGAACAGCATAAAAAAAACAGAATAAGTAATTCTTTAATGATATCCTCTATCAGCCCATATGAAGAAGATGAAATGATCAATGGATTGAAGCAGGGAGATCGAAGGAGGGACAAATACTTCCTTTCGATACTAAATTGATGTAGGACGGATCTATGAAAGGGATACTATGAGTGAAAATGATAGGTGAAAATGAGGGTTTTGGATCCTAAAATAGGTCATTAGATTTGGAAAACACTAGCCTATGTACTTGACCTCCACCCGATATAACAATTAGCAATGTATTTAATGTGGAAGATCCGATACTCTTTAAGGACCAAGTAAACTTACCTCAGCCTATATTATCTCAACCATCCTAAGAAACATTTTGATCTGCCTTCAATCTAGATGGACGACCAAATACTTTGATCCAGACATCCAAGATCGGCAATTCGACGGCACAGATGATCCACAAATGCTGCAGACATATTCCAGATGCCCGATAGACCTACAAATATTTCTAGAGATGATCTATAGATGTTGCAGACATATTCCAGATGTCCAGAGGGCCCATATATCTTAAAAGATAATTTAGAAGTCACGTGGACCACTTTTGGATTCCATATGTTCTTGTTTTTTTCTTTTAATTATAGGGTTTTAAATGAGTCTTTTTTAAGTTATAGGGAGTAATAGGGGTTTTTTCCATCAAAATAGCATAAGTTAGTTTTGTTATGGTTGTTTTTAAATAGCCCCACACATGTATTACAAAAATTTAAGTAGGAGCAAGTCTACAAGTCTTTAGAAGGGGGTAATATAGAGGGTCGTGTTCTTCATCTCTTTGGACCATAACGGTTTGACTGTTAGGAACTATTGTGTTGTTCTATGTATTGGAGTCTTTGAGGAAGAAAGACCGTGATATGTGCACACGGATATGACTGTTGCTTGTCGACAGGGGCACAGAGTGTCGGACATGACAAACCCCCAAAAATTAGACACAGGGACAAGGCTAAAACAAAAGTATATAAAAATCATGATTTGTGGTCGAGAATTGTGGACATGGATACGAGGTGTCTGACATGAGAACCCCTAAAAAACTAGAAATGGAGACAAACTCATACCGTGCGTACATGCGTATAAAATTACGGATTACTACCATAATTTGCAACAATATAAATACGATATTCATTTAATAAACTAATAAATCTTAGGATTAATCAGCTATAATCTAAAACAAACAATAGATAATCAAATGACAACGCATTCATCGAATTAATCTAGTTCTCTTCAGTTTCCAATATCAATATGCACCAAGAAAGGGAGAGCAATATGATACAATGAATATAAATTTGAATAAGAGGTTGTTTGGGGTTTTAGGTTTAGGGGGGATATAACAGAAAATATTGATTGAATAAGCCAAAAGAAGAGATAATAATAAATGAGGTACATAAAATATTCAATAATAAAATAGAATGTCATACTTGACATGGTACAAAAAACGTGTCGACGTTCCCACATTGAGTCTTACACTTCTAGTGGTACATTTAAAAAAATCAAAAGGAGTGTTCGCACGTGTGGACATGTTTGTCAGCAATAAATTCAAATTGTCAACTAAATCATAGGGGAAAGGTTCTGCTTATGATGAGTGGAACCTAGAGGAAGATTATTATTCAAAACCCGCCTGCTATAGACCACGTCGAACTTAAGAACTTAAGCAGGAAGCTAAGTGTTTGCCCAAGGGCTCAACCTTGGTCACTTTCTCAAATCATGTTTTGATGATTCCAAACACAATATGTAATTTTATATTAGTTATAATACTAATGCATGGAGTATTCTTCTTGAAGGTCAAAATGGAATACATAGAAGCATGGATCAAGGCACAAAGAGTGAAGCATGGAGAGATCCATCAAGCAAGAAGAAAAGGAATGAAGAGTTGAAGACTAAATCGAAGAAATGAAGTGTCAAGTAAAGTCTTGGAGTGTAAAATTAACCCCTTATAGTAACTTGTGGATAACGGCACTAAGTTTCAAATAATTTTGAAATCATTTTAGTAGACTTTCTAAAGTTTCCAGAATGCACAAGAACGTCAAAATCCACAAGAACGTCAAAATCCGAAAAAAAAAAAAAAAAAAGAGAGAGGGAGATATGATTTTCCGAAGCTAACTGTGCAAACTGAACAGAACCATGCATGGAGGACCGTAGAACTGCAAGGCCGTCCGTCTAGGAGTCTGTTCCAAAAAAATATATCCAACGTCTAGTTGGACTATCGACCGTGGATTGTCTGATCCAACTGTTAGGAGTCTATAACGGCTAGTTCTGGGTTCTAAACTCTATAAAAGGGGTTCTAAGTGCCCTAAACATGAATCTAACACTCATGGGCTTATCTTAAAGTCATATACTAAGTGTTAAACCCTTGTGCCATTATTTGTGAGATTATTTGAGGGATTAGTTTAGGACTTCATTTGTAACTCTATTCGTTGATATTGTTTGAGCCACGATTCTATATCATCCTTGTGAGAGGATTGTTTTTGTTTTTCTTTATTGTAATTGGTCGAGGGGACCGTATCAATCCTCGGTTACGAGCTTGGGGATAAAGTTTGGGTTGGTGAGAAGGCACCAGACCAACCTTCAGAAGGCAAGCTTGGGGATAAAGCTTGGAGTTGGTGGGAAGGCACCGGATCAAACTTTGGAATGTAAACGGTTTGATCTTCACCAGTAAGAAGTTCGGTTTAGTGATGGCTCAAAGAGGGAGTTTCCTTGAGGGAGTGGATGTAGGCCGGGTTGGGCCAAACTAGTATAAAATCCCGGTGCATTTCTTCTTAAATTTGTTGTGCATGGTTGATTCTTTTATTTATTAATCTATTTTGTTCTTGCTTAAATTTGTGAATTATCTTTACGACAACAAAAAGTATTTAAAACCCAATTCACCCCCCCCCCCCCCTTTCCTCCTCTTGGGTTGCCTTACCCGGGGCCAACATTATTTCACTAAGAACTGCACGCATACATCATGGTATTTCATGGTCAACATAAAGAAAGGCGATGGAAATTGGAGCACCTGTGAAGGATTGAACCATGAAGAGTCAAGATTATATCTGATCCTCCATGCCCATCATGTCTGGTATGAACCTACTCACGCTTGTCGTTGATATTCATGACTCCCAATATCCCTCTGTTTAACTTCATGAAAATTTCGTGATAAATCCTCTTTTGATTTGTGCGTTCTTGGGTCTCATCAATTGATCCCTTTTAGACTCTAAATCAGATGGTCCAAAGCATTATCACGTTAGATATTCATATATCAAGCATGCAATAATTTATTTATTTTTTTGGGTAAGTAAGCTGGGATTGAACGTATGACCTCAAGGTTGAGATACGAAGTCTAAACCAATTGAGTTACAGGCTCAACCCCGGGCATGCAGTGATCCTTGAAGACACACTCAGATACCATAATTTCTTTAAAGTTTCTCGCTATGGGATTTCTTTCTTGAATTGTGATGCAACCCTATAAATAAGATGAAGGGTTCATTTCACACCTCCACCTTGGTAAGGTTTCCAATATTCAAAACCTTCCTAAACGAAATCCTTGACAGTCCTACTACAACAGAAACTCGTTCTCACGATAAATCAAAAGGCCCCATTGGAGAATGTTACTCCATTAAATCACTACAACTGGAAAGTCTCTTCCATCTTCATCCAATGGGACCCTCCAGAATTCTGTGCTTTCCACAAACAACACTCAAAAGTAGAGAAATCTAATTTCCTGGAATGATATCTTCATCAACAAGAACAATGGTTAACAGAATTCTTTAATTAATTTATCAAAATTACGAAGAAAGTACTCTTCTGCTCAGAAGATTAAATTGAAGAAAACTTAAGTTGATGGGGATAATACTGTACGGATTATGGATATTTCCTAGTTAAACGACCATATTTAGTTTCGGTCCAATGTACTTGAAATCTTATATAGAAAATTAGAGGAACCTAAAATATCAATGCTGTCAACAATGGTGTTCTTTCTCTTCAAATTTTCGCAGCTAAAGATTGAAAAATATTCTTGAGGGCGGACCATACTTCTTTCAGGACAAGCCATGGTTATCAGATCTTGGTCCCCAAATACTCCTATATATAGATGTGGTTTTCTCAGCTTCACTTAAATTTCGTTTGCAAAGACCATTGGGAAGTTGGCAAGCATCATTGGTAATACTCTCTAAATGGACAAGGAAACTGCTGGAGATATTAGACCCTCTAATGTTCGGGTTTGTGTTGAAATTGATGCTGGAAATTACCTCCTGGAGAAGTTTTGGTCACTCAATCAATTGCATAAGACCGGAGATATTATGGTTGTAGTCAGTGCTATTTTTTAAGCTCTTCAACTAGCCATGCAAAAGAACTACAACAAAATCTGGATTGAATATGCCCTACTTCTTGCTATCGATATTACAAATCAAGAAACAAAAGGCACATGGTTTGTTGAGATACTTCTTTATGCCATAGGAACACTTTCTAATAAAAAAATTCATGGGAGGGCACCCCATGTATAGAGTGAAGGAAAAGCAACTACAGACACCCTCTGCAAGCCAGATTTTCTGATAAAAAGTAGCCGTATAGAGCCCTCTATTTTCCACTGAAACTAATTAAAATTTGCATCTAATTATAGTATTGGAAAATGAATATTCTTATTTAATTATTTCCCTCACTTCTAATGCACTGGTAGGAGTCTTGTCAAACCTTAGGTGGAATGTACATTCACAAATTCTCCATCCGTATTAGTACACTTGAACTCATTAACCTATACTTGAGATAATAAAATGTGTGCACCATACAAAAGGGGAAAAATGCACAATTGACCATGTAATGAAAGATTTTTTTATTTTTTTTGAATGGTTTATGTAATGAAAGAATTATATCCAGAAACAGAAAAAAAAAAAAAAAGGTACGTATAGCATCAAACACAAATACTTAACAACTTACGTGGGCATGGAGATACATGAGACCAGCAACTATGCCGCGCAGGTATCTTCTAGCAGTATCTTCCGCTATGCCTCTTCTAGTAGTACTTTCCGCTATGCCACCTGGCGGACCAGAACCCTCATATATCCATTTGCCTTCTACATACTCCAGAACTGTGCAAAGAAATAATATTTAACTTGTAACATGTAGGATAGGATGGTAACTCAAATGAGAGAAGGATAAAAACCAACACACAAGGAAATCTCAATAAGTACCCATGTAGAAGTGATCTGTGTTTGGGTCATCAATCACCTCAATGAGATTAACTATGTTGGGATGGGCCAACATTTTCATGATTGACACCTGCAACCAAAAAGAGAAATTTGCTAGATGTAAATAATTATAGTGTACAACGATATTTCAAATATTTGTGTCAAATTAGAGGGTTGACATATTTTGGAGATTACAGTTGCAATCTATGCAAAGAGGCATCTACTAAACGTCCCAGTATATCCAGAAGCCTGAGTCATAAGAATACACCAACTCTTTAGTTCCTAAATCTTATTGACCGGGCCAATTTGAAAAAATTTGACAAAAGAAAGACGTGCTGTGGAAATTTTAGACCTACTATTTGAGAAGCAAACATACAGAAGTAAAACCATTCCACTTGCCAAACAAAACCACCACCACCACATTACATCAAACACACGTCCATGTGGGGGCATAAAATTTCAAATTTATCACTTCGCCCGGAGAACAGAAACGAAAGCAAACACTAATCTGAGACTTAACCTGCTCTAATGACAGAAGAACAGAATTTCACAACCATGTGATGAATCCTTACCACTTCTCTCCCACAACCATGTGATGAATAAAATCAAACCCAAGCAAAAAAAAATTACTTCAAGAGAATAGAAATACAATTGAGAAAACAAGAGTACCGTGCATCGTTTTCAATGTAAAAACCGTTAGCAAAATAAGTATGACTTGTGTAAATTACAAATCATGTTTTCATCAAAATCTCCCCAAAAAGTGTATTTGACACCATAAATAAACCGTTTTCATAAAAACTTGTCTTTATTGTAATTTCATTTTACTTTATTTCAATATATTATTGCTTTTATATTAGTTATTTTAAAGTTTCTTATTTGTTGTTTTTAGTACGTTGGAAAACATTACGCCTCTTGTGCCCATGTGACCACTTCATGTTGCGGTTTTTCAGCATACATTATAGCACGAAAGCTACATATTTCCTATCTGGTACTTGGTTAGCTAGGCCTTTCTATTTGAGAAAATAAACAAGGGAAACAATATTGCTTCTTGCCAATCATAGAACTGAGGTTGACGGGATGTACTTGTGGGACCTTGCACTCAAGGTTTTAAATTTCGGTTTCGGTTGTCACGGAAACTTAAACATTCAGGTTTCGGTGGAATTTATTTTTTGTAGGTAAGTTGGGATTGAACCCCCGACCTCTAGGTCAACGAGCAAAGCCTTACCATTGAGCTAGAGGCTCAATCCCAAATTTTGGTGGAAATTTTGATGGAAATCTTGTAAAATCACGTAAACATATGCAAATGATGAAATTTTTTAATCTTAAAAAAAAAAAAGCATGTGCAAATGATGAAAATTTAAGATGAAACTTTGGGAAATGCTAGAATAAGCACAAATACATACTTAGAAACCATCACATAAGCAACAGAACCATCTACAATGGCTTAATCAAATCGAACACCAAGTGACATGCATTGTCGCACATGTTTAGAACAGTAAAGTCAATAAAGAAGTACAATGTAAGAAAGTATAAGAAAATACAATGACCAGTCTCCCCTCTACGGGCCCCAACTCTTTGTCAATACCCGATAGAGTTACGAGATATTATTGGTCCCATGCCGATCTGACTTCCCATGCACAAGATATACGGTTACTTTACTGTGTAAATTAATGATGTTCCATACCAAATATCATTCTTTGCATTAATGAAATGAAATTCTCAACTCAACTCAACAAAGCCTTTGTCCCAAACTAGTTGGGGTCGGCTAAATGAATCCTTTAGAAAAAATTCATGAAGAAGGTAAAAGGAATCTACCCAGCTCTAATCCTGCTTCTAGTTGGGTTCTTCTACGTGGATCATTTTCTTCTATTTTATCCTATCCAAGGTCATGTTCTTTGTTATGTTCCTAGCTATCAAGTTTTTCCTCACTGTTTCTACCTAAATTGTTTTCGGTCTGCCCTTACCTCTTTTTACTCCATCAATTTGGCACAAGTCGCCTCTTCTCACCGGAGCATCCAAAGGCCTTCGTTGGATATGTCCAAACCATCTTAACCGGTGCTCTCTCATCTTCTCCTCAATTGGAGCCACCCCCACCTTTTTACGAATGTCTTCATTTTTAATTCTATCTAGCCTTGTGTGGCCGCACATCCATCTAAGCATTCGCATCTCCGCTACACTCTTCTTGGTGGCCCAACATTCTGAGCCGTACAGCATGGCTGGCCTCACAGCTGTCTTATAAAACTTTCCCTTCAACTTGGTAGGGATTTTACCGTCGCAAAGAACTCATGAGGCAAGCTTCCACTTCAACCAACCTGCTCTTATTCTATGGTTAACATCATCTTCAATCTCTCCTTCCTTATGTAGAATTGAACCAAGATAGCGAAAGATATCCCTCTTAGGTACCCCTGTCCAGTCATATTTACCACATCCTCGTCCTGCCTCCTTACATTACTAAAGTTGCATTTCATATATTCTGTTTTAGCCCTACTCAGTCTAAAACATTTAGATTCCAAATTAGTTCTCCATAACTCTAATTTAGCATTTACTTCTGCTTTGGTTTCATCGATTAATACTATGTCATCTGCAAATAACATACACCACGGCACCTCATCCTGGATACCCTCCGTAAGCTCATCCATAACTAGCGTAAAAAGATAAGGGCTTAGAGCTGATCCTTGGTGCAGTCCTATTATAATTGGAAACTCACTAGACGTGCCATCCGTGGTTCTGACACTAGTTACTGCTCCATCGTACATATCCTTAATCACATCAACATATTTAGTAGGCACTTTTTTCCTTTCAAGGACCCACCACATAACACTTTTGGGAACCCTATCATACGCTTTCTCCAAATCAATGAAAACCATATGAAGGTCCTTTTTATTTTCTCTAAATCTCTCCATTAACCGGCTAATCAAGAAGAGCTTCCATAGTTGATCGTCCGGGCATGAAGCCAAACTGATTATCTGACACCTTAGTCTCTTTTCTTAGTCTATGCTCAATTACTCTCTCTCAAAGCTTCATGGTGTGACTCATTAGCTTAATTCCCAGTAATTGGTGCTACTCTGAATATCAGGAATTAATGAAATGAAATAAAATGCAAATAATAATAACTTTCCATTTTTTGTAGTTCTGACCGTTTCGGTCGAATTTGGAGAATTTTAGTCGAATTTCAGGAATTTTGGTCAACATTTCGGGGAAATAATGGCCTAAGAGGAAATCATGAAGATTTTGTTTCGGTGGGGATGGAAATTGAAACATTTTGTTCATTTCGAGGAAATTAAAAACCATGCTTGCACTATGGAAAGGTCGCTTGGGGTATATTAAGTAGATCCTTAAAGAGCAGTTTGACGAAATTACTATCTTTGGCCGGGGCTTTCAAATGCTTGAGTTCATTTTTGTGGAGAGGATGTGGAAGGTTGATGAGCCACATATGCAGCAAACGCTTTGAACATTCATGGATCCTCAGGATACCCTATGGCTTGCTGGTTTTCCGGAAGGCACTGAGTTTACATAATTACACAACTTCAATTTTGCAAAACCCACAAAAACATAGCCCAGACCGGCCAAACACAAGTGAAAACAAAAAGAAAAATCCCCCTCAGAAACAAACAAACATGTTAGAGGGCTTCTTAGCTCACTCTCACCAAGTGTTGATGCATTGCACTCGACACTCGTGACAGAATTGGTGGGATGAGAACAAATAAATCCTCTTAGGATCCCATCTACCAATTTTGGCTTCTTGTTGCATCCTTTTGAAGAAGATGAAGGGCTATTCAGGTCTTGAGAAGGAGGAGCAAAAGCCTTCTAACAAATCGCCAACATGTCTGCTCTTAGAAGCCAAAATCAAACGAAACATGATTGAAAAGCAAAAGAGCTGGGTATATATAGCAAGAGAGAGAAAGAGATTATTTACTCAGTTACATGTTTTGGAAGCAACCAACAGGCTTGACACAGCCAAGGTTTTAAATTTCGGTTGTGGTCAGCACGAAAACAGAAACATTTCGGTCTCGGTTGGAAATTTTGGTGGAAATCTTGTAAAATAATGGAAACGTATGGAAGTATATGCAAATGATGAAATTTTAAGATGAAACTTTGGGCAAAGCTAGAATAAGCACAAATACATACTTAGAAACCATCACATAAGCAAGAATGTCATTAATCACATCGAACACCTAGTGACATGAATTGCTGCATATGTCTAGAACAATACAAGTCAATAAAGAATTACAATGTAATAAAGGATAAGAAAGTACAATGATCGGTCTCCTCCAACGACCCCAACTCTATGTCAAAACCATAGAGTTACGAGATATTATAGGTCCATGCCGATCTGACATCTCATGCATAAGATACGGTTACTTTGTTGTGCAGTTCAACTGTGTTGCCTACCAAATAACATCTTTCCATTTTTTTGTCATTTCGACCATTTCGGTCGAATTGCGGGAATTTCGATCGAAATTTCAATGGAAATAATGAAGCGGAAGGAAACCATTGAGATTTCGTTTCAATGGGGATGGAAATGGAAACATTTATGTCATTTCGCCGATTTCGATGGAAATTTAAAACCATGGGCACAACAACCAAGAGGCTTAGTTGCCAGGCGCTGATTTACTAGCCCGTACGCGATGTTCTCCATTGGCCGTGTCCAAGTCCGTGTCAACACTTGTCCAAGCCCATTTCAGTGTCAACATGGGTTGACAATGAAAAAAGTGCATATATGGCATATCTACAAATCATAGCCTAAAAGGCTAAAACAAGTTCGAATTTTTGAGAAGAGAAATAGGTAGTTTCTAGAAAAATAAGTCAAATCTCCTCAAATAAACTCTATATCCTACATTCTATTCTAAACCAATCCTATTCAACCATCCTACATCAACTGAAACCTCCTCGACTACAAATAGAAGCCCTAGATGCTTCAAATGGTCCCGCACAGGAACTCTTCAAAACTCAATATAACAGTCCTATTCAACCATCGAAGGTCATCCTTCCTTTTCTTTTCTTTTTTTCTTTGGTAATCCCTTTAATCAACTCAGTCCTGCCTTATTTTCTTCCTTCCCATGCTTTGAATAAAAATCTTATATTTTCTATTCACAAAACGAGTACTCTCGAAAACTCAACATAACATTCTGAAAATTCAAATAAGAAACACCAAAACGAGTACTCTTAAAAAAGAATGTTTCAAATGTCATCCTTCCTTTCCTTTTTCTTGTCTTCTTTTCTTTGGCAATTCCTTTGGCCAACTCGGTCAGGCCTTGTTGCTTCCCTCCGTTGCTTTTGAATAAATAGATTGTAGTTTCTATTCAAGGCAAAAAGAAAAAAAGAAAAGATCCTTCTCTAGTTAAAAGAACATATAAATTTGTGTTGCATTAATTCACTCCCAGTTGAGAAAAAAAAACCCACAAAAGAAGACGAGAGTATCTTGCGACTTGAATTTGGGTAACGAAGAATTATGTCCGTACACTTAGCAGAGCTTGATCTGGTCTATGTGGAAGTTGAAACTCCCAATAGGGTCGCCTCTCTATCCTCCAAGAAACAATATCATCCAATTGATGACAGAAATGTGTTTAGATGACCTCCTCCTAATGATTTAAGATTGCCCATCCCTACATTCAAGGGATATGAAGACTGCAGTGCAAAGTGGTGGGATTACAATCTCAAGCTATTGATCATGGATGGAATCCTCTCCTACAAGAGTCAGAAGACAAGCATCATGTGCCTTCAAAGACTACAGTCATGTTCTTCAACGCTTCTCAATCTCGATTTTTAGATTGGATGAAACTGGAGGAAGAGAATCGCTCGGAGCATCTCTGCTTCACTCCAAGAATTCGTCCCAAATCATCGGAAATTTTCTCTAGGGAGCCAAAGGCTCAGAATCGCTGACAAAGAAGGTTAAAGAAAGTAGCCTAAAGTCAAGTGTCATTCAATTTACTTAACTCCCACCTGGCCCAAAGTCAAATTATGTGATCCACGGGCACCAAATATACTGACTCCGAAGTATGGTATGAGAAAATTTTCCACCACTATTGGGCACGGAGACATATTATGAAAGCACAAAAATGGTAAAAAAGGACTAATCTTAAGCAATTTTAACATACCCCCCCCCCCCCCCCCCCCACAACACACACACACACATATAAGCAAAAAACAAACTACTCACCTCCCTAAGAACATCTGTCATGGCAGTTTCAGAAGGCGCCACTCTCAACTTTAATAAATGAGACTTGTGAAAAACCTGCAGTAAGTAAAATGATTCAAAAAGAAGCAGATTGTTATCTCCTATGAAAATCGTTGCAATTTCAATGGTACATGGGAAAAATATAAATGGTAAACAAAAACCAATACACAAGCATTGGGGAGTAAAAAGAAGCTACTTTGACTCTATTGATTTGAGTACACAATGTGCAAAAAGGAAAATACCGTTGAAGATGAAAATATAACAGCTAAGTGTAAATGAACATAAGAAAATGATATTATAAAAGCCTCTTAGACTCCGACTGTACAGTAGTCATTACATATTTATCCTCAAATGCCAATTATAACGATAAAAAAATTTCAAGAGATGAACTAAATACTTTATTTACATATCATTTTAATTAGAACAAATTGAAATTTGTTTTATGAATACTAATAAGCATGAAAAGGAGAACAGAAAATAGTCAACCTTGTAGTAAAACCTCTAGAAAGATCAGACCACATAAAACAAAAATAATGGAAGAACGGGATGCAACAAAAATCACTTTACACAATATTTAAACCTTTTACATTGAGAAATTGAAAAACTACCTTAATTGCATACCGCTTCCCATCTATATTACTTCTGTATAGAACCTGTAGCATTGAAGAGAAGTATGCAACGTTTATTTCAGTAAAGGAAGTAAGATGATTTACGGTCACAACGCCATTCTTACCACTTTGCCATAGCTTCCAGAACCAATCTTACACTCTCGAACATATTCATTGACCATTTTGTTTCCGTCCTCATCCTGAACAAGAATTTTGAAATAAACAGTTATCCACAACAATTTGGACATACCAAAAACATAAATATACAATAACCTTAACTAGCATAGATGAGTTAGACTCAGCATCTAAGTTATCAATTCCATTCAGGCGGGCATTCGTTTTGCTCTTTGATTGGAATGTTCCGGCATTCCTGACGTTCTGGTGTTTCATTCCGGAAAAGAAACTACGACAGGTGGAAATTTATTAAATAATTGAAAAAAAAAAAAAAAAAAAAAAACTATGAAGATGAGGGGGGGATTTAGGAATAAATGGATTCCTCAAAAATGTGAAAATAATGGAGTTTTGATGTTTTTTTTTCCCTGAATGGTAGGGTTTTGATGTATTTCAACCCTCACATTCATTTGAGAGGGTTAAAAGACATCAAATGCCCCTCCAACGGCTAGAAAACATCACTAAATGAGGCAAGAAGAGAAAAGTCAGAAAAATAGCCCCAAAAAACACATTTTTTTAATTTTTAGAATTTAGGCATTGTTCCAAGCAGAATGGTTTGTTTTAGGGAAATGATCGGAAAGAGACTGGAATTCTTAGCGAAAAGTTTTGTTTTGCATTTTGTTCCGTTTTCCTTCCGCAAGCAAAAAAATTGTTTTTCTAGAAGAAATGAAATGAAATTGGGATCTATGCTCAGCATCCTCATCCTTCTCCCTGTAATTTAGGCTAGTAGGACTGTATGCTCAGATAAAAAGTTATCTCAATTCACAAACAATTGAGGGTAGAGTGGTTCAACCAGGTTGCAAAAGAAATTCTTCAGTTATTGCATGTAAGATATTAGTCGTGCTTAGTAATAAAATATTGTACATGGATATTGGTTCAAAAAGATTATATGACAGTGCTCTTGAGGCATGATACATTGAATATAACTTGACAGCATTGGTAGAAAAATAAAACAAAGAAATATTTTTTTCTCTTTGATAAATCGAAGGGGTGCAGCATGAGGACATACCAAGAGGTCAGCCGGTAGCAAAAACACCATAAAAGAAAAAATGATGATGTTGATACTAGCCTTGGAATCTCAATGGGCAACTATGATGAAGCCTTTTCAAGGAATAGCTATCGAAGAGATAAGAATAATGTATAGCTACTATATTTCAGGCAAAATTCAAAAAAAGGAAGATAATTAAAGTCGGCGCTCTAATAATTAATATTGTTGGTGGCCGCATTCTATACAAGGTATTAAAGAGTATTA
This sequence comes from Tasmannia lanceolata, assembly GCF_043159265.1. Classification (NCBI taxonomy): domain Eukaryota; kingdom Viridiplantae; phylum Streptophyta; class Magnoliopsida; order Canellales; family Winteraceae; genus Tasmannia; species Tasmannia lanceolata. The sequence goes on from NW_027518692.1 coordinate 51,838,810, forward strand.
GTTATCAAATAGGTGTTGTCAATCACCCCCCCTCCCCCCCCCCCCCCAACACACACACACACACACACACACTAAAAAAACTAACCTCTAACCATATGGCACTTCGTCAAAGTCTTTTGTCATTGCCTTGCCCATGTTTCCAGCAGACCAGGTTTGGCACTTCCTCCGTCCAATTCTTTGTCCTTGTCCTGACAACGTTTCCATTGCACCACGTTTTATACATGCCTGTCTGGCAAGAAGAAACCTAGCAACCACCTACTGCCACTACCGGGCCTGAGTCACTGCAATGACCACAACGTACTCAACTATAGAGACTACAGAATGCTTCCTATGTACTTATATACAGTATGTACTATATATAGTATGTACTTTGAACAACATTATTGTTCACCAGTTCACCTATATGTACCTTTATGTACTTAAACAATGTTAACTAATGAAATAGTCTATTATATCTTATATCATTGGATTTTTGTATTAAGTAGTAGAAATAAGAGAATATAAATTATAAGCATAAGAACAGTGCCGTGCTTGTTCCCGGGAAAAGGAATAATATATAAGAGATTATAAATTTATGGAGTATTAATTATTAGAGCGCCAAATGTATTAGATATTCCGTCTCCGAAGTGGGTTCTTAAACTAAATTTTGATGGTTCAAGAATTCAAGTACAGTCAATAATGACCCAGACGATATAGGAGGCAGTATTAGAGATCGTCAGCGTGTGGTGTATTGAGGTTCTCGGGCCTGGTCCAGCTTAAGACAAGGATTGAAACTATATGTCACAACATTAAGAGGCTCATTGATTGTATAAGGGACTCATCAAACGTGATTAAGTGGATGTATTAGAGGGCCATTCTTGGATATTGACTGATTTGTTGGAGGAGGCCAGTAAGTTGCACCAAATCTCCCAATATCTTATGAGCATGTTGAGAGGGACGCAATTCCAAAGCATTGACGTAGATTCTCTGACTATGATTGGTTTCAAACTTTCAATAGGCACTAAGTGACTAATTCGTCCACACTCACATCACATTTGAGTAATATGTTGTAAATCAAATTACCACCAGCATGTACAAAGTACGACGTCATCAATAATGCAATGTAGAGAAACAGTGCTCCTTAAAACCTTACTTACCATACAATAAAGCATGGAAAAGTCAAGGGATAGATGAAGGATAGTTGTAAGATTCTATCAGATTATTCATCCATTCCTACCACATCGTCTTGAAATATGAGTTTAAACAAATAAGCATTAACTTTTCCATTCACATGAAAAATGCCTTTCAGTTCCTATCCAACAAAGATGTATTAAGAAAATTTCTTTGTTTACCTCTGTGCGAGTAACATGATGAGTTTCCTTGACAGGAACTTCCCTGCATATCGTCCCATTTTCAACTCTAAATGAGAGAATCTCATCAGCACCTTTACTACGAGGTTGCAACTCACTATCACTTCCACAGAAAGAACTAGTAGCCTCACCATTATAAAAGCTTACATCCATATCTTCCAACAAAAACTCCTGGGACAAACGAGCACCAGGACCGTGAATAGACCTCAATGGTCTCTGAGGTTTCCGCGAGAACCCAAAGCAGCTACAGCAGCCCATTTCCATCAAACTCAAGATAGAAAAACTGTTCACAAACATAAGAACTTTGGATATGCGCAGATATAAATAGAATTTGTAGCAAGACAATAACACAAATGAATTCTTTGTCTTGGAGAATAAAGCAGAGTTCCAAATTCCTGCATTGCGGACAACAAACATTAAACAGAATATCAACCTATGCCCAACAAAAATGAAAAGAGTGCAAAAAAAAGTACAAAAAGAAAGTATCAGTAGCACCTAAGATTAAAATTAATTTTTTGCATAGATAGTTAGAAAGATTATGCCCCGGTGCGCAATTCAGTGATCAAATGCATAGTGAACTCAACCAATACTGAGAATTATAGTTCTGAGTATTTTGAGTATATGTTAATTCCAAGTTGGTAACCATAATCAGAAGAAGAAAAAAAGTAGACTTACTATAAGGCCCTATTTGTTTAAGATTATGACCATTTTGAGTCCAATAATCGATTTGGCACTCACAATTGGTTGTCATAATATTAAGGCCCTTTTCATTTCAGATAGTGACAACCTATTGTAACCCCCAAACCTGTAATTATGCTCAAAATTAAACGTAGTTTCGAGCCCAACAATAGGCTTCGGGCCTACAATCGATTGATACAATCTGAAACGAACAGGAACTAAATGGGTTTTTTCCATTTCTCACATAATTTTGAGTCCAATAATCGGTTTGGCACTCACAATCGGTGGTCATAATCTTTAACAAATAGGTCCTAAACGAGTTTTTCCATTTCTCACTCACCCACTACCATGAAAAAAAAAAACTCAGAAAGGTATAGACCACAAATACCTTGCAACTGAAGAAATAAAAAGAAACAAAGGGCATCAAGCATCAGGCCAGGCTCAGCTTTGTAACCCTAGAGGATGCCATTCGCACAATGAAATGAAGCAGAAGCCAATAAAATCAATGCAATTAGGGTTCCAAAATACCATCTTGATAAAATAAATCCACCTTATGAAACCAGTTGTAGGCCTTCTCTCTTTCTCTTTCCCTTTCCATCAACAGTATAAAAATAAGCCAACAATAAAATAAACATCAAAATGTTCAGAAAAAATTCGAATAGGACAAATGGCCATATGTCTCTCCGACGCCATCAAGAATAAAAAACAAGGACTTTTCCAAAGCACGTTAATCCATAACTGTACATCCAAATATCGAAACCCTACCTGAATTCCTAAGATACAAAAAATAAGGGGAAAATAAGTCAAGTGATAATGTAATTCACGAAACCCTAGCTCTGATTAAGGAGAGAGAGAGAGAGAGAGAGGATGTCTAAGGAAAGAGAATAAGGATTTATGAAATAAGGCAATTCATGAAACCCTAGCTATGATTAAGGAGCAAGAGGATCTCTTTCCTTTTATGGGGACAAAGGAAAGAGAATAAGGATTTATGGAAGGTTTAGCAGTGTATATTAGCCGCAAGGGCCGGGGACAACGTGATTCATTTTGATTTTGAGTAGACAGTGCTTTCAGAATCAGTTTTTTCGTCCCCGTGTATGATTATGCTTCCCTTTTAAGTTTTAACGTGAATTGTGGGTAGAATTTAACGAGCTTAACGTCCGATCACGATAAAAGTGGGGCGCATAATCCTAAGGGGGGCCAAAAAAATCTCCTCCCGGCCTGAATATGTTATGCGGTTATGGTGTGGATTTGGTGGTCCACCGCAATCCAGTCCATTGTCCTAACTCAAAAATATAACTACTCCTGGGTAATCAAGGGGCGTGAGGTCATCTAATTCTGTTGGGGTTATTAGCAAATTAGCATTGGACTGGATTTACCGTGGCCCACCAGATCAATGGCTCCATTCAGTGTATTAGTGCAGCATGTGGGCCAGGCAGACCTCATTTCTCCTTCCTATTTTGGAAGCGCAGTCAAATGGTGGTGATAAATTCGCCCCCTTCTATGATAAATTCACCCCCCTTAACTGCTACCGCATCTCTCTAACAAGAACTTTCCATGGGGCCAGCAATACAAGAACTCTCGGTGGGCCAGCATTGATTTATTCAAATCTTTGAACAAGGTACGCCCTACCCATACTTATTCTCAAGAGATTTTATGTGTTGGTGTTGCCTTTGTTTAAATCTTTAACCAAGATAGGCCCCACCCATACTTATTCTCGATAGATTTTATATCGTGTAAGCCTGTATGGTCCCGTTTGTTTCCAAAACGGATTGTACAGCAAACTCCATAGGATGATCCAAACCGTCCATTTGATGGGTCACAAAGTAAATAGGCTGTGCCCCTAAAAATCATTTACATAGGATGACCATCCGATGTATAGAGACATTTGTTGCGACCCAATGTAAATAGCCCTTGCCCCAAAAACATCTCCCTAGGATGATCCTAACTCTCCGATCTGTGGGGATTCATATATGATGTAATCTTATTAGATCGGAGGGTTAGGATCTTCGAGATGATTTTTGGGGCATAGGCTATTTACATTGAAGCTCAACAAATAAATGGTTTGGATCTTCGAACAAAGTGGTCCATTGAAATTTCTAAAAAATACGCATTATATAATGTATATATGCACGTAGGCGAGGGGTTGGATCATCCTATGGAGACGATTTTATGGCCTAAGGCCTATTTACGCGATGGCCCAACAAATGAACGGTTTAGATCTTTGAATCAGGTGAGCCCAAAGTGATTTTAAAAAATACACTTTTTATGATGTCTACCTTCTTCAAATATCTAGACCATTCATTGTTGGCCCCATTGTTGGCCTCACCAAGGGTATCTGCTCAAAGAGAGAAGGGTGAGTACTAGTTGTGAGAATAAGTACATGTGAGGCCTACATGGTTCAAAGATCTGAACAAGTCACCTATTAGGCCCACCAAAGGTTCATGTTTGAGAGAGAGAGAGAATGGAGGTTGTAACGGATAGAGAGGGTGACTAGTTGTACCAGTGCTGTATCGGCTGTGTAGTGAAGGGGGTGAATTTATCACCAGCCTTTTTCAATTTTATTCTTTTTAATCCTCCTTTTTATGATTGATTGATCATGTCTTTATTTACGAAAAAAATTGCATTTTATTTATGAATTTACAAACGGCGTTGTACAGCCCAAAAGATTGTTTGCCATCTTCTTCTACTTATCTATTGTTTTTCTTTTCTTTTTTCATCTCCAAAACCACCAATGGAATCTCCACTACCATCGACCATCGGTACAACTCTATCCCAATCTCTCCCTTCAATTCAGCTCATGACCGAATCGGTAAACTATCTAGCTCACATCGTTGGTACTCCATGGACTGCCACCAATCTGCCACTCGGTCTTTAAACTTGGCAACCACTAATGGCACCTATGTCTCTACTGGAATCCTCTTGGATTCAACCACATCATCTACCATGTGTGCCCACTCAACTCTCTCCATATACTCCATTCCCCGAGAGAGCTCGGGAATGTTGGCAATGACATATGAATCCATTAGTCGATCAGAAGAGGCATAGAAGTTAGGCCTTTGATTAGATTTCCTCGGCGCTCTACTCACAAATCCAACCAACTCCCCTTCGTGAAAAGTGTGCTTCTTGAGAGGGGATTTGTTGCGCGGGGTAATTACTCGATCCAATCCTTTGTTGAGGCCTTGGAACGCAGCCATCAAGACATCATGCCTCAACTAGTTTTCCTTAAGCCAAGCAAATATATCTTGAGATGTAGGATGAACCATCTCAATTAGTTATAGCAGCCAATGATCAATAAAAGTGAAGCGGAAATGTAGTGGTAGTACGATGTATCCCTAACTACCATTAACAGAGGTGTTAGAGTATAAAAGATTAAATAACGCCTTTTCCAACAACTTAAGCTTTTGGAGTAACCGGTTGTTTCACATGGTATCAAAAGCCAAAGGTCTTGAGTTCAAATCTCCTTGATAGCAAAAACCACATGCAATGGCCAAACCCAAAAGAGGGGCCACATGTGCCACGTGCAGGCCGACCCTAGAGAGAGGGGCCACAAGTGAGGGGGGGGGGGGGGGGGTTTAAAGTATAAAAGACTAAATAATGCCATCTCCATAGGCTTAAGCTTCTTCACAAAAGGAAATCAATGCCAAACAACTTACGCTGGCAACTAACAACCACACAACCATCCACAAGCAGAAATGAATGTCAAATAAGTCCGTTCAATATACCCTTTATAAGACACCCCTTAAGAAAAGAGTCGTTTTTCAGACATTACAGATGCGAAAGATCACATCCAAACGGACACAATGCAAAATAATGGCAAAGGTATTTTGACGTCAGTAGGAAAAGATGTGCTTAAAAAAGCCAATAACAGCAGAGTTATTTGTTAATAATGGTGAAGTTATTTGTTAAATAACGGCATCGTTTTTCCTCTAGAACAGCAAAGGTAAGGGCAAAAAACAAAATAAAATTTTGGATAGGGGAATCATGGGAAGATATTGAACTTTTGTGTTTGAAAAATGTTTTAGTTTTAGAAGGTATTTATGAAGTAGATGGAGATTTATAGAGTAATCTTTGATCGTAATTTCCAGTATGAGTACTGCATCCAACATGAAACTTGTGATTGGTAGTCAAATATCGAATCTCCTATTGAGACCCAATTCGATCTTCATAGATTTCTCGAGATACTAAGTGGCTCTATAAGACCTGGTTTCCAGGTATCTAGTCAAACCAATGGAGAGACTCCAACTTTGAGAATCGAGGGCTAGTTGGTTTTGAGGCTGCCTTTTGACGCTAGTGATGTCAAGGCTAGCTAGTTTTGAGGCTGCCTTTTGACGCTAGTGATGCCAAGGCTATCTGGTTTTGAGGTTGCCTTTGACGCTAGTGATGGCAAAGAGGAAGAATTGCAGATGAAAGTTGGGTGCTCTGTCGTCAGAGCTGCGCCGGGCGGCGCACATGTGGTTTAGCCAAAAGCTCACCTGGTCCACTTGGTGGTTCATGCATGTAGGCCCATTTTCTCCTCTTCTCTTTTACAAAGCAAGAGAAGTGGATAACAATATATACCCATAAACCTCCTCCACTTTCTTATGTGGGACTATTCACTTTTGATGGGAAGAGTGAAAATTCACCTTTCAAAAAGCACTGAGGCTGTTTTGTAAATAAAGCAAACTGTTAGAAACACACTAAAATGCCACCTTTTCATCAAAACACCAAAAAGCTCCACTTCTGTATTAACATACCAACTCTTTTCTCTTAGAAAAGATGAGAGGATCCATAACATTTGAAGTTTCCTCTTTGCTTTCTATCTCTTTCTTCATTTTAGTTCGATCTTTCTACATAATCCTAGTATTCCAGACATTCTAATACCTTGCTTAAAATTCTGATGCATTGGTGGAAGTTTTGAGCTTCATACCAACGCACCTATTCGTCAATACTGGTGCTGCCAAGTGGCTTGCTCCTCTTTCGCCCTCTAAGATACTGGTCCTGTGATATGATCCGAGGCTATATCGAAGGAGTATTGGGATAGCAAAAAAGATATCCATGGGGCTAGTTATATTATGCCTACTTGTATTAATTAGCCTTTAGTATGTCTAACACAAAGCCTGCATTTAATATAAGGTCTAAATAGCTAAATAAGTGGAATCCTAAACTGAAGGGCGCCCTTGCAAAAACCAGTTGCAACTGTGCCCCCATTAGATGCAGATCATCTCTGCATAGTCAAAGAACATTTATAATAGCACTGAAAAATATAAAAGTAAAGAAATAATAAACGTACTTTGATGACATGGATCCATTGGGTGCACCCTTCAGCTGATTTTTTCGAAGGAGCCCTTCAGTTTATCATTCCCCACTAAAAAATTATCCAAGGTTACAAACAGATCTAGTCAATGGAGACAAAACTGGCACCTCGTGGTAGACCTGGCAAACGGGCGGGCCGGGCCGGATTTGACCCGGCCCGTACGGGTCCGGGTCAAACGGGCCGGGTCAAAGTGACCCGGAAAATTCTACGGGTCATTGACATTGGACCCGCACCCGGCCCGTACGGGCCGGGTCGACCCGCGGGTCACCCGGATTTTTGACGTATTTTTTAAGAGTTTTTTTTTTATTTAGGGATTTGCTAGCCACCTTCTCCTGGGCTATTTTTCGGCTTGTAGCCCCTCCTTTGCTGCAAAGATTGGGTGAAGTACGGTCTGGGGCAAAGGTTGCTAGCAACAAAAGAATAAAGAGAAGTAATCATTACGGATTTTTGAAATATTCTCAGAATTTCTAAGTTTGAAATGAAAAATTACCGTAAAAAGGTCAAAAGTAAAAAAATTACATATAAAATATGTCAATTACCGAGAAAACTACGGAAAAAAGTAAAAAAACCGTCTTTTGCACTTTTTTACGGGCACCCGAGGGTCCACCCGACCCGGCCCACTTTTGACGGGCCGGGTGGACCCGCGGGTCAATTTCTAACGGGTCACCAACAGGTGACCCGGACCCGTAAATTTACGTGCGGGCCGGGTGGACCCGTGGGTCCGGGTCACTTTTTGCCAGGTCTACCTCGTGGTCTGCTCAAGGGATTTATAAATACTAAATCTGGATTCCCATTGTTTAATTAATGTTGATTGATCATTAAAGTCAACCATCTGGAGATACACCTAAGCTTAGTGTAGAGCCTTCTAATCAGTAACACGTGCATATTGTTGTAAGGGAGTTCAGAATTCAGATCCCATATCATAGTCACCAACGATCAGATTTTTCAGTACCTCAAACTGTGAGATTTTAATGGTCTACAAAAGCTAGAGGCAGTGGGCCCACAAAAAAGTTGTGTGGGCAAATGGGATTATTCATACTTTCAGGCCTATCAACAGGCACATAGGGATGGTTATACACCAAGTTCTAGTGTAGAGTACATTTACTGGATCATCCCTGTATAATCTTTGCAAGTACGTTGGAGTTTGTCAATTGCTTTCGTATCTCACTTTCTTTAATAATAACAGCAATACTCATTTGAAAGACCATTGATATGAACACGCCTCCTCGTATCTCTTCCCCTGAAATTTCCAAATGCAGATCCGAAAAACTGTTGTCTTCGTCTTCTTCCTCCTCTCATGGGTTTCTCTCTTCCACCCCACGATCCAAGGTACGTGAATCCCAATCTAGAAGATCTTCGAAAATATATCAGAGTATAGTAATGTCTAATAAAAGTTCTTATGTGACAGGTCTTGGGCCAGCTCCAGCACCTAATTCTGGGTTAGATGTTTGGATTCCAGGTCCCATTTCTCCGGATCCAACAGGGCCGGGCCCAACAGGGTCGGTGGGTCTGGAAAAAGACCCTGGATTAGAAGATGATATATCTCCAGTTCCGGCACCGGACGGAGGAGGAGAAAAGGAGCCAGTGGAGATTCCAGAGACTCCGCCGCCGCTGGAAGAAACCGAAACACTGAACGTGAAATGGTGTGCGGTGAGAGATGAGTTCGTGGATTGTCAGTATTATATCAGCCTCCTCAGGCAGACTGATGGTTATGTATGGAAATGGTAAGCGCAAATAGTTCCTAAACCAGTGAGTCGGGGAGTCCGAGGGCTCATTTTATTTGATTTCTTTTTTAAAGACTCGTTTGTTGGGGACCTAACTCAGTCGATTTTGGCCACTTTGCAATCCAGCCTAGTATGGGTCATGTTTAAAGCGCCTAGCCTAACGAGTTACATTAGCTCTTGAGCTTTTGGTGTATTGGTTAGGAACCTATCAGAGCAACCACCGCGTCGAGTCATAATGGGGTGATCTGTGGGGAGGACTACGTACTTGGAAGGGCTACCTGGTCAAAAAAAGCCAGGGTGAAATATGCTCCGAGCTTCTTGCCATGTTATCTTAGATCTATTCGCAATCTAAACAGTTCCCAGAGTATGCTCTGGTTTTTGGGACTACTCGTCCCCCTCGTACTTTTTTTTCTTAGTGGAATGAATCTTTGGTTATCTTTCAAAAAAAAAATGCCAGGGTGAAAGCCACGAGAGTTAAGTTGCCATATAGTGGCCCGCTAGGAAAGGGGCAACCTGTGGAAAGGGCTACCTGGCCTGCCTAGGCATGGGACTGGGTGGGATCCAGCCTTGTATGGGACAAGTTTCTAGGGCATACGCTAACGCGTTTCATAGAGCTTATTTGTTTCAATTTTTCCGTGACCAGTGTATTTTGGTCCGAAGTGGCCACCCTCACTCAATGCATCTAAATTCTAACCCTATCTAATAGGGGTTTGGATAGCTGAACTTAAAAATAGAATGGTTCACTTGCCAGAGAAATGCAATCGACTGCTTGAATTCAATCTGGTAATTACAGTACCATGGAAACTCATCAGTGTCTTATTTTCTTTTATTAGTTTCAATATTTTCCTCCTTCCCTTATTTGGGGACTGATATCTGTTTCTGTGAGAACCATTCTGAACAATCATGCATTTGAAGAACCATAGTTTCCATATTCTATCTTATATTCCTTGCTGTTACAATGCTTCATTCTTATTAGGTTCTTGTCCATAAAAAATTATCCTGCATAACTGGAATGAAGGGCAACACTTCCTTCCAAGCTCCTTTCCTTCTCTGCCTTTTGTAATTGGAGCACAATGACAAACTGGCATTATTTGCCCATTTGCCTTAGCAGATTCGAGTGTCAATCTAACTTAAATTTGGGTATTCAAATTGCTGTGCAAAATGGAGTTCACTGCCTGAATTTACCATTTTTACATACTGAAATACTGTCATAAAAGGCCCTTCTTCTCTGCTATTATATTCACTTCATAAATCTTTTTTTTTTATCTCTAGGCAGTTAATGATTTTTCCATATACTGAAATATTCTGTACAACAGTATGTTGAAGATTGAACGTCTGACATTCAAGTGTAGATGATTATCTGTAGAATGTTTTGCTCATGTGTCATTATTATGTTATTCTAATTTTATCAAAATGCTTTCTGATTAACCTTTATTCATTTGATTTATGCTCATTCTTTTTTCCATATTCCCTTTTCTTTTCTTCCGTAGTGTTAAGAGAGAAACAACCCAGGAATGTCTGAAGTCGATTAGAAATGGTGAAGCAGATTTGATAAGCTTAGATCCTGGATTGGCTTACATTGCACTTATGAATTACTCCATGAAAGCAATTGCAAACGAGGTTTACTGTAATCAAGCTGAGAGCTACAACTCTGTGGCAGTCGTACACAGGAAGACCTGCGAAAAGAACCAGGGAATCAGCTTACAAGATTTCAAAGGGCGGAGGTCTTGCCATGGAGGATACTCGACAGCAACAGGATGGAACTATCCTGTTAATCATCTTAAACAATTTGTTGATTCTAAGCAATCAAATGATCATGAGATTGTTTCAGAGTTCTTCTCTTCAGTTTGTGCACCTTCAGAATTCGAAGGAATGGGGGAATGTAGTGGGTGCGGAAAAGAGAATGGCTCGTGTTCCTCAAACAGTTTGTACTTTGGTCACTCTGGTGCATTCCGGTGCCTTGTTGAGGACTTGGGGGATATTGCATTCATCAAGGAAGATACTGCATTGCTTTACTCTATTGAAGGTCCATATAATAAGACATGGTCCACAAAGTCGACAAATGAATTCATGTGAGTATATGCTGCAGGGGTTGGGCTTGTAGCTCAACGGTTGGGGCTTTGTCTCACAACCTTGAGGTCTCAGGTTCGATCCCAGCTCACCAATCAAAAAAAAAAAAAAGGATTTGGCTCACTGCAAAATCTATGTTTTGGTTTTCATTTGGTAATAAATTGATAAAATATAAATTAATCATTTTTGGGTTGTGCAGGTATCTGTGCCCTCAAGGGGGTTGCAGAGAAATCAGTGGTTATCCTGGAGCCTGTATGTAAGTTCTGATTAAATGATACTAGGAAGTCGAACTCTTTTAAAAACTGTCCTTTTTCTTGGTATCATATTACTATGTGCTGACCAAATAGCAATGATTTTTTTACTTATTAGCTCTAGTATCGTGTAGAAATTAGAGATGAAAACAAAACAACAAGTCACAAGTACACAGATCAGTGACCAAGAACAGTTAGGGGCCGTTTGGATACACGGATTTTAGAATCCAGGTTTTAGTTTGAAAACAATGTAAAAGAGGGTTCATGATCAAGCTGCTGTATGCTGTCCTGACTCCTGACAGCGTTTCTTGGATTTTAAGTAAGAAATCCAAGTTTTAGAAATCTCTCTCCCATCCCAATATTTCTAAAACCTGAAAACATGGGACGATCTGCTGCTCTCTTGCTGTTGGAAAGAAGGGGGAGAAATCAGAAAACGACGGCTGGTCTCTTTCTTCTCTCGTCTCCCATCTACAATTTTGAGGAAATTCAAGATTCTAAAGTCCGTGTATCCAAATGGCCCCTTAATGGTGGTGGAAACTCTTGACTGAAGTCCACACTGCTCGAAATTCTCAGCAGTATTCCACCATTTGGATAACTCTCTCAAGGGATATAATATATTGATGGGATTCAGAATTCTTTCTTTATTTGGGTAAAAAAAGGATGAATAGATGCTAAACTCAAGGAACATAGATGCTCACAGTCGTAGATCTGTTGGTTGGGCTCTTGTGGAAGACTTCCTCAGTGTAGTTCATGGATCAGATATTCCAGGGAGGAGTACCAGGTAATAGAGCATCTGTCTGTCTTGTAATATGCTCTCAAACCTATAATATGAAATAGGGAAGGTGTCATAGCAAACTCCGATGGTTAGGGTTGCTTGACAAGCAACTTAACCTCGCAGATGTTTCAACATACATAAGGTCAAGCTACTCACTTAAGCTACTTTATTAGCTCAATCTTAGGGAGTCCAATGAACTCCTCCTCAATAATCAGCAATGATGACTAACAACAATTATGTAATTGTACTTATTTTACAAGTTCTTTGTCAACTGGGAAAAGGTTTTGAGAAGCAAAAGCCTTGGGTGGCAAAGCCTGATCAAACCTGGGTCTTCCCTTTATCTTGAGTTTGAAGATGCTAGAATATAAATTTGCAGGACCAACAAACAAACCTCTTCAGTGTAGTTTATGGACCAGATATTCCAGCGAGGAGCACCACATTATTTACAGAGAGTATCTGTTTGTCTTGTAATATCCTCTCAACGCTATAATTTGAAATAGGTGAGGCATCATAGCAAACTCTGATGTTTAGGGTTCCTCGACATCTAAAGCAAGTTAGCCTCGTAGTTGTCTCAACATACATAATGTCAAGCTACCCTGCTTAAGCTACTTTATTAGCTCGATCTTAGGGAGTTCAATGTACTCCTTTTGATAATAATAAACAATGATAAGAGGTTACGTAATTGTAATTATTTCACAAGTTCCTTGTCAATGGGAAGAGGTTTTGAGAAACAAAAGCCTTGGGTGGTAAAGCCTAATCGAGCCTGGGTCTTCCCTTTATCTTGAGGTTGAAAGATACTAGAATAAAAATTTACAAGACCCACAACAGTTAGGAATTAATACACTGAAGTGCATTGTCATCATATAAAGCTTGTAACTTTTTCAATACCATCATTCTTTCTTGAAATCTGAAATTTTAACAGGTAATGAACCACTAAGCATACAGGCTTCTCATTGCATTTCTTTTGTATTGCCAGTCTTCAGTTTTGCTTGGTATTCTATTTACTGTCTTTCAAGATGCACTTTTATATAAAATATGTACACTGCTTAAGAGATTTGTTTCTTTGCTAACAGATTTGGAACTGTTCCTGCAAACGTAATAATGGCGCATAACTCTATTTCAAACAAAAAGAAGTCTGTAGTTCTGCAGACATTGCTCAACGCAACCTGGGTTAGTGCACTCTACACTGGGAAAAATGGTGATAATCACGTGCTTAGTTCCAGGTAAATCATCAGCTTATTGTTAGCCCATATTTTCTATTTTCAGTTTTATGTTAGATGGAAAGAGCAGGTAGTTTTTCTTATGATGATTTGTTGGGTAAATCAAAAATCTGTTGGGTAAATCCAAGATCTGTTGATTTAAATATATGATTTGAGGAAGCCAGTAGTCCATGGGACTTACTCAAATTTTAGTTTCGTATCCCCATTGGTGCAAGAAATGGTACCCCTTCCATGTCATTTACAAACTGATGGGAGTCGGCTGACTTAAGCAGAGTGAATGTCTTTTTAACCTATCAAATGATCAAATCTCATATACAGGTATCAGAATGTTCATCATTTTTTTAATGTTGGGATTACAAAGTTCCTTAGGTTTCCATATAGATATAGCGTGATTGGATATTAATAATATGTAAGCTTGGAGTAAAGTAATATGTTGAGAGGCATCTTTGACAGGGAGTACGTAGCTGAATTTTCTGGTGATCTATGTTGTATCCTTGAGGTTTTTGTTTCAATCCCAATTTACCTACAATGAAATAACAAAACACCTTCGGTCATTAAAAAGGAAAAAAAGAAAAGAAAATCACCAGCAATTATGACTTTTATGGTCATTCACAGTAAGATGGAAGCCCCCTTGATATAAATTCTTCCATATTATGTAGAGATTTTGTCTCTGTTTCTTACTTTTCATCCATGCTTGAATTGATTAGGTAACTAAAGTTTAAAATTTATATATTCTGTGCAGCACCCAGGGAATAGCTGTAGTGAAGCAGCTCACAAGGTCATACCTTGGGTTATCAGCTTCCATTTCTCAAGCCATACAAAATATAAATTCCAAGGTTCCACCAACCCCATCTACCCTAAGCACAGTTCCAGGTATTCCATCTCTTCGAATTCATAAATATTTCGATAGTAAGATCAGGACAGTCTGTAAAGTTCAATAATTACAGAATAAGCACACAACAGTCATGGATTTGGTCCCCAAATAAGGCAAGAACTGTATACTGTGAACAACTATGCATTTCATGAAGTGAAGGAATTCGTGAAATTGTAGGATCGCATTTGAAATACATCAAATCAATTTTTAGAAGTTGATTTTTAGATGGAATTAGTGACAATATATAAACACAGATAGTATTAAAAGACTTCTTTCAAATGTTATTTATCAACAAAAAAAATCTTTCAATCAATTTTTGATGAATCACAAAGCTACAGTGCTTCACCATTAAAAAAAAACAATGCTGCAGTGCTTCTACTACCAAATGACAGTTATATTTTGCTTATGAATAAATCTGGGAATCTTGATTGTTTTATGAAACTACGGAGTTTAGTTGGGTTTTTTTCCTGTTTATTAAATTTGAGCCCATGCTTAATATGCTACTTTAGATATAAACTCTCTGGCTTCATTTGACTAATAGGCTTTTATTGTTCCAACAGATGTGTCTTCCGCCACATTGCTGCGTGTACAACATCCATGGGTTGTCGCTATGTTCTCAATCATACTTGGACTTCTGTAACTGTAATTTTTGTCGTGGGATAAATTTGAAGAGGGTATTTTTACCAGTACCAAAAATATAAGTTTTCCACACTATTTTGTATATGGACTAAGAAAAGAGGCACTCAGGAAACAACAAAGTAACCCATACATAGATTACAAGGAGTTTTACAGTGTTGTTGGACAAAAATTGAATCCTCATTAAGGCAAAATGTTTCATGGGATCAGGATGTCCAATGTTGCTGTGCCACGGATCGGTCAAGTGGGTTGCTACATTTTCCAGTGGTCTTGTTCCGTGATATGCTGAGCGTAGAAGCCAATGAAAGCCAACAAAGCAAGCTTGCCTGAAAAAATAGAACAGATGATAACAAAACCATCAATGAGTAAGCGAAAAATACGTAAGATGCAAAATTTTGTGATTTGAATTGGGTGACCATAGTAGAGGGTAGAAACCATTTTTGACATCTTGAGCCTTCACCCAATCACCCAATCCCAACGCCTCTTGCACCAAGATCCCTGCCTGCAAAACATGCCGACACTATTACATAACAGTTTCCACATTGGTGGTTTTTCTCAACAAAAATGTGCACACACATACATACATGAATATAAACATAAAATAAAACCAAGGACTAAGAATTTGCAATCCACTAAGCCTAGATTTCGAGTTCACTCAAAACTTGGTCAAGCACTCGACCAAGTTTTTTTGAGTCTGACTCTTACCTGGGTTAGGATTGAGCCAATAATTTTTTTGTATATAATCGATCATATCTTTAAACCTATAGGCTTTACAGCGCTCAATTTTAAATGAGTAGAACACTATATTTGGCATATGGTTATCTATAAATTAGCATTGCCACACGGCTACTGCATAAAATCGGAATCGCGAAGTGTTTGACAGCAAAAAGGTGAAAACTGCATCAGAGCTTCATCAGTTTTATAAATTGTTTCAACACAAGCAGCACCTGCATAACGATGGATAAATAGGTACTAGATATGTTTGGAATTAACATGAGAATGGCAATAACAGGGCAGATAAAATTTATGACTGCAGCCATTGCCCATCTGCAGTGAAGGAGTTCAGAGTCCTTGAATCTTTTTAGATTTTCGGGTACTTGATCGAGCCTAGAAAGGTTGAATCCTAAAGCACTAAGAACAGAGCAGAGAATGTTTGATGATAGACAAGAATCAATTTTAGTTCAATGCGTTCGGCCAGTTTTGACCCAAATCACCAAAGCCACCGGGTGATCGCCCACGTCCGAGGCTCGTTGGTAGCTGACTTGGTCACTAGGCCAAATTAGGTGATTAAGGAGGCCTTAGCTTCTTTCCTATGGGCCTCCTCTAGAGTACAAACACAAGACCACTATTTTAACAAAAGGAGTGCGCAGGCTTAAGTAACTAGTATAATAGTCCCACATCGGAAGCGGAGAGAGAAAGTTCCTGGGCTTATGTGTAAACCCCCACCTTTCCTATGTGGACGTGTTTTCTGCGGTAAAACAAAACTGGGAGGACTGCGGCCTAGAACTAGACAACATTTATACGGTGGCTGGGGCGTTACAAATTTGGTATCACTCCTCTAGTACGGTGTGCCAGCGAGGAGCCGATGACGCTAGGACCTTTAAGGGGGTGGATTATAATAGTCCCACATTTGAAGTGGAGAGAGAAGGTTCCTGGGCTATATGTGTATACCCCCACCTTCCCTAACGTACTGTCTCATGACTCTACCTCTTCGTACTCTATGGAGCGGTTTGTTAGGTAGTTCTAGACCTGGCAAACAGGTTGATTATAATAGTCTCACATCGGAAGCGGAGAGAGAAAATTCCACCTTCCCTTTGTAGACACGTTTTTTGCGGAAAAACAAAACCGGGGAAGGCTGCAGCCTAGATACGGCTGATGGCTGGGTACAAGGAAACGTACTGTCTCATGACTCTACCTCTCGTACTCTATGGAGCTTTTTGTTAGGTAGTTCTAGACCTGGGAAACGGGTGGGTTGGTTAGGGTTACCCGTGGGTCATGCGGGTGCGGGTCAAACAGGTTGGGTAAAAAATGACCCGCATCCCTTTGGGTCAGCACTTAGGTGACCCGCACCCACTGTGCGTGGGTTGGGTCAACCCTTTTGTCTCCATTCACGAAGTGGTCGGTCTGACATGCGACAAACCAGCTGCGAAATGCCTTTTGCGATGGACCCTAGCAGTTGGTAGCCCGTCCAGTCCAACTCTCTGAAGTCGTCGAGTCATTTCCCTTGACTCAGCTGAGCCAAACTCCAAAATCGTTCCAGTTGAAAAAATTATACAAAAAAACATGTCCTCTCTATGCTTCCAACAGAAGAAAACGTTAGAAAATTATAATATTGAGGAAGCGAAGAGCTCGAGCCGCGAAAAAGACCACTAAATCTTCAAACCCTAACAGCGGCCACGCTAGAAAATTTCCGGCGATGAGTTCTCAGGCACTTGCCGGAGTAAGATCTACTCTCTTTTCCTTTCATATACAAAATTCCATCAATTTTCATGATAATTCAAATCAGATCCAAATATATCCCTACCTCATTAGGGCTTTAATAGATGATGACCTTAATAAGATCCAGATCTGTCTCTTTTCCACTAATTTTTCTCATATTAAGTCTAGTTAGATTTCCCATAGATAGAGTTCGCATTCTTTTTTCCTTTATGGCTTTGAAACTCGAAATTCTGCTTCTATGCTTTCCTTTGATTAGAGAATTTTGAGTCCAATAATCGGTTTGGCACTCACAATCGGTTTTCATAATCTTAAATGAACAGGCAATGTCATGATGGCGGAATGTTCTAGAAATCTGTAGCAACTTTCGAATTCGAGTTGTGTTTGAAATTCTTGAAAACTAGATCTGCTAACTTCTAATTCCAATGTATTTATTAGCTTCATCGTTGCGTCGGATCAGACACATTAATCGTGTGCCAATTGTTGGTTTGCTTCAACTATATTTCATAATCATAGATTTGGAACTCTTCATTTTGGAAACCCTAATAGGACTTCACTTTGACTGATGGTGTTAGTCAATTTAAAGAACGAAGATTCTTAAATTCAAGATGCTTTGCGAACCTTGTAACTTATGTTCGATGTTACATTTGCAGTGCATTGCTCAGTCGATTAATTTCAAGCAAGTTTTTTCTTGAAGCAGTCCTCATCATTAAAATAAAAGAGTACAAGTTTTGTGGAAAATGCATTTGTGAAGAAATGTCACTTTTGCATTCTTCAATTTGTGTCTCTGTATTGGTGTTGTTATGTGATTCTAGTATTCTCTCACTTATGATTTAGGTCCTGTTCGTTTTAGATTATGGCAATCGATTGTCAGTCCAAAAACTATTATTGGGCCATAATCTAAAACGAACAGGGCCTTAGAGAGGTGTGATGGATATAGCTTATTATACCTTTTAATTGCAGGGAATCGGCCTCTTCTCTGGCTTCACTCGGCTCTGTAAAGGCCTTGCCGTGGTACTTGTTGGGGGGTATGCTATACTCCAGATTTTCCCTTCAGCTGTTTCGTATCTTGCTCTTATTCCCGCAAGGTATGGTTCGTTGTTGGATTCGACTTAATTGTGCTCTTCAATCTGCCCACGATCTATTCATTGACAAACTTCTCTTTTTTGGTCCATTATATGCTATATGCATTTGGACTCATACCATGTTTTCTTAGTCCGCCAAATGCTGCTGATTCAAGGGATTTTATGAATGCAATTAGACTTTATGTAACACTATTTTTCATGCTATTATTATTATTATTCGCATCGAAAGGTGAGAATCCAGCTTGTAGTCAAATGGTTCAAGTTAATGTTCAAATACTCATTGATTGTTGCAGAATCCATCCAATTCGATTCTGCTTGGTTGGGCTATGACTACCTAGTCTAAAACTCCCAATGCCAGTTTTGAAATGAAATTATTCATTCCAATAATTGATCTTTTGGCTTTTTCTTTGAAATTAGAGAGGTTTTTCATTCACTTGGTCGTTTTAAATTCAGAAATTAAAGAGACCAATTCCCAAATAGTGTTTGAGCTTTAATTTAGATGCAGGCCCTCATACCAATTCGCTGCAACATTTAATTCTGGGTAATGATGAATTTGAATCATGTCAATTGTTGTAAAATTATCTGTAATAGATTTTCCTAATGCAATTACATTTTATGTAACAATATTTTGTCATGCTGTTATTATTATTCCTATCGAAAGGTGAGAATCCAAAATGGTTTAGGTCGGTGTTCAGATACTCATTGATTGTTGCAGAATTCATCCAATTCATTTATGCTTGGTTGGGCTATGACAATGCAGTCAAACTCCCAATGCCAGTTTTGAAACGTAATTATTCATTGCGATAATTGCTCTGTTGGATTATTATTTTTATTTTTATTTTAAATTAGAGAGTTTATTCATTCACTTGGTCGTTTTAAATTCAGACATTGAAGAGACCAACTCCCAACTAGTGTTCGAATATTTGAGCTTTATTTTAGATGCAGGCCCTCATACCAATTGGCTGCAACATTTACTCCTGGGTAATGATGAATTTAAATTATGGTAATTGTTGTAAAAGTATCTTGGATATTTATCTTGAAACTAAGAGTGAATTACTAGTACTATCTCAATATAAATATATAATATTTTAGTGGAAATAATTTTCTTGATAATGTGAATCTCCAACCTTATTTGGCAAGGCATGAGGGCTAATACATGAAAATGGGAAAAAGTTATGCTTATTATAGGTCCTTACCAAGGTGGAGGATATGAAATTTTTTTCTTTTTTTCCTTTTTTTTTATGATAATTTGAGGCTTATCCAAATGAGAGCAAGGAACTTGAGTGCAAAATTTTGTCCTATAATGAAAGACTGTTCATAATGATTTTACTAGCGTTTCAAACTTCTGTATTATGTTAGTTCTGAATATGCTGTTTACGGTACAGTTGATGAATTGTACTTATGGTGTGATTCTCACTTCACGATCTTGCAATTTATGGACACTTTAGGTCACATAATAGCTTATTTTAATTTTACCTTTTTCTCTTACCTCTGATTCCTATCACATCCGTTAATGAAGGTTTAGATGCTTTCATTCCATATCTAGTTGTTTTAATATAATTATGTATACTTTGTATGCAATGCTTCTCTGTTTTTGGTACACTGTCATCTTTTACAAACACTAACACATACACATACACTGCCTTATTTACTACTCCCGGGTCAATGGAAGTTACACTGTTCCATTTCATTAGTTGTTGAAACGGTGCATTGGCTACCATATCACCCAGAGAGTTTCCCAAGTGAGAATGGATATTTGCACCTTTGTTATTTGTGACCTTGAGGGAAGCGATAATGTCTCTTTTATTTTGAAGTGCCGCATGTGTGGCTTAACCATCATGCCTCAATGCTTTGAATTGAGTAATGAGTTATCTCTAAGATGCTTCAATCCAAACTCTGGGGAATAGACCCATCCATCACATTTATGAAAAAAAAAGACCCATCCATCACTTGTTCCGATGGAGATATCTGAGTTGTGCATCACTTTGTCCACGTCTAGAGAGTTTTTCTGGTGCAAGATCAATGCCGGGCACTATACCATAAGTAAACCTAGTCTGTGTTGGGAAACCCACATCTCCAACTACTATTCAGTAATGTGCCATTTATTTATGCAAATTTCTTGTGGCAAGTGATTGCTATATAGCTTGTATGTAGGCAAGTAGATCTGTTCTATTCTTGGAGGAGGAAACAACCAATATTCTGTTTCTCCCTTTCAAATCATCTCACTTGATTTGGTCCTACTTGTTGAGAAGCTTTATTGTTATGTCACAATTTCTGAACGCTCAACTCAACTCAACTCAACTAAGCCTTTGTCCCAAACTAGTTGGGGTCGGCTAATGAACCCTTTAGAAAATTTTCATTAAGAAGGTGAAAGGATCTACCTGGCTCAAATTGACTAAGTCTATTTCTGACACTAGTTGGGTTTGTGACGTTTGTCTACATGGATCATTTTCTTCTATTCTATCCTATCCGAGGTCATGTTCTCTGTTATGTTCCTAGCCCTCTTTCCTCACTGTTTCTACCCAAGTTGTTTTCGGTCTGCCCCTACCTTTTTTTACTCCATCAACTTGGCACGAGTCACTTCTTCTCACTGGAGCATCCAAAGGCCTACATTGGATATGCCCAAACAATTTCTAAACGCAGTGGTGAATATTATTGTAGACAAATGTAATTTTTTTTCCAATGGAGCGCTTGTAACAGAGGGAAGTGGAACTTTTGGAACGAAAGAAATGAAGGAGATTTAGAGGACTCAAGCTAGCCAATCAGATGGTTGATGATCGAGAGCAAACTACTTATCATAATGTAGGCAACGACAAAGAAAGAATTCCGGGCATCACGGTTGGAGATGTGTGTAGAGATTTAAGGGCTAGATATATGGAGTGATTTACTGCAATCGGACTCACTTTTCATACCGGATAGCCTGAATTCGAATTTGTATGTTCCACTTTTGACTCCTCTAGGACGGCAACCTCCTTTAAACTATTAGCCTACAGTCTGCTAGAAGGAAGTTCGTTCCATATAAACGTTTATCACACCATATATCAGGGGTTGCCATCCTAGAGGAGTCAAAAGCGGAACATCCAAATTCGACTTCAGGCTATACGGTACGAAAAGTGAGTCCGATTGCAGTAAATCAATGAAGCGCATGCTTTGTTCGCTTTGGGTCACGCGGGTATAGTTGGAGTGTTTAGAAACCACAATGGGAAGATTATCGACATATTCTGAACCAATGGCACCAAAGAAAATGAGGTGTAAGGATTGGCACTCCTCGGGGTCGGCGTCACATTTCCGAAGACAACTTAACGGATCTGTATTGTTTGAAGGCGACTCCACCAACGCACTAGCTTGGGCAAAGAAATAGGCCCTGAACCATGGAAATTAAATTCAAGATTGATGTGGAGTGCCAAATCCATCTTTTAGACAAATCCTAACATCAGCGAATAACACAACTGATTCATTGATTAGAGGAGTGGAATATTCATGACTTTGTATTGGGGATTGTTTTCCATTATCTAAAATGGGCCACAGTTTAGTACTTGTTGATGTGGTTTAATAGGATGCGTTTTCTGTTTTTGTGCTCTATAATTGTGTATCTAATTTATACTTTTTGGGGCCACCTTGTCCTCATGCGTGTTTCTGTATGTTATTAACAAAAGTTCAGTTATCTTTCAAAAGAAGAGAAGGGTTGTATGTGGACTTCATGCAAGTGTGTATCTGTACTGGTTATCACAAATGTTACTTTCGTTAGTGCTCCAGCTGTTGAGGTAGCCATTGACAATGATAAGTATGTTTGAAAGAACTGTTGTTCCTATAATATAGGTGCCCTTTTAAATTATTAGTTTGTTGTTTGATCATCATTATTGCTTTAATTGGTCCCTCATCCAGAACTATCCTGTTGTCTTGGTGGAGGTAGGAGGATGAATGATGAACGGACATGATTTTGGTATTTGTTCTCCCGTAAATCTATTCTTCAAAACCTGCTAGTGCCTACCATGTTCAATGGACATAGATTGTTTCGAACTGTTAGGAATTCAATCTTGGAGAGAATAATTATCGACTTCCACAACTTGGATGAGTGATGGGTTGGGGGTCTTTTAGGTGTCAAGGATTTTACTAAGTCTGAATGAACTTTATTAGAAGGATTTTGATTTTTTTTCAAAAGTCTTTTGCAACCCTATTGAGGTTGAAGGAGATTCACTCAATGCAACCTCTTGGGTGAGGCATGATTGTCCAATCCCATTGAGACTTCCTGAGCCTCGGTGGAGATTCGTGCCATTAGACAGTTGCTGAAGGTTTCATTTTGCTATATTTATCGAATGAAAAATGAGATTGCAGATCCACTTGCTGAGGGGCTGATCAGATCCTCATGTGCATTGAGAATTCTGTCCGGCTATGTTGATGTTATTCCTTCGGCAGGAAGTAGGAACACTCCGTAAACTTTCTTCTTTATAACCTTTGTTATTTGCATGAATGAACAATCATCACAAGCATGATTTCTTTTTGTTACTTTTTATCTCTATTCGTGCTCTCTCTCTCTCTCTCTCACACACACACACACACAGTTGTAGTGTCTCATAGTCAAGTTTATCTAGACGACTAGAGGTATATGGCACAGAGAAGTGCCTTATATACACCTTTAAATGCTAAAATGGTCAATGCTATTACCTTCCAAGCTTACTTCATTGATTGAGAATCCTTTGTAATTGATTTTGTAGGACAATCCCATTCGGTTGGAATCTTATAACGGCTGGTTACATTGACCAATCACTTCCAGGGGTATGCATTACTTTTGTTGTAATAATGCAATTTAATTTTAGTAGGATGAATTTTTTTTTCTAGGATAGTTGGACCCGCTTGGGTCTCTTTTTGTGCTTATCAGTGTCTTGCTTTCCACGGTAGTTTTTTTTTGAAATGGAGCCTAATGGTATTCCATTCTGGCATTCTGCCCATTTTCAATTGGATAAGTTGCTTTAATTTTCTAATAATTTATTTCGTAGGCGATTCCATATCTAAATATATTAGTTGAAATTTAAATCAAGAGCCACCCATCTACTCTTGAACCTTATTTCCTAATAAAAGCATAATTATATTCGGTAATGTACCCAAGAAGGCTCTGAGCAAGGACAGAGCCCCCTCCCCACTGAAAAACTAAAGAAAGATTTTTTCTATATAGGGAAATGACATGGGAACCTTGATTACGGACTGTACAAGGGAACCAACATTGTGAACTCGGCATGTGTCGTTCAAAATCAGAGAGGCTGTTCGGCTTCATTTTTTTAATATAATTTATGAATCCACACAGGGAGAAAACTGCCGAAAAATCAGCTTCTCTCTCCCTCTCTCTGTCTCTCTTTCAGTCACTCTCTCTCAGAGTAAACACTATCAAAGGGTTTTTCTTCTTGTTCAAAATGTAGCAGGAATTGCTACAATCTGATTCTCATGTTTCAAAGGGATTTTCTCATTATTCAAAGTGCAGCAGGGACAACCCCCAAGAAAGTACCTTAAATGTTCAAAATCCAGTTGAAGTCTTTAAAACCCCATAAGTAGAAACCGTCAATAATCACAACACTGCCACTACTGTAGTCCTATCTCGAGCTTTGTCTGTTGCGGTGTCCCTATTTTGGGAAGGTAATTTATTCTTGTATGTGTTACCACTGCATGAGCTCAGAAAGCGAGAAAACCAGAGAGAGAGAGAGAGAGAGAGAGAGAGAGAGAGAGAGAGAGAACAAAATAGAGCTTTGGTAAGAAAGTAGTTGAATTTCTATTCCTGTATGGTGCTGCGTTTGTCAGAAATAAACAAATATATTTCCCTAAAAATACCGTGCAAAATGCATAACTCGCATTGCTCTAAAAAGCTTTTGAATTATTAGATAGGACCTTAACTGTTCAACCCAAAATACTTTACTCATCTATTTTTTCCCAAATCGTCTTAAACCAAGGCAAATAGAAACAATTTCCAGCGATATTCAAGTTCTGAAATTCGACAACGTGAAAGAGTAAATTGAAAATTGCAGCAGAAATACGAAATAATTCCAATTAAAAAAAATCTGCTGCCTTTATTTCTATAGATAAGCAGCGCCTATACAATGCACATTAGACTCTTGCAAGAAAACAAATCATATATAAACTAACTAAAACTCTTAAAGTCTTGTCAACTCTTGATACCAAACTGATGCAAGGACTGTAACAAAGTCACAACCACCGCCTGATGGTAAAAATTCTGTGAGCTTCAAATGAACAGATATCTGAAAAATGTAATATGTACCCATTCGCTGCAGAAGAGAAGAAGAAGAAGAAGAAGAAGAGAGAGAGAAATTAGAGGGGAGAATCTCTAATTCACTCAATTGATCATCAAAAATTGAAAATCTCTTCTACATAAAGCCTATATAGTCAATGGAATAAAATTCCATGGAAAAAAATGAAAATCCCTAATTCTAAATAACATGGAAAGTAAAATCCCTAAAACGAAATAATATGGAAATAAAAATTCTAGAAACTAAATAGTATGGAAATAAATCCTTAAAAGTCTAACGGGCAAATATGCTACTTATTGGGCTTGCCACTTATTGGGCCTACAATCCTTATCATTCTCCCATTCTTGAAAAGAACTCACCCTCGAGTTCTAGCCCGCCTGGATAAAATATGTAGACGATCCACTCAAGCAATAGGAGCCGCAATCTGTCAAATAGTAACTCAAGGGCGAGTTCTTTCAAGAAGAGGAGATTGATGAGGATTGTAGGCCCAATAAGAGGCATATTTGCCCATTAGAACTTTTGAGGATTTATTTCGATGCTATTTAGTTTCTAGAATTTTTATTTTCCTTGGTATTTAGTGTTAGGGCATTTTCCATGTTATTTAGAGTTAGAGAATTTATTTATTTTCCATCGAATTTTATTTCAATTGCCTATATAAAGCCCTCATGTATTAGGGATTTTCATCTTTTGATGAAATAATATTGATTGATATTTCTCCCCATATTTTTGTCTCCTACTCCTATCCCTCTTTCTCCTCTATTCTTCCTCTTCTCTTCTTCTCATCTTAGTCTATTTCTCTTCCATGGCCTACAACAATATCATAGTTGTGAGATATGAAGTGACATATACCAACTGTATAATTTCAAGTTGTAATTTCTGATCGCAGAGTTGTTTTGCAGGTGGTCATCAGCACAATTGGTCTTCTTGTCATTGGGAAGTTGCTAGAACCAATATGGGGTTCCAGGGAGTTCTTGAAGTTCATTTTTCTAGTTAACCTTTTAACTTCACTTTGCATCTTCGTCACAGCTATAGTGTTGTACTACATAACAAGGCAGGAAAGTTTCCTGTAAGTATCGTGTGCTCCAAAAACTGTTATTTTGGTATGTTTATATATGCTTCCAAAATTTTCCTTTCTATGCTTGTTATTTTTTTGTCTTGTAAATGTGATACTGCTTAGTTTTCTTTTTCCATGCTTGGTTTCTTTTCCGATTTTCATGTTTCTTATGTTATGTGAATTTAAATTTTCCTCTGATGTGAAATCTTTAAAACTGGAAAGCGTAACATTTAATCCAGTTTTAGGATACCTTAATTAACTTCATGAACGTTTTAGATTTTTTTTTCTTAAATGAACTCTATAGCTGTTTATATCATTCCTAACCTAAAATAAACAAATATTGTCGCTCATTGTGGGTTGCATTCTCCATTTTCTCATCGTATGATGTTAGCTTTTACTGATATGCTGGGTGGTTCAATGTATACATTTCCTTTCATTTTATGTCATCGTGATTTCTTACAAGTCCGTTTGTTGGTAACTCATTCTTCTGGTGTCTAGGACTACCCCTATGGCAGTTAAGCATGACATTCCTGTTTGATTGTTGAGAGTAGATAGAGATAATGTTTAGCTCAGACTTCACCACATATTTTCTTTCCATTTCCCTTTTCTTTTGCATTATATCCTCATCACGAAGTAGGATTAACCTCTATTTTTTATGCTTTTTTGTTTCCCAGTTATACACCTCTTTCTGGCTTCTATGGGGTTCTTTCAGGATTTCTGGTAGGGATAAAGCAAATTATACCCGATCAGGAGCTTAGTGTATTTTTTGTGTTCAAGATTAAAGCAAAGGTATGATAGAGGCAGGCCTATAATCTTATATCAAAATTTTCTATTTTTCCTCACCATTTTTATGTAAATTTATCATCTCAAAGAAATTTAGCTGACACCATATCCTACATGCCTTTCCTATTCTCTGCAGTGGATGCCATCCCTTGTTGTGTTGGTGTCAATAGCCATAAGCTTCTTTACAGCAGAGTCGGCATCATACCTTCCAACATTAATATTTGGTACTTATATGAGTTGGATTTACTTACGGTATCTTCAAAGGAATCCAGAAACAAACCTCAAGGGTGATCCAAGTGACGAGTTTGCTTTCTCCTCTTTCTTCCCTGAATTTTGCCGGTAAAAAAAAAAAAACTCTTATGTGATTTCGTAACTTGAATGATGTTTTTGAGAGCTAGGTTGGATTCTCGTTCCCGTCTTTATTTATATCAAACCTACTTTTTCCTTCTGTAGGCCGGTTCTGGACCCCATAGCATCACTCTTTGATCGTATGTTCTGTGGAAGACCTGAAATTTCTGATGAAGACGAGGGTACATTAGGAGGTGCCCCATTGCCTGGTTCTGACCCTATTGAAGCATCCAGGAGAAGGTAATATTTTTTCTATCTTGAAATTTTGGGATCTGTGCTTTTCTAGTGTACTCTTTCTGTCATATGGCTCTTGATTTTTTTTTTTTTAATACTACTCTTGATTTTATATAAGTAAGGATTCTACATTTTATGCTTAACTGATCATAGATTTCTCTTAAGTTGAAGTGTAAGCAAACTGAGTAAAAGCAAGATTCCAGATTTGCAACCAAACATTTCATTTGTGTTCCTCATTTCTCTTCCTAAGTAACTTAGAAATCCATGTTAGATGGCAATTTGAACTGGGTGCATGAGATGGATTAGAATCTCCTCGAGAATTTATTAGAAAAAAATTATCAAAATTATTATGATGTCCCCATGCTCTTCTCTGTTAGGTACCTAACCGATATGTCAAAAGCTCCATAGCTGATGGAACACATTAGGCTAGGCTCTTTAAACCTGTCCGATACCAGGCTGGGTCCCACGAAGTCCCATACTTAGGCAGGCTCCCACTCAGGACAGTAACATTCTCCCTTGTTTCATGCTCATAACTACTTTACAAATGATACAAAATTCCCTTGGTAGCTATCGTACATAATCACCCACCCATAGGCACCATAAGTCAGTGACTAACCTTCTTTCTCTTTTGTCCTAACAGATGCATTCTTTATTCAGCATTTTCCTGGATACACCTACTTTTTTCTTTTCCCCCAAATCAGTTATGGGGGTGTGTTTATTCAGTTCAAGTAGATGTAGTGTTTGCTTAATACTCATATTTATAGGAATCTCCTCACATGACATCAGACAAATTTGGATGAAAAACCTCACCCATGGACCTTTGTTGCCAAATTTCAGAGAACGGGGCGCACGTGCTCTGGAAGAAAGATTAGCAGCTGAGAAGTCCTCTGTTGCTGGGAGTGCTGAAGCCCCATCTGGCAAAGATGCAGCAGAGAATGTATAAAAATGCAAAATGCTCCTCCATTCTACCCCCTAGACATGTTATGTTTGTGGCAGTTTCCGAGAACCGATTCAGATTCGATTTGGAGGAGAATTTTGTTTTTCAGGTGTGTCATAGACTCTTTTCTTTTGTATGGAGAGCATCATAATTTTGGAGGTATAATGAAGGTACTCTCTGTGTCTATTTTCTTGCACAAAGATCTGTGGGTACATGAGTGAATGGTTTCTTTGAGAAGGTTAAAATCTGTAAATAATGGCCAGGACTCTCCGGGACTATGTGAAGTAGTGGTGTCGTATGATGATATCCTTCATTTGTTTTGCTGTGTCTGGTTGGATGCACATCAAGGTCCTATTTGTTTCAGGTTTTGAGAATCAATTGTGAGCCCAAAACTGATATTATTAGACTCAAAATTACGTTGGCCTAATTGTTCTTGGAAAATGATATCAGCACAACCATGTTTTAGTAATTGCACAAACCCAACTTGTCTTTTATTTTTTAATTCGCTTGTGATAGCTTTTAGGGACTGTAATAACCTTTGACAGCTCTTTAAATGCTAAAAAACGATGAGTTAATGAAAATATCAAAACATGGTTGTGCTGATATCATCCCCCCCCCCCCCCCCCCCCGGTTTTTTTATATTGTGCATGCAAAACATAATGCATTGGATGAAAAATATCAACATCAATGATATATTATGCATGTCTGAGATGATAAAATATCCAGAATATATGGGAGCGGACCACTTATGCAGTGTATTACATTTTAGGGTATGTTTGATAATCATGAAAAAATGTTACATGGAATATTGGTGCTACCAGTTGTGAGAGGCGGGTTAAGCGGGAGTGACTTGATAGGGGAGCGGGGGAATGCTGAAAAGATAGGGGAAAAAAAACCCAATTTGAACTAGGGTATGTTTTTTCACTGTTTTTAGTGATTTCTCGTACTATCAAGTCTCTCCCCAAGAAATAATTTTTCATGGTTGCCAAACATGCCAGAACATCACTGTAAAAGAGCATTTTATTGAGTATCCAACAAGTACATAGTGATATAGATAGTGCTGATTTTTATAATTAGCACAAATCGAAGGGTTAGGATGATCCTATGAAGCTGATGTTTTGAGCACACCCTATCTATGTCAGGGCCCATCAAATGAATGCTTTGGATCATCTAAACAATGTGGGCCCATTGTGTTTTAGACAAGTTATCTACTCTATCGAGTAGAAACACTTTTCTAATATATATATATTTAATGAAAGGGAAATGACTTCTGTGTTCCCGTGTTTTTATAAACATGCGTGTAGTATTTAAAGGGATGTTAGAGAAAATTACGGTTCTCAAAAAGCTATTAGAACCCTTTAAATACTGCACGACAAACAAGTGATCGCATGTTTATCAAAACATTGGAGCGCTAAATCATTTCCCTTGATGAAATCCTAGGCCAATATAAATTGACAAAACTACGCCTCTTATTTCCAGACATCCCAATGCACCCCTAGCGGTAATTTTGACAAAAATACCATTAATTTTAGGGAAATAATTTCAACACAAACATGTTTTGATACATGACACTCATATTTATTGTCTTTTATATTTAAAGAGCTGTAAAAGGGTCTTTACAGTCCCCCAAAAGCACTTACGTGACAATTAAATGCTAAAAGACAAGACACATGAGCGCATGTATCAAAACATAGTTGTTCTCAAAATCATTTCCCTAATTTTATTGTGGTCTCGGGCTTTCACCTGGGACCGCTGTGATCTCTTGGAATGATCAATCTTCTCATGAAACTCGGCCTGATCATAATCTGCTTGGCATTCCGAGTATCTAAAGTGGTCCGATCACGGATCTCTAGCTTTTGACCCTTGATTTGAGCAATTCGATTACCATTGAAGAACATAAGGCTAATCGATTAGCTGAGATACACCTACATCACTCACCTAAGGTGGGGTCGGGTGTTCCAACTTACAATCACTGACCATAAAGGAACAAGTGTCATCATCTTGATGAGCTAAAAATCTGGTACTTCTTAGGTGGGTGGAATGACATGACTCGTACAGATGTCACAGGTAGAATGGTGATAAGCAAGTGTTGCCTTGCCATTGTAAACAGGGTAGACTTTGTTTAACTAAATTTTCTTTTCCTTTTGGAGTTTTTAATTAAGTTTAGAGTTATACCGACAAGAAGTGAATGCAACGAATTCCAAATTGAATATCTTGGAAACTGTGACTTCTTCTGTAATATAATGATCTACATGTACTGTATAATACCCGACCTGAATTCCAAGATATCAATATCACATGGGGTTGGCATATTTGTTTGTGTTTTTTAATATTGACTACAATTGCTTTACAGATGAATTACAGATATAGAATGATAAATCTCTTTACAGATATGTAATCTGTTGCTGATAAATTCTAGATTATTTTTTCTCCCACTGAGAGATCCATGATTGTAGGGCTACTAATCCACCACACCCACATGCCTATGCCCCTCTCTCTCTCTCTCTCTCTCTCAAGGTTGCATTAATGCCAGGTGGCCCATTAAGCAAAGCCATTCCCTCATTGTTAGTATTGGATTGGATTGGATTGGCCCAATACTAATAATGCCCATGAATCTGTTAGTTACCACATAATCTCATTGACTGTGTTTGGCATTGGTCAATCTAGCGATTCATTGTTGGATGAGGGCTGTTGTGATTTACCTTTGCAGTTTTATTTTCATTTGTTGTAACAAAATTCAATATGTTAACTTTATGATTAATTTGAGAATATTTTGTGACTTTGAAATTGGGTTTTTGGGAGAGGATGTGATATATTTGCCGCCCTTTTCCACTTGGGACAACCCCGTTACTGTATTTATTACTACTATTTTACATTAGAGGGGGCCATCTAGAGTAAAAAAAGGGCGAATATATCATTTCCCTTTGGGAGAGCTTTTTTTCACTTGGTTGTGCCTCTAGCTCAATTGGTAAAGACTATGTTCTTAAACCATGAGATCGGATGTTCAATCCCACCTTACCTACCAAGAAAAGAGGTTGTTTCATCTCCGTCACCACTAATTACGACTGTGTGATTTACCCAAGAATCATCATTTCACCTTTTAGTTAAGGGTTGAGGCGAATCCCAGAAAACATTTTTTTTTAATCTCAACCTTTAAGGTGAAAGGACTGATTCTTGGGCGGACGTTTTGTTTGCAGATAAAATATTTGAAGTTAATCCTTCTTGCAAAAGTAACTGTTGTCCCAAACGGTGACTGGCCATATTTCTAAAGTAATTAAGTAATAAGGCCATTTCACTCCTCTAGTGAGAATTTTTCCAAGCAAATAGACAAATTGTTTGGATTACTATCCCACAACTTTGGCAGGGTATTAAGTCGGTCAAACAAGTACCATACACTAGATCTGCATTTCCGAGTGTTACTACCCCACAAGAGGGTGGAATCAGGATCGGGAAGTTCCAGCTTTTAACTAGGCCGAACCCTACTCTGGGAGTGTTTACTTCGGGCTCAGTATGCTAGAATTGAGAATGGAAAATATGTTCCATGTCTGCCCATGTCACAACACTGTTGGGTGACAGACTTATGCACCGATAAAATCCTGCTCCTGTGAGGTAGTTAGGAAAAAGCTAAAGTTTATGGACTTCATGGTGCCTCCCCACATTGGGCAGTAAAACGGCCAATCTGCTCGACGGTAGTTTGATTATCTTTCCTAGAAAATAAAGCGAACTCAGGAACCTAGTAACCCCTAGCGTACGAGTAGTCGTAGTCATACCAATCAAGGTACGGTTTCATGTACACTAGCCTTTGCATTGTTAGCCCAAGGGTTCAACCCTACCTATGTTTTGGTGATCTACAAACCCAAATTGATTAAATATACTAATGTACTTTGCAAGTGAAGTGTATTAGACAGGTTTTATGAAACTCAACACAACTTGCATATAGTATCCAAAGCCAAAGCTTGGAGATGAACCATTAATGGTGACCCACTCATAAACCAATAAACCAAACGTGAAGACATTCAAGATTGGTGGAGTCACATGGAAAAGTCAAGCCAAAGTGTTCACAAGCACAATCCAAAAGTTCAAGAGAGAACCAATGAAGCCAAGAAATCATGGAACTTAAGTACTTTATATTCTTTAGACTATATTGGAGATCTCTTTTCAATTGGTTTTGCACTCTTCAAAGGTTTTTAATCAACATTTTTCAAAGCCATTTTTGAAGTCAAAATACTTTCAAAGACCATCAAATTAGATCCCTCATCATGTCAAAACATAAGGAAAAGGCCCAAAGACCAAAGACCAAAAGAATAGCAAAATTGAAAAATCAGTTGATTTTTAAACCGGACCGGTCGACCGAGGCAGGGCAAGTCGACTGAGCACCTAAAATGCTCAAAATAAAAAACGATCAACAAGCCCCATATGGTTGACCGAGTAGGGTTGGTCGACGGGGCCTCAAAAAATTATAGCCCTCGCGGGCCATAACGGCTAGCTTCTTTTTGGACTTTTTGTGTCCTGTCTTGCCCAAGATACCCGCTAACAACTATATCTCATATTGGCCTATATATATGTGATGAATTTCAACATTTAACACCTTTTGAACACTCGGGAATGATCTTTACACTTATATTTAAAGCTTTCCAAGAATTTCAACTACTTAAACGTTTAGTTCCGAAAGATTGCGACCCATGTATTTGTCCGCAACTATACTGGCGTTTATCTTAAGACCGCCGGTGGATATCGATGTATTTTCTGAGAGCCAGTGAACAAACACCGGTAAAAACTGTTTTTCTTGTAGTGTTGTCAGATATGCGGACTAGGGAAGGCTGTGCCACATATTCCATCACATTCAAGTTCTTTGATCACCGTGCGTATGTGCCACATATACCAAGGGCTAGGGCAAGTCCTAAGACATTGGGAATACACCGATCCCCATATAGTTTCTAGTCATCCTAGACCCAAAAAAATTTATTAAAAGCACTGCTAGAAGAACGGGATCCCGTTCAGCGAAAAGAAAAAAGGAGATCGATCATTCGTGATATGAGATTATGAGGTGTTCATATCACTAAAAGACAAGGAAAGGGCTCAACTCCCCGTAAAGCAAAAGAATAAAAAAAATCTTGGAAATGGTCAAAGCTGTCTGTCATATCACTCCCGTCTTCATTTTCCACACGGGATCCGTTTTCAAAGTGTTTTCCAATTATTAAAGCTGGAGGAATCTTGTTTGCTAGCAATTTATTGTTATTCGCTGGCCATGTCCCAGTACTAGCAGGTAGAAGACGTCAACAATTGTACTACGGTCAAACCAATTAAAACAGACTTCACCTCTTTACTCTTTGCCTATCCGCATCTGCACATATCCATTAACTTCGAAACAGTAAATAGTTAGAGGCTCATGAAAGGCACAGAGGGCTGTGCTCATCATGGCAAATGAGGGTTTTGCATTATAATTAGGAGAATTTATATGAATCAGACGGTCGGGCACCAAATAAATACTCTATAATTAGTATCGATAAAATGTCAAGACGTGAAATGAGAGGAATTCTAGACTGATGGGAGCCCTTGCAAAAAAGAGGTGAAAGGGTTCCCCCATTGGCTGCACATCATCAGTCTAGAATTCCTCGTGAAATGAAACCCATTTTTTACCCAAAAAATTCATAAAAAGTAACGAAGCAGTAAAAAGGATAACGATAGGGTGTCTAGCCCGCTAGCATTTTGAGTGCGATTCTTGAAAATCTTTAGAGTGAAGTATACACACAACTTGTGACTAAAATGCAAGTGGGTTGCACACAAAAATATGTAGACCATAAGAGCAGTAGAAAGGGTAAGTTTAGGGTGTGTAGCTAGCCCACTAGCATTTTGAGTGCAATTCATGAAAGTCTTTACGGTGAAGTTTACACAAATTGTTGCTAAAATGCAAGTGGGTCGTAAAATTACCTTGTGCTTGTGAGAAAGTCCACGCCCATTTGTTTATTCAACAAGAATTAGAATGACAGTAGTATTATACAATGTCAACATGGTGTAATAAATGCCCCAAGCTGTGGGTCTGATTCATTAAAAGAAGTGACAACGCGTACAGTGATCCGAACTCTAAGGAGTAATGATTCCACTGCTGCCTCTTACGTCTCTTCCTCCATTCCTCTATAAAAACCTCAGCCAAAATCACTTCATTTCCATCCAATCTCTATCCACACAACGATAGTATAAGAAAGGAGAGATGGGAAGAAGATGTTCATTCCTTCGGGTGGTGTTTTTTGTTCTATTTATCTCCATTGAAACCACCTTTGGTGTGGACTCGTCGACACATTACATTGTGCTCGATCCAGTACCGAAAACAGGTCAAGAAGAAGCGTTTTGCCTAGCAGGAAAAGGGAGGTGCCATTTTAAGACTCTCACGTGTCCCACTGAGTGTCCAAAGAGGAAGCCCAAGAAGGATAAGAAGGTGAAGGGATGCTTCATTGACTGCAGTAGCAAGTGCGAGACCACCTGCAAATGTAAGATTACTACTACTACCACTCATACTACTACTACTACTACTTAAGTACACTAGAATGTTTGGTATATAATATAACCTATGTATGTTCTAATATAAGCCCAATAAGATAATGGACCGGTGTAGTGGGCCTATTTGGGCTAGAGCCCACTAATCTATTAAAACCCTAATGTATCTCTATATATAGGGGCTAGAGGCAATAAACTTGGTATTCCAAACTAGATACCTTGGGTGTAATGCGCATCCTTGCTTAAACCCTAATTCTCCTAACATAGAATGCATTTTAGCCTATTTCTAACCAATCGACTATAAGAATATGCATTAGGTATGAAAGAAAGTTTGAGGAGATAAAACTCAGTAATTGCCCTTTATATATAATCGATAGTATTAAAAATTGATTAGGAGAATATTTCTACAAAAAACCCATGAGGGCTCTATATATTTACTTGTAAATGGATATTACAATAGCTTTGTTTGGAGCTCCATGGCCTATTTTAGTGAATTAGATCATTTACTCACTATATGTTTCTATATATGGTTGTGTTTTTGCAGTTAGGAAGCCCAAATGTGAGGGGTATGGTTCGGTATGTTATGACCCTCGGTTCGTTGGTGGGGACGGGGTGATGTTCTACTTTCATGGAGAAAAGGGAGGGGACTTCTCCCTTGTGTCTGATGACCAACTACACATCAATGCGCATTTCATTGGTACCAGGCCCAACGGGAGGACACGTGACTTCACGTGGGTTCAAGCCCTCGCGGTCATGTTCGAATCCCACACCTTAATCATCTCTGCCCAAAGGGTCAATAAGTGGGATGACAACAAAGACGCCCTCTCTCTCCAGTGGGATGGCCAAGAGGTCGTAGTTCCCACTGAGGGAGAGGCTGAGTGGAGAATTGTGAGCAACGAGGAAAGACGATCGGTTCTGGTCGAGAGGACGGATGAGACCAACAACATCAGGGTGACAATTGATGGGCTGGTCGAGATGGATGTGAAAGTGACCCCCATTGGAGAAGAAGAGAATCGGGCCCACAACTACCAATTGCCTAGGGATGATGCTTTTGCTCATCTTGAGACACAATTCAGGTTTGCTAACCTAACCGAGGCGGTCGAAGGGGTGTTGGGACAGACTTATAGGCCAAACTATGTCAACCCTGTGAAGACTGGTGTTCCGATGCCGTTGATGGGGGGAGAGGACAGGTACCGCACCCCATCGCTGGTCTCGCCTAACTGCAGTGCTTGCAGATTCCAGAAATCCTATTTGGCAAAAGAAACCACTTCCAACAATGAAGTGGGAGTTGCTCAATTCTAAGAATATGTTGTTAATTAGTAGAAATAAATCCCATTAAATGTATTAATTACCATATGATACCCTTGTTCAGTGCTTTGGCCCTGTCTCTAGGGATTCCATGTTTAATAAGGGTTTTGTTGATTCCCTGGGTAAATACCTAAATTTATTGTTGCCAAATCTATTGTATTATTTTTCCTCATAATACTATGTGACTATCATCATTTATTGTTGTGAAATTTAGTGTTTTTCTTGAAAAAAAATTCTTATAAAATTAAAAATCAAAGGTTTGCTTAGCTGCTAGAATGTGGATTTCAGAATACTGGGATAAAAAATTCCTCAAAAAATGAGGAAAGAAAAAAAAGTTCTGGGCTTCCCTGTTCCCGAGTATTTATATGGTGCCCGACCGTCATGTACCGTGCTAGCAGTAACACCTTGATATTTGATCCAACAGCAGGCCACCTTTTAAGAGGCTGATGTTGGATCAAATATCAAGGATGGTACTTATAGGAATGTGATTTCATCTTAACTGATCATGAGTCGGTTGATTTGTTAATCGGACCGGATTCTTCAGAACCATCAGATCGATGGTCAAGAGTTCAGATCGATGGTCAGACCATCAAGACCCCCAGATTTTTGATCAAGTAGTTCCGATCGACAACCAAGGAAGGATTATTACTAAAAGTTTCATCCCATGCCCGTTTAGTCAATAGCTGATAGGAGATTGAGGAGGCTTCACTATCAATGGCCAGACGCTTTAAATCTATAAGTAGATATTTAGAACCATTAGATCAAAGATCGGATGATCCAGATCAGTGATTGGGCGGAGAGTAGGAATGGGTAAAATTTCCATTTGCAAAGGAATGCTCTTCCTATGTATGTATCAATGTAATCTTGATTGGTGGAATAAGAAGGAAAGAATTCCTAATTCATGAGGGCCAGTACAGATTAAAAGGAAAACTTTACAAAATCGGGACAAAAGAAACTGCACATTAATCCCACAGTTTTGAGTAATGGAAAGAGAGAATAGATTTCATGACATTCTATTTTGGGCTGCAATGAAAAGAGGAAATTAACTTTCTATATCCAACGTGAGAATTGAAGGATGAGAAGAAGAAAAAACCAAAAAGAGGAAGTTTCATTCTCTCGAGAGTAAAGACATGCTTCACCATAAGTATATTCTCCAACTTATAGCTATGAAGAAGTGAAGGTCCATGTCTTCCATGCCCCAGCATGTCATTCACGCCCAATCCTTATATACGCTCCCAGTCACGAAGTCAAGTACTTTTCCATTTTCCTTGTAACTTCTTGTGAGATTTTGAGGAGTCTTTGTCTTCTCTAGATTTATTCCAAAAGAAAATCTACCTACTATCTAATCTACGCCTAAATTACCATAGCTATAATCGGCATCCATATCAGTAGCCATTCTCAAGGGTTTATTCAAGATAAAATTTTGAAGGGTAGCCAATCCCTCTCTAAAAACGTAATTTAAGGATTTTTCATCCTTGAGGAGAGTAGCCCCAAAATGCTTAACAGATTCGTTCACTAAGTAGATATTATATATTGAGATCCATGAAGGCGATAAGTTGGAATAGCCAACAGATGGTTAGCTCTTGGCACTAAGAGGCTAAACTTCTCGGTCATGTCCAAATCAGCTGGAGACATGCCATTTGAAAGCTCCCAATCAAAGCAATGAACCAATTGTGCCAATACCAATTGAACCACTGTGAGTCCCAATTGCATTCCTGAGCAACTTCTACGTCCAGACCCAAAAGGAATTAGTTGAAAATGGCGTCCCCTGACGTCTACATCGGTGCCAATGAACCTCTCAGGATAGAATTGTTCGGCGTTGGGCTACACATCGGGGTCTCGCCCGATTGCCCAACTATTGATGGTTAGACGAGTTTTCTTTGGAATGTGAAAGCCATTAACAATGCTATCTTCCATGGACTCATGAGGAGCAAGCAACTGGCTCACAGCTTGGAGCCTCAGAGTTTCCTTCACAACCATGCACAAGTACTTCAACTTAATCAAGTCCTACTCCTCCACGATTCGCTCTAAGCCCAACACATTCTCCAACTCTTCCTGGACTTTCTTCATCACTCGCGGATTCTTAAGAGCGCCCACTCGACTGAGCAAGCTGATGTATTCGTTGCGCCCAAAAGCATATCCTACAAAATCAGTATTTTCGCAAGCTTAATTTTCTAATTATAAGCCTAAGATCTATGATTTGGCCGACACTTCGAATTTATTATCGACTCACGTGTCCTGCCGTGTCCGACATGACACGCGTGTCCACATGTGTCGACACTCCTTTGGACACTTTTACTTGTATAGCTGGAATTGTTAGACTTAATGTGTGGGTGTGACTGCTTTGAAAATCAAATGCCTCAAGATAGGGGGAAAAATCATCCATGTTAAAAGACGTTGTTAACAAGAAGGCTTCTTGGATGACTGCTTTGAAACCGATCCTCATCCTTGTTCTTCTTGCCAAACACCATCATACATGTCATGTCCGCATTGAGAGATGCCACCTTAGCCCAATTTCCATCGAGTGAAACCTTTTCTATTGAGAGACAAAAAGGACGGAAAGAGATTTGAGAGAGATGTTTTGCCCAATTTCCATCGAGTGAAACCTTTTCTATTGAGAGACAAAAAAGGACGGAAAGAGATTTGGGAGAACCATTTTACAGGTATGAAATTCTGATTTTACATTCATCTTTTATTTTATTTTAAAAGTTTATGCTAAATCCAACAAAACACACAAAATGGTAGGGCTGCAACTTGAGCCGGGTTTTAACCGACCCGCATCGACCCGACCAGAAAATAGCCTAGGTTGGGTTCAGGTTTCTCGGGTTTCAGGTTGAGCTGGGTTCATGATCCAAAAGCCCGCATAAATCTCGGGTCGAGCCAGGTTTGAAGGGGCCCGACCCGACCCGAGTTACTTATGTATTTTTTTTTCTAAAACAAACTTACGATTTAAAACAAGTAACCCACGCATGCACGAAAATACGCAATCACAGAGACACTTTCTTTCCATCTTCTGTTCGTTTCCCACTTCCCCCCTTTAGCTCTTAGGGTTTCAACTTTCAACAAGAGAGAACCAAGGAGATCTACTCGGCTCGGCTCTGCTACAAACCTCGCCTCACACGATCGATGGTGGCTGTGGCTTTCGGGCCTACAAATCATCTCTCTTCCTTTTGAAACCCTAATCAGAGAGCCTTCTCTGATTTCTTCTTCCTTTAATCTCATTTTTCTCCTTTCTCATCTTCTTTTCTTCTCTCTCAAACCCTCACAAATACTCTCTCACTCTCTCACTCTCTCACTCTCTCTCTAAACCTTAATTCTTAGATCGATTTCATCTAATCTCCCTCTAATTTTCTCAAAACCCTAGAAAATGGCACCATTGTTTGATTCAAGTGTAATGTGAGTGTATTTACAGCATTGTTTGATTCAAGTGTAATTTGAGTGTAATTTCTGCTTCTATGAGTTGATTTGCCTTACCAGACAAGAGTTTTCCTTAAAAAATTGCGTCAACTTGAATAAACTGACCCGACACGAGATTTATCATGGTAGGGCCGAGTTTGGAAATCGTGGGTTTTCCGGAAAAAAACCCGACCCGACCCGACTCGAGATATTTCTCGGGTAGGGTTGGGTTCTTCAAAACCCGACCCGCCCGACCTGAGTTCCAACCCTACAAAATGGCCTTAATGATGGAAAACTCAGCTACTTTTGCTTTCCTTTAAACGAAACAGAAACGAAGTGAATGGGGCCTAGAAAAATGGGAACTTAATTATGAGTAGAAATGCCTCAAATAAGAGAGTGAAGATGTGGTCCACCAACATCATACTTAACTAACGGATTACCAAAACCTAAAGGTTACGGTGGTATTCACAATAATAAAATGACCTCCCCTCTTCTCTATGAATATATCACCTTGCAACATATTAGAAAGTCATCTTTTATCGTTTTCCGACAAAAAGACCAAGACCCTTTTTTTATGAGAAATGATAAATGCGCCCCTTTTCTTTATATGGAACAGCCAGCTGCAGTGTACGTGGCAATCAGGTCCATTGAATCCTTCCCACGTGAAGTACATCAGCCTCTTTGAAGTCATAGATACACTGCAGCTGGCTGTCCAAGTAAAAAAGGGGGCTGATATGTCACTTCCCTATTTTAATTCTATTTCTTTTTCACTTATTATTTTTTTCCCTTTCTATCTACCCCTGCAAATCCACTTTTTGTCCTCTTCTTTCTCCAGCTTGCACAATAATGAAGACCTAAATCCCTTTTTTTATTCTTTTTCTTTTTTCTTTCCTTCAAAGGCAAAAAGAGACAAAAGACTCATCCTAAGGATTAGATAGTGCCCAAATATGTGAATTGTTTAACTTTTTGAAGAAGGAAGGACTCACCGTTACTTATTCTCACAGCCCGTACTCTCTCTCTCTCTCTCTCTCAAGAATGGTTTTAAATTTCGACCGAAATCCGAAATTTCGGACTTACTGATGCCGAGGTCAAACATTTGCAGAATAAAAAGCAAGGGTTGAAGAAATGAAGAGGTATTTACATATGCTCTTTCTTCGCATATTCTTCATCATCAATCCGGCTGGTCGGTTCGCTGGAGAGATGGGTTCGAGGAGAAGAGTGGGAAATCAAGCGGCATAGAAGACTTTCTCTCTTGGTTAATATCTGAAGTGAGAGAGAGAGAGAGAGAGAGAGAGAGAGAGAGAGAGAGAGGGAGGAACTGGGAAGTGAGAAGAAGTGAGAAAAATATCTCGGACAGGAAATTATCTCTGACGCTACACATTAGATGGAGAGAGAGAGAGAGAGAGAGAGAGAGAGAGAGAGAGAGAGAGAGAGAGAGAGATGATCAACCGTAGCATGCTGGGCAGAGAGGATTGAAGGAGAAAAAGAAGATTATACAAGACTTAATGCTTCAGCTAGATAAACTCAGTATCACATATTCACGATTAAGAACCCTATTAACCAATAAAATACATTTTCAATGAACAACAGACAATATTTAGGCCTCTCCAAGGATGATTTAAGTAGAAAATATAAAAAAATGCATTTTACAAACACACTTGTGTTACAATCTATTTAGGCCTCTGCAAAGATGATGTCTTCCCAGAGCTATTCCATAAAAACTGAACGGGCATTTAATAAGTTCAACAAAGGATGCATCACATTACGGCAAGCCAAGCTACCTAGATTCTTAAAATGAAATAAACAACAAAGCTAAAAGCTAATAGGGTTGTTCTCAATAATAGGGATAAAAAGGGTGCGGGGTTTATTTTATCCTTGCATAGTTAACGGGAAGGGTACACTGTACAAGCGGATATCGATTTCAGGGGTTTAATCAAGATACGTA
Source organism: Tasmannia lanceolata (assembly GCF_043159265.1). Taxonomy (NCBI): domain Eukaryota; kingdom Viridiplantae; phylum Streptophyta; class Magnoliopsida; order Canellales; family Winteraceae; genus Tasmannia; species Tasmannia lanceolata. The sequence continues at coordinate 51,879,955 of NW_027518692.1, forward strand.
TAACAATGTAATTAAAGGATTTATCACCCCAAGGACAGAAGCACTAGATTTGCTTAGTCAATCCACCCTTAAATCAGATATTTCTTAGATTAACGAAGGCGATAAGTAGGAATAGCCAATAGATGATTAGCTCTAGGCACCACGAGACTAAACTTCTCAGTCATGTCCAAATCAGATGGAGACATTCCATTTGGAAGTTCCCAATCAAAACAATGCATCAACTGAGCCAGCACCAATTGAACCACTGTGAGGCCTAATTGCATTCCAGGACAACTTCTACGTCCAGACCCAAATGGAATCAGTTGAAAATGGCGTCCCTTAACATCTATATCGGTGCCGATGAACCTCTCAGGATAGAATTCTTCGGGGCTAGCCCAAACATTGGGGTCTCGTCCGATCGCCCAAAAATTTATGATGACCCGAGATTTTTTAGGAATGAAAAAGCCATTAACAACGCAGTCTTCCATCGACTCGTGAGGAGCGAGTAATGGGGCCACAGGATGGAGCCTCATGCTTTCTTTCACCACCATGTACAAGTACTCCAAGTTAACCAAATCAGACTCTTCGACGATTCGCTCCAAGCCAACCACACTCTCCAACTCTTCCTGCACTTTCTTCATCACTCTTGGATTCCTAAGGAGCTCCGAGAGCGCCCACTCTATTGAGCATGCTGATGTATCCATTGCAGCCAAAAGCATATCCTACGAAAAATAGTAAATCAAATGGTTTATGTACACAATCATAATTTTATAATTACAAACTTAAAGAGTAACACATATAGAATTGGTAATTAAAGTCATGATTCCTTACCTGTATGATTGCTTTGATGTTATTTCGATCGACTTGGAACTCGTTTTCCTTGGACTCCATGAGGGATAACATGACATCGACGAAATCCTTATGATGAGTGGTATCCCTGCCCGCACGTACGTGCTCATCGATGATTTTCTCTAAGAATTTGTCCATGACAGTGCTAATCCATTTCATGCGGCGCATCAGCCCTTGAAGATCAAATGCCTCCAGGCAGGGAATATAATCAGCTACGTTGAAAGCCGCAGACAATCTGAGTGCTTCTTGGAGAACTGCTTTGAAACCCTTCTCGTCCAAATCCTCATCTCTGTACTTCTTGCCAAACACCATCATACATGTCATGTCCGCGCTGAGAGTTACCACATTAGCACTAAGGTCGATGGTAACGCGAGAATTGGAGATATCCTTGAGAGACTGGACTAGGAGAGTCAATTGTTCCCTCCTCATGGACTTGAAGGAGTCGATCTTAAGGTTGCTAAGCAACTCTAAGGTGCACAATTTACGCGCGTTACGCCAATAAGGGCCATACTCGGCAAAGACAATGTCTTTCTGGTCGTAGGCCATGTGTTTGGCGGCGCCGGTGAATGGCCTACTGGCGAACACAAGGTCATGTGTCTTGAGGAACTCTTGGGCGGCCTCAGGGGACGAGATGACCACGGTCGGGACTAGACCGAGGCGCATGTACATGATGGGGCCATAGTCCTTGGCTAATCTATGGAGGTCATGATGGGGGAGCTCTCCCAACCTGTGAAGGTTCCCCAAAATAGGTAGTCCTCGAGGACCAGGAGGAAACTTCTTTCCTTTATCTCTTCTTGAGCGTAGGAGATAAACAAATGACCAGAGCCCAGCCACCACCACTAAGAGAAAGGCAGTCCAAGAGGACATGGTAACCATGGCTCTAGAAAAGCAACACCTCCACCCCTCCATTAGAGATCTGCAATGTTTTTATATACTAGTCAATTAACAAGTGGGATGATAATGGAGATATCTTTAAATGTTGCATGTGGTCAATATTCAAACAAAAAAAAAGCTAGACAGATCTTTTTTGAAGAAATTCAAATCCGGTGTGAGTCCTTCCTATTATGATAAGAAAAAAGACAAAAAAAAAGGTTATTTTATAACAAATTGGGGCCTAATCGTGTCGACCCACCATAAAAAAAAAAACTCAAAAATAGATATTGAAAATTCGTCATCACGAGCGTTGTCCAGTGTAGTTTGGACCTTTCTACATTCTAAATTGGCAACTACAATAATTTATTTTTCCATCACTGTTGACATTGTCACCCAAAAGTTATTTTTCCTTGGCAACTCTGCTGTTACACGAGTCGATGAATAGGCCCGGACAGGAGAAAGGTGGTGTATCTTTAACTTTTGCACCTAGTCAATATCGTAACAAATAAGTTGTCATATTGTTATCTGAAGTCATTGAAATTCAGGCTTGAGCCTATGTCACTTGGAAAATACTTCCAATGACACCACGAGGTTGTGTAATTCCTTTACCTATAAAAAAAACTTAACAATTAATGTCTTTAAAAAATAAAATCGGCCTCTGCCTGAGACGAGTTTAATATTAAAATTCGCTGTATATTGAAAATTATTTGGGGGTAGTTTTCGTTACATTTCAATAAAATCTTAATGCCAGCTCTAGTCATCAACGATCAGATTCATCATGCTTCACAATTGTCGCGATCCATCCTGTCGTTGAATTTTTTTTTTGTCTGTGATCATTGTGATTGTGGAAAGATCTTTTGATTCAACTATGTCCTTCTGTATGGATCAATGGAATCATAAGCTTTTTCCTTGGCAAAACAAAGACCATCTAGTTAAAATCCTCTCAGTTCTTCACGTCTTATCTATGTAAACTGCCAATTAGACTAGAATTTTAATTACCTAAAACATAGTTTAACTACAAATCTAGTATAGAAACTACAAGAAATACCTTCATAAACTCTTAAAATAATAAGAATAGTCCAAATTTAGTTACAATATTATTACACTTAAAATCTCAAAATTAAAAATCAAACACTAAATTATCTAATAAGTCTCATAAACTCTACTTGTTCCTTATACAATCTGGAGAGAAGCATTTTGTCATTGGATCTGTAATCATCAATCAAGTATAAATGTTTGTAGAGGAGCGCTAAACTGAAGGGCGCCCTAGCAAAAAAGGGATGAAAGGGCGCCTCCATTGGTTGTACATCACCAATGCGCATTTAATGTTCTTTGACTTTTTATCCTATTTAATTCACATTGTTGACTTACAACAATGGGGGCACTTTTTATCCCTTTTCTGCAAGGGCACCCTTCATTTTAGAACTCCTCATTTTTTAAAGGAAATGACAAATGCACCCATTTTCATCACATGGGACAGCCAACTGCAGTGTACGTGATAATCAAATTCGTTGAGTCTTTCTGACGTGAAGTACATCAGCCCCTTTGCAATCATCGATACACTGCAGCTGGGTGTCCCAGGTAATGAAAAGGGGCGCATTTATCATTTCCCGTTTTTAATAGTCATCTAATGATAAAAAATGTAGTTTCGAACATGGTCTATGTCGAGTTTTTATATGGTGTCCGACCGTCAAGTACCGTCAAAACGTTACCACCCTTGATATTTGATCCAAGTGCACTTTTTAAGATGCTGCTGTTGGATCAAATATCAAGGGTGGTATGTCCTTGATATTTGACGGCTTCATGGTCGGCCACCATATAATTTCTCCTTTATGTCAATGTGCTTTTTTCTATTGTCATTGTTCTTATAGATGAAAATTGTAGCGAAATCATCGGAATAGAGAACCAATGGCCTAGAGATTGAGTATACAACTCAAAGCCCGTGATATAATTTCACAATCCTAATGCCTAAGTATACAGTAGCCTCATAACACACAACAAACTCTTTCTTTGCAGTAGAAGTAGGTACACCACTTTGGGCCTTTTTAGATAATACTCTCGCTAGTAAGTAAACATGCTCAAATTGCTTAAAAAAACTACTCAGCAAAATATTATTGAGATCCACAAAGGCCATATGTTGGAATAGCCAATAGATGGTTAACTCTAGGCACTACGAGACTAAATTTCTCTGTCATGTCCAAATCAGCTGGGGACATTCCATTTGGAAGCTCCCAATCAAAGCAATGAACCAATTGTGCCAATACAAATTGAACAACTGTGAGGCCCAATTTCAATCCAGGGCAACTTCTTCGTCCAGACCCAAAAGGAATAAGTTGGAAATGGTGACCCCTGATATCTACATCGGTGCCCATGAACCTCTCAGGATAGAATTGTTCGGGGTTGGGCCATGCATCAGGGTCTCTCCCAATTGCCCAACAATTTATGATGATACGAGATTTTTTTGGAATGTATAATCCATTAACCATGCAGTCTTCTATGGCCTCGTGAGGAGCGAACAAGGGTGCCACAGGGTGGAGCCTCATGCTCTCTTTCACCACCATGTGTAAGTACTTCAAGTTAACCAAGTCTGTCTCCTCCATGACTCGATCCATACCCACCACACTCTCCAACTCTTCTTGGACCTTTTTCATCACTTGTGGATTCCTAAGGAGCTCCGAGAGAGCCCACTCGATTGAGCATGATGATGTATCCATTCCTCCCAAAAGCATATCCTACGGAAATTTTTTTTTATTTCACATGGTTCATGTACACAAGCTTATAATATATAGATTGGATTGCTAATTAAATTAAGTTATGTTTCCTTACCAGCAGGATTCCTTTGATACTTGTTCGATCGACTTGGAAGTCGGTGTCCTTTGATTCCATGAGCGATAACATGACATCGACAAAATCCTTATGATTCATCAAGTTACTGGCATGGATGTGATCATCAATGATTTTCTCCAAGAAGTCATCTAAGAGCTTGGCAATGGTTTTCATGCGGCGCCTCAGCCCTTGAAGGTCTAGTGCCTCAAGAGAGGGGATATAATCGGCTACATTGAAAGCCGCTGCCAATCTGAGTGTTTCTTGGAGGACTGTTTTGAAGCCCCCATCTTCCAAATCCTTATCCATGTACTTCTTCCCAAACACCATCATACATGTTATATCCGCGCCAAGAGATGACACCTTAGCACTAAGATCAATAGCAACACGAGAATTGGAGATATCTTTGATCGACTTGATAAGGAGGGCCACCTCTTCTCTCCTCATGGACTTGAATGCATCGATCTTAAGATTGCTAAGCAACTCTAAGGTGCAAAATTTGCGCGCGTTACGCCAATAAGGGCCATAATTGGCGAAAACAATATCTTTTCGGTTGTAGGCCATGTATTTCCAGGCCGCGCTGAATGGCCTACCGGCGAACACAAGGTCATGTGTTTTAAGGAACTCTTGGGCTTCCTTTGGGGAGGAGACGACCACGGTCTGGACTAGGCCTAGGTGTTGACTTTTTATGTGAAAAAAAAGTCTTTTTGTAATTCAAACTTACAATTGGGTGTTTTTAGTCATTATATGTATGCTTTTGGGCTTTCCTCCAAAAAAACTAAAGTCATGAGAAAACTTTAGTCCTAGATGAGAAGTATGAGAAGATGAGAGTAGCCATATATATACTTTCACTCTCTTAACCTTGTGAATAAACAGGAGGTCATGGGGATCCTATGCGCACGGATCGCCCACTTGGGTCCGGTGGGCTTTTGATCTTACCACACACGCGCGCCGCCATGCCCCCATCGGCCGGCCGCGCGCGTGGACCTAAGTCTTTTCTTTTTCTTTATTTATTTTTTCCTTTTAACGGTCAAAAATTTATTTATTTTTGTTTTAACTCTTTTTTACCGTTTGAGATTCCTTTTTTTTTTTGAAATGGCACCGTTTGAGATTCCTTAATCGTGGTTTAATGACCGTTTGGAAAACGTCTCTCACGCACTAAAAGAGTGCGACATTTCACCATAACGTATCGATTACCTTTCTATATAAATCGGTTTTAGAGAAAACAGAAAGATATCCTTGACGGATTCTTCTTCTGCTCTTTCTCTTCTCTGGTTTTCTCTTTGGTTTTCTGCTCAAGGCTTTTGGCAATATAAGCGAGTTCTTAGGCATCCGGGCTGTGTGAGTGCACACCCCTGGAGCGAGAGTTGTTGTATCCTGGAGGCATACGTCGAGACGCCCATCTGCACCGTTGATTCGTCATAGTGGGGTGAGATTTGCCTTAAGGACAGCGAAGATTCTTTATGCTTCAACTCGATAAGTGATCTAACGATTTCTTTTTTCCTTTACAGATCATTATTGCAGAAAATAGTATTATTGATCTCTGTCTTCAAGTTGTGAGATTAATTTGTTATAAGGTATTCTCGAATCATAAATTACAGATTTGCACATCAATTTTCTAACACTAGGCGTATGTACATGATGGGGCCATAGTCTTTGGCTAATCTATGGAGGTCGTGATGAGGGAGTTCTCCCAACCCGTGAAAGTTCCCTAAAACAGGTAGCCCTAGAGGACCAGGAGGTAACTTCTTTCCTTTTCCTCTTTTAGCTTGTATGAGATAGGCAAATGACCAGATCCCTGCCAACATTACCAAGAGAAGGGCAGTCCGAGTGGACATGGTAGCAATGGCTCTGGTTAAGCAACCCATTGACTCCTCTATTATTATTCCTTCTTTCTTGAGTTCTGCAACTCTGTTCTTATAAACAAGACAATAATTAAGAAGGCAGAAGTTAGAGTGGGTGTATCATTAAATTTCCTACGCTGCCAATATTGAATCAAATACTGAAATAAGACGCCATATCTTTATGGGAAGTTATTGAAAATCAGGATTGGGGCCTACCTCATTTGAAAGTCCTTTTTATTTATTTATTTATTTATGGGTAAGCTGGGTTAGGCAGACCCCAACCAGATATATTGATGAGAAAAAAGATACATCATTTGAAAGTCCTTGCTATGACTAGATTCGCACCCTCCCTAGTATTATCCATCAAAAATTTTTAAGTACAATATTCAAACAAATAAGTTCAGGATTGGAGCCTACCTCATTTGAAAGTCCTTGAGGACAGATATCAATCCAGATTTACCTCTAAAAAAAGAAAAAAATTCTTTTAATAAAAGCCGGCACATGGCTAGTTCAAGTGTTTGTACCTAGAAAAAAAATGATGTTGAAGTCAGCCATGCAGAAAAATCAAGGATCAAAGAATCAAGCTTTGATACACTTGGTCAGCACAACTAACAACCAAGAAGCAATACCCACAAAAGACACATCACAAAGGAAGGGGGAGAGAGAGAGCGATTTCTCTTCTAAAATTTATTCACAAATAAACTCACGTATACACTTTTCTCACCGGAACGTTTTTCACTTTCTTCTTTACAACTCTACTGTTCACACTTTTTCTCTTCTTTGCTTCTACTACTCGTTTTTGGCATGTACTGCCTTTTTATAAACACAGAAAAGGAAAAGCCGAGTTTTTATATGGTGTAAGCCCTTATAGTCTCTTATTTTTTTTTTTAAAGTACTGTACGGAACACATCATAGGATGATCCAAACCGTCCATAAGATGGAACACAACGTAAATAGGTTGTTCGCCAAAAATTGTTCCCATAGGATGATGATTTTTTGGGGAACAACATATTTGCATTGCGTTCCATCTTATAGACAGTTTATAATGAATAGGGTGTTCCATCTTATAGACAGTTTATAATGAATAGGGTCCGTGAAAACAAAAGATTAAGACAAATGTTGCATATCCATTCTTTGGATTGCCGCTCTATATTTATAATGAATAGGGTGTTCTATACATGGAAGAGTACAGCATGTCATATCTCATGACAGTAGGATGTCATTATTACAATCAATCAATATAAGGAAGAATATAAAATACATGGAAGAGTACAGCATGTCATATCTCATGATAGCTCTCGGTACGACAAGACTAAATTTCTCTGTCATGTCCAAATCAGCTGAGGACATTCCATTTGGAAGCTCCCAATCAAAGCAATGAACCAATTGTGCCAATACAAATTGAACCACAGTGAGGCCCAATTGCAATCCAGGGCAACTTCTTCGCCCAGACCCAAAAGGAATAAGTTGGAAATGGTGGCCCCTGATATCTACATCGGTGCCGATGAACCTCTCAGGATAGAAATCTTCAGGGTGGGCCACGCATCAGGGTCTCGCCCAATTGCCCAACAATTTAGATGACACGAGAAGTTTTTGGAATGTAAAAGCCATTAACCATGCAGTCCTCCATGGCCTCATGAGGTGCGAACAATGGAGCGACAGGGTGGAGTCTCATGCTTTCCTTCACCACCATGTATAGGTACTTCAAGTTAACCAAGTCTGATTCCTCGATGACTCGATCCAAGCCCACCACACTCTCCAACTCTTCTTGTACCTTTTTCATCACTCGCGGAAACTCTGAGAGAGCCCACTCGATTTCGCATGCTGAAGTATCCATTCCACCCAAAAGCATATCCTACGAAAAAAAATGGTATTTTACATGGTTTATGCACACAAGCTTAAGTCATAGATCCAATTGCTAATTAAAATCATATTTCCTTACCAATGAGATTGCTTTGATGTTGGTTCTCTTGACTTGGAACTCGGTGTCGCTTGATTCCATGAGGGATAACATTACATCGACGAAATCCTTATGATGCGTTCGGTCGCTGGCACGTATATGTTCATCAATGATTTTCTCTAAGAAGTGATTCCAAAACCTTGCTAACCTCTTTCATCCGGCGCCTCAACCCTTGAAGATCTAGTGCCTCAAGGTAGGGGATATAATCAGATACATTAAAAGCCGCGGCCAATCTGAGGGTTTCCTGAAGGATCGCTTTGAATCCCTTCTCGTCCAAATCCTCGTCCTTATACTTCTTGCCAAACATACATGTTATGTCCGCACCAAGAGATGCGACCTTAGCACTGACATCGATGGCAATGCGTGATTTCGATACATCTTTGATAGACTGGATAAGGAGGGCCAACTCTTCTCTTCTCATGGACTTGAAGGAGTCGATCTTAAGGTTGCTAAGCAACTCTAAGGTGCAAAATTTACGTGCCTTACGCCAATAGGGCCCATACTCGGCGAAAACAATGTCTTTGCGGTTGTAGGCCAGGTATTTGCCTGCGCCGCTAACTGACCTACTGGCGAACACATGGTCATAGGTCTTAAGGAACTCTTGTGCAGCTTCAGGGGAAGAGATGAGCACGGCCGGAAATAGGCCGAGGCGCATGTACATAATGGGACCATAGTCCTTAGATAACCTATGGAGGTCAAGATGAGAGAGCTCGCCCAACCTGTGAAGGTTCCCCAAAATAGGTAGTCCTCTAGGGCCAGGAGGTAACTTCTTTCCTTTACCTCTTCTTGCATTTAGGAGATAGGCAAATGACCATATCCCTGCCACCATTACCATGAGAAGGGCAGTCCAAGATGAGATGAAAGCCATAGCTCTGACCAAGTAACACATCCACTCCTCTATTATTCTCGAGAGAGAGAGCTTGCTACTATTTAATACAAACCTATTGGTGCAGATTTGCATTGTGAAGATATGGAGAAAATCATTTTAAGGGCCAACTTCATCCACATCCAAAAAGACCCATGCCCATCATCGAAAACTATGTGATGACGATGTTAACTACACGCTAACCACTATCTGCTTTGGTTATTAGGCACACATCGATGGAGAAGTAAATATTTTATTTTTCAAATTCGGATTTGCTAGGCAATTTTGCCGAGAGCCATTTCGCGGCAGACTTTTGCATGGGAGAACAACCAAGTAAGATGGATTAAATGGATAAGACAAAATCAGCTAAAAATGAACCTGTGTGGCTGTTCTCTCATGCAAAAGTTAGCCCCTAATTTGCTTTCCCCAAAATTGCCTACAAATCTCTGTTAAATTTTATTTTCTTTTCTGTTGGAAGATATACGTGGCCCAGGAGAAGCCAAGGCAGCTACTATTCGTTTTAGACTGTGACAACCGATTATGGGCCCACAATCGATTGGTTGTAACAATCTAAAATGAACTAGGCCTAAATGTTTTCTTTTTCTGCCTTACTTACAGCTATATAATGAAAGGAACGACTAACATTTCAATTGTCCACGGCTCATTTGGATCCCTAGAAAACTCATTCGTAAGGCCCTGTTCGTTTTAGATTGCGACAACCGATTGTGAGACCACCCCCCCCACAAATCCAATAATCAGCTGGGGGCTCACAATCGGGTGTCGCAATCTTAAAAGAAAAAGGCCTAATTTTTCTGGTAGCACTCGCGGAAAGCAATTGTTATGAATTCTTTTGCTTTGATCTTTTCTGTTTCTTGAATTCTTAGAATCACACTTATGGGGCCTGTTCATACCACTCCAAAATAGTTGGCTGATAGACAGGGAAAGCAAAAGTCGGAGAACCATTTTTAGCGATCGCAATTTTTATTTTTATTTTTAATTTTAACCTCTTGAGCTTAGTAATAAAAGAAAATCGCTCCCAAAATTTTTTTTTTTGAAAAGGGCAACAGAATATATCTATATATATATATATATATAAATCGCTCCCAAAAATAGTAACCAAATGCATCCTAAATTAGTGGACAGGTATTCCTCGGAAACCAACTGATTGTCATTGGCCCCTCACAACGATATAGTGTGATCACCATTGGTTGGTTTGAACCATCCATTGGATCTCTTTTTGTCGAAAAACCATGCCTATCTTTCAATCTAACCTATAAATATATATAATTTTTTTATTGTTCAATTCCAACCCTTTCTTATACATATTTTTCTGACGTATATGTTCAAATTAAGAGAAAAGAAAAATATTAATGGATGTTTGGATCCGATGGTCGACATGACTCTTGGTCCATCGGATATCCAAACAGAGCCTATCAAGTTTCTTGGGGGTTCCACGCGAAAGCAATGATCCCACATCTGAAAAGTAGTAGGATCTGGATCGGCTTTATAAGCAATGATACATGCAGAATACAAACAACTCTCGGGATCGATAGATATCCAATTACTATCTATCATGTTAGACCTAAAATCGGTAACAGGTACAGCAGTGGCGTAAGAACAGAGAGCGAGTGATGAGGGAGATTGAGTATGAGACCTGAGTGCTTAGTCCTGAGTGCTTAGTCCTGCACAAGGCAAACGAGGTCAGAAGACCAGACCGGATTTTACTCCGGACAGGTCCTTCGACACTCAAGTCAGTATGAGCAAGAGTGAAGGGAAATGTCAGAGAGTTTAGGGAGAAGAGGGTTTTTTTTTTTTCATTACCCATTAGTCTGAGCTTTAGTCCCCTATTTATAAGGAAAATCTGTTGAGGTGTCCTGGACAGGTGTCCAGGACAGGTGGTAGCCTGTGAGAGGCTGGATCTCACCTACTCTGAACAGGTGGCAGCCTGTGAGAGGCTGGGTCTCACCTACTCTGGGACAGGTGGCAGCCTGTGAGAGGCTGGGTCTCACCTACCCTGGGACAGGTGGCAGCCTGTGAGAGGCTGGTGTTTTCACACCCCATCAGTTGCCCCCCAGTTTTCCAAGTCATTGAAGGACTTGGGAAAGTGTGATCACTCGTTTTTCTGGATGGGGAGACGTTGTTCGGGGGTGAATCGAAGAATTTAGCACGGAGTCCGGAGTTCGCAGTCCGGATTTCGCAGTCCGGAGTTCGGAGTTCGCAGTCCGGAGTACGGCTTCAACCGGACTGGGTTCTGATGCTTTACAGAATGCTCAATATCCGGAGTTCGGAGTTCGGAGTTCGGAGTCCGGAGTTCGCAGTCCGGATTTCGGAGTTCGCAGTCCGCAGTCCGGAGTACGGCTTCAACCGGACTGGGTTCTGATGCTTTACAGAATGCTCAATATCCGGAGTCCGGAGTTCGCAGTCCGCAGTCCGGAGTTCGCAGTCCGGAGTACGGCTTCAACCGGACTGGGTTCTGATGCTTTACAGAATGCTCAATATCCGGAGTTCGGAGTTCGGAGTCCGGAGTTCGCAGTTCGGAGTCCGGAGTTCGCAGTCCGGATTTCGGAGTTCGCAGTCCGCAGTCCGGAGTTCGCAGTCCGGAGTACGGCTTCAACCGGACTGGGTTCTGATGCTTTACAGAATGCTCAATATCCGGAGTCCGGAGTTCGCAGTCCGCAGTCCGGAGTTCGCAGTCCGGAGTACGGCTTCAACCGGACTGGGTTCTGATGCTTTACAGAATGCTCAATATCCGGAGTCCGGAGTTCGCAGTTCGGAGTCCGGAGTTCGCAGTCCGCAGTCCGGAGTTCGCAGTCCGGAGTACGGCTTCAACCGGACTGGGTTCTGATGCTTTACAGAATGCTCAATATCCGGAGTCCGGAGTTCGGAGTTCGGAGTTCGGAGTCCGGAGTTCGCAGTTCGGAGTCCGGAGTTCGCAGTCCGGATTTCGGAGTTCGCAGTCCGCAGTCCGGAGTTCGCAGTCCGGAGTACGGCTTCAACCGGACTGGGTTCTGATGCTTTACAGAATGCTCAATATCCGGAGTCCGGAGTTCGCAGTTCGGAGTCCGGAGTTCGCAGTCCGCAGTCCGGAGTCCGCAGTCCGGAGTACGGCTTCAACCGGACTGGGTTCTGATGCTTTACAGAATGCTCAATATCCGGAGTCCGGAGTTCGGAGTTCGGAGTCCGGAGTTCGCAGTCCGAATTTCGGAGTTCGCAGTCCGGAGTTCGGAGTCCGGAGTACGGCTTCAACCGGACTGGGTTCTGATGCTTTACAGAATGCGCCATATCCAGTCCGGAGTTCGGAGCGGACTGCTTTTTGTCGTTTTGTAGAACGCGTCATATCCAGTCCGGAGTACGGAGCTCCAGTTCGGCTGGAAGTGGAGTCCGACTGGAAGTGGAGTCCGGTTCGGACCGGACTGCTTTTTGTCGTTTTGTAGAACGCGTCATATCCAGTCCGGAGTACGGAGCTCCAGTTCGGCTTGAGATGAGCTGGAGTTTTGTAGAACGCGTCATATCCAGTCCGGAGTACGGAGCTCCAGTTCGGAGTTCCAGTTCGGCTGGAAGTGGAGTCCGGCTGGAAGTGGAGTCCGGCTCGGACCAGACTGCTTTTTGTCGTTTTGTAGAACGCGTCATATCCAGTCCGGAGTACGGAGCTCCAGTCCGGAGTACGGAGCTCCAGTTCGGCTTGAGATGAGCTGGATTTTGTCCTGTAGCGCTTTGCGCCATATCCAGTTCGGCTTGAGATGAACTGGATTTTGTCCTGTAGCGCTTTGCGCCATATCCAGTTCGGCTTGAGAAGAACTGAATTTTGTCTTGTAGCGAATCTCACCGAGTCCTGGTCGGCCTGAAATGAACTAGATTTTGTCCTGTAGCGCTTTGCGTCATATTCAGTTCGGCTTGAGATGAACTGGATTTTGTCCTGTAGCGCTTTGCGCCATATCCAGTTCGGAGTACGGAGCTCCAGTCCGGTGTATGGAGCTCCAGTTCGGCTTGAGATGAGCTGGATTTTGTCCTGTAGCGCTTTGCGCCATATCCAGTTCGGCTTGAGATGAACAGGATTTTGTCCTGTAGCGCTTTGCGCCATATCCAGTTCGGCTTGAGATGAACTGGATTTTGTCCTGTAGCGCTTTGCGCCATATCCAGTTCGGCTTGAGAAGAACTGAATTTTGTCTTGTAGCGCTTTGCGCTATATCCAGTTCGGATTTTGATGAACTGAATTTTGTCTTGTAGCGCTTTGCGCTATATCCAGTTCGGATTTTGATGAACTGAATATAGCGCAATCAGCTAAAAGACGAAATTGAATTTTGTCTTGTAGCGAATCTCACCGAGTCCTGGTCGGCCTGAAATGAACTGGATTTTGTCCTGTAGCGCTTTGCGTCATATCCAGTTCGGCTTGAGATGAACTAGATTTTGTCCTGTAGCGCTTTGCGCCATATCCAGTTCGGAGTACGGAGCTCCAGTCCGGTGTATGGAGCTCCAGTTCGGCTTGAGATGAGCTGGATTTTGCTGCGCTATATCCTGTCCGGCTTGGGCCGGTCTTATTTTTGTCGCGCGATATCCTGTCCGGCTTGGGCCGGTCTTATTTTTGTCGCGCGATATCCTGTCCGGCTTGGGGAACAGATGAACCTTCTTCAGGTTGAGTTTTACCCACGCGTTATATCAGTCTGGCCGGAGATGACCAAGTTTATTGAACTTGGGTTTTTGCAAGGGTTTGGTTTTCTGCCCGGGCCCGTTTCTGACTAGAAGTGCGCTTCCGATCTTTGTGGAGGCGAGCCGTGGCGAACCAAGTAGCGAGTACCCAGTTTTAGCGAACTGGATTTCCAGATATAAATACCCAAGTTTTGTGAACTGGGTTTCCAGATATAAATACCCAAGTTTTGTGAACTGGGTTTCCAGATATAAATACCCAAGTTTAAGAACTGGGTTTCCAGATATAAATACCCAAGTTTAAGAACTGGGTTTCCATATATAAATACCCAAGTTTAAGAACTGGGTTTCCAGATATAAATACCCAAGTTTTGTGAACTGGGTTTCCAGTGAGTACCCAAGTTTTGTGAACTGGGTTTCCAGTGCGTACCCAAGTTTAAGAACCGGGTTTCCAGTGAGTACCCAAGTTTTGTGAACTGGGTTTCCAGTGCGTACCCAAGTTTAAGAACCGGGTTTCCAGTGCGTACCCAAGTTTAAGAACCGGGTTTCCAGTGAGTACCCAAGTTTTGTGAACTGGGTTTCTAGTGAGTACCCAAGTTTTGTGAACTGGGTTTCCAGAGCGTACCCAAGTTTAAGAACCAGGTTTCCAGTTCGTCCCTTACATCGAGTAGTTCGATTAGCAGTGATTCCACTGCATTTTTGCTTTTGAGTGCCATTGCATAGCACTCCCTGGACTGAGGTTGATCTCCTCGAACTTCACCCACACCATTGGGGGTTATGAACTTCATTTTTTGGTGGTAGGCTGAGGCGACTCCACGGATCAAGTTCTGGCCAGGCCGTCCTAAGATAGCGTTGTAGACCGAGGTGGCCTTTACTACCAGAAAGTTGACCATGGCGAATGCTTGACAAGGTGAGTCTCCGACTAGGACAGGGAGCTCAATCTGCCCCACCACTTTCACGACCTCTCCGGAGAAGCCAAATAAATCTGAGTTCGCCGGCTTTAGACGGTCGTCGCCTATCATCATTTTTTCAAAGGCGTGGTAGTATAGAATGTCTGCTGAGCTTCCGTTGTCCACGAGGATTTTCTTCACCTCCCAGTTGGCAACGAGCATGGTTAGAACCAGTGCATCGTCGTGGGGGAGGATAAGGTTGTCCAGATCTGCATCCGAGAAGGAGATCTCATTCTCCGTTCTCGACTTTTTGCTGGTAGTGTGCACGGCGTTAACTCGCCTTGCATATGCTTTGCGAGCGGTAGAGGAGGTGCCCCCAGCGGCAGGCCCACCCATAATTGTACCAATGACCCCCCTTGGCTGAGATCGGGGTGCCTCAGGTTGTGCATTGGGCAGCTGAGGGGTTTTGTCCCGAGCAGGGGGCTGTTGTGATTTCGGAGGGCTACGGCCCTGGGGGCTCTTTCCTCTACGCTCTTGGTTGCGATTGTCAGTCCGGATATACTTTTTCAAATAACCCCGGCTGATGAGCTACTCAATTTCCTCCTTGAGTTGCCAACAATCATCTGTGTCGTGGCCGTGGTCTTTGTGGGACCGGCAGTACTTCGAAGGATCTCTCCTGTTTCCTTTGGAGATCATTCTAGGTGGCCACTTCACGAACTCCTCCTCACTGATTGCCGCCAGTATGAGCTTTCTGGAGGTATTGAGAGGCGTGAAGTTCTCTTCTCTTCTCTGAGGGGGTGGAGACTTCTCTTTTCTGGGAGGTTTATCCTCCATGCGCTATTTAGGCAGATTCTTCTCTTCAGAGGTTATCCTCCGATTTGAGTTAAGAGCTGCTAGTGTTTCTTCCACCGTTATGTACTCCTCCGCCCCGGCCATGAGATCCGCCAGTGAATGCGGATTTTGTCGAGCCACAGCTCGACGGAAATCGTTGGACCGGGCGCCTGCGAGGAGCGCATTCATTGCTGCTGAGGGATCTAAATTTGGCACTTGAAGTGCCTCCCTGTTGAATCGGCGGACGAACACCTTCAGAGGCTCGTTGTCTTTCTGTCGCAAGGCCATCAGGGAAGCTGTTGTTTTCTTTGGCCTGCGGCTGCTCATGAAGTGGCGGACGAGGTCCTTTCCAAAATCGTCAAAATTGTTGATGGAGTTTGGTTTAATCCTGGAGTACCAGTCTCTTGCCGCGCCAGTTAACGTTGTTGGAAACGCTCTGCAGATGAAGACATCAGAAGCTCCGTGGAGGAGCATCATTGTTCTGAATGTCTCCAAGTGATCCACGGGGTCTGTGGTGCCGTCGTACTGGGGGACGGCTGGCATTTTAAACCCTCTGGGTGCTGGGGCACCCAGAACATCATTAGTGAACGGCGTTCTACTTGAGAACGCCCTGGAGGCGGGCCGGCTCTGGTCCTTCGCCAGTTCCTCTATTCTATGGTCCATGTCCTCCATTCTCTGTAGCAGGGGATCCGTTCTGTGGTCCCGGGACCTGATTCTTCCCACAGATCGGCTTGCCGCGGAGCCGGACTGACTCTCCGGACTCCTACGACGAGGCCGGGACTTTACTTGTGGTGCATGCTCTTCGTGAGCTCGGGGCTTCTGTGCAGAGCGGGACCTCGACCTTTGGCGGCGATGAGGCTCCGTCTGTGCGTGCCTAGCTGCGGAGTGATGAACTTGTCTGGCGGAGTGGTGAGTTTGGCCCTCCCCATGGCGTGATGACTCTCCCCTGTGGACATCTGGCCTTTCCTGGCCAGATCGTAGAGCTTCTGGAGGAGGTTGGGGAGGCGCCTGCAGTAGCTGCTGGTACTGCCCGACAAGGGTTGTCATCTGCTGAAATAGAGCTTGAACTTGCTCCGGAGTGGGCAGAGGGTTAAGATGTTCTGAGCGAGCAGGGCTCTGCTCGGCGGTAGCAGAAGCTGCTACTACTAGCGAGGCAATTCGCTCGCTCCAGGTTCTGCGAGGTAGCACGGCTTGATCAGTCCGTGTAGTAGGGATCCGCGCGCTCTTGCGCCCTGCCATTTTTTGTGAGATGCGTAAGAACAGCTTTTAGTTCTGGGGTCCCACGGATGGCGCCAATCTGTTAGACCTAAAATCGGTAACAGGTACAGCAGTGGCGTAAGAACAGAGAGCGAGTGATGAGGGAGATTGAGTATGAGACCTGAGTGCTTAGTCCTGAGTGCTTAGTCCTGCACAAGGCAAACGAGGTCAGAAGACCAGACCGGATTTTACTCCGGACAGGTCCTTCGACACTCAAGTCAGTATGAGCAAGAGTGAAGGGAAATGTCAGAGAGTTTAGGGAGAAGAGGGTTTTTTTTTTTTCATTACCCATTAGTCTGAGCTTTAGTCCCCTATTTATAAGGAAAATCTGTTGAGGTGTCCTGGACAGGTGTCCAGGACAGGTGGTAGCCTGTGAGAGGCTGGATCTCACCTACTCTGAACAGGTGGCAGCCTGTGAGAGGCTGGGTCTCACCTACTCTGGGACAGGTGGCAGCCTGTGAGAGGCTGGGTCTCACCTACCCTGGGACAGGTGGCAGCCTGTGAGAGGCTGGTGTTTTCACACCCCATCATATCAAAATAACATAAACAATCACCGGTGAAGGGGATATGAAAATAAAGAGAAATGCTCACATGATGAGAGGAATCCATTCCGTCGCGTCTTTAATTCAAGAGAACAAGCTACAGCTACAAAAAGTAAATGACAGTGTAGGAAATGTAAAGATAAAAGATAACATGCTAAGGCGGCTTGTTTCGAGGCAGTCGTTCCTTTTTATAGTTTTTCACTCTTAACTGCTCACCCATGTCCCATGTTTTTTGAGAGGGAACTTGTAATAACCATCTACTTCAGCTTCAAACTTTCACAAGTCCCCTTGTTTAAAGATAATTGCTACCTCCATCTTCTGAGAAATGGCAGCTGGCGTGCAACTTCTTTGACTTTGTCGGACAAGTCACCTATCGGTAGCTTGAACTCCCGTCTCTGATTTCAACTTCAAAATGGGTGTGAACAATGTAATATAGACATGATACAGATATGATCCCTAAATTGTATGGATTGGAGAAAAGAAAACGAGGTTGCGAACGAGAACCCCAAAATCCATCTATAGGCATCAAAGAAGAGAAAAACAATGGGAATGGTGACGCCTAATCCAACAATAGATAAGGGAGAATCCTAAATGTAGGGAAGTGCTCCATTTGGTTGCCGGATTTTTTTTGGTTCTTGGGGCTTAGAAAATCCACGTTTGGTTGGTGGGCCCAAAATAATCCTAAGAACCAAAATAACTCCGCATGAAACCCCAGGAAGGAAAAAAAAATACTCCCAGGAACTAAAAATAAGCTTGCAGAAGAATTGTTTTTCTTCCCATCAATTCAAGCAACCAAACAAACATGGGATTTTTATTTTACCGGGATACTTCCAGGGAGTTTTTTTTCCCACCAATCTCCCAGGAAGTTTTTTGTTCCACAAAAATCCCAAAAACCAAAAAAATTCCGGCAACCAAACGGAGGGAAGAGTCCGAGTGGAGGCTAAATTCTGTTCTCAGTCGATTTTGAGAATTCTGATGTCATTATTTTTTAAAAAGGTCTTATTTTATCTGAACTCAACTACAATGTTTTGAAGTATGCTTTTATGTTCAAAAATAGAAAATAGAAAATTATCCGTATGGTCCATGTAATCATCCATAGGCATCTTAACAAGGTCAATGGAGAAAGAAATGATAAGTTTTAACAATTTGAAGACCGACTAAACAAACAAGATTATTTCTAGTGACTAAAGTATGCCGTTAAATAAAACTTTTTTTGACCTTATTGTTATGCTTTGATAGGAATTAAAGAAATGCTCACATTACATGTTTCCTCATGTTAGGCTCGTGCTGTGATTCTTTATACTTGTAACATTTTTCTTTACTTGTTTCTTTACTCATGTTTATTTACTATATCGTTTATTTATATTCAATAGGATGTGTAACATTAGCCTCTTTTGATTTAAGAAATAACATGAAGGGGAAGGTTCTATGAAGTCATGTAAATGCATGTCAAAGATGTATTCTTATGCTTTTCACGCCAGTATTTTCTAGAAAGAGAAATTATAAGGTGGTCAACCGTCAAGTTGGTGTGGGCAGTACCACAAAAGTACCGACCTTGATATTTGATCTAACAGCAGCATCCTAAATTGTGGGCTGTTGTTGGATCAAATATCAAGAGCGGTACTGCCCCACACGGGACTTCATAGTCGGGCACCATATAAAAACTCTTATAGAAAATGAAAAAAAACCGATGATCCGAATAGTGACCACAAATCTTGCCCATTGCCATTGACCCCACCTTATGTCTCATTTCGGTCAAGAATAGCTAAACAATTGATTTTAATAATCCTTTATATTGCCCGCTTGGCATGGGAAGATGATCTATAAGATCAACGGTATCAATTCATACATGTCCTCATGGAGGACCCAAATATTGATTGATCGTTAAGTACGATCGTGGATGGACACTCTCCACCAAATCGAATACTGTTTTTCATATGAGGTATGCTAAACTCAAGGGAGCCCTTGCAAATTGGGCTGAAAGGGCGTCCCTATTGGCTACAAGTCACCAAAGTGCGTTTAATATTCTTTGACTTGGTGCCATCATAAATACACGATGGTGACGTGCAACCAATGGGGGCACCCTTCTAGCCCACTTTTGGGAGGGCACCCCTATGGTAAGCATTCCTCTTTTGTAAGCCCAAAGTTCACGCCTGCCAATCTTCTTTGTCTTGATGATTCCAAACACAAGTTGGTTCGTATTGTTATTAGTAATATGTTTGATGTTTAAGTGCAAGTATTGGTAGGGGTGAGCATTATTCGGTTATATCCGAATAATGCTTTATCTCTTCTTTCCTTTATCTCTTCTTGAGCGTAGGAGATAAGCAAATGAACAGAGCCCAGCCACCACCACTAAGAGAAGGGCAGTCCAAGAGGACATGGTAACCATGGCTCTAGAAAAGCAACACCTCCACCCCTCCATTAGAGATCTGCAATGTTTTTATATACTAGTCAATCAACAAGTGGGATGATAATGGAGGTATCTTTAAGTGTTGCACGTGGTCAAGTGTGAGCCCGTACCTCTCCAAAGTCCTTCCTATTATGATAAGAAAAAAGACAAAAAAAAGGTTATTTTATAGCAAATTGGGGCCTAATCGTGTCGACCCACCATAAAAAAAAACTCAAAAATAGATAGTGAAAATTCTTCATCACGAGCGTTGTCCAGTGTAGTTTGGACCTTTCTACATTCTAAATTGGCAACCACAATAATTTATTTTTCCATCACTGTTGACATTGTCACCCATAATTTATTTTTCCTTGTCTTTTGCGCCCTGCATGAATAGACCCGGACAGGAGAAATAAGTTGTCATATTGTTATATGAAGTCATTGAAATTTTATGTTAGTCTTTTTGAAAACTATATTATGATATAACGAGTTTCAAATGCATACAATGACTGTGAATGTTCCAATAGAGGACATTACCTTTCATATATTTTATTAGAGGGATGCTAGATTCACAGGCGCCCTTGCCAAAAAAAGGAGCAAAGGGTGCCCTTATTGCTCAGATTCCATTTAAGACAACTGCGATCGTAATTTTCTATGCCATCTTAAATGGAATCTGACCAATGGGGGTGCCCCTTGCTGGCTTGTTTGGAAGGGCGCCTGTGAGTCTAGAATTCCTCATTTAGAGATATAAATTTCCTCTCACGAGTAATTTATTTTTTACTCCTTATGGATAGGCTAAATAATTTCCAACGTAGGCCTTTGGATGCTCCAGTGAGAAGAAGTGACTCGTGCGAAGTTGATGGAGTAAAAAGAGGTAGGGGCAGACAGAAAACAACATGGGTAGAAAGACTTGACGGCTAGGAACATAACAGAGAACATGACCTTGGATAGGATAGAATGGAAGAAAATGGTCCATGCAGACGAACTCAACTAGTGTCAGGATTAGACTTAGTCATTTTGAGTCGAATAGATCCTTTCACCTTCTTCATAAAATTTTTCTAAAGGATTTCATTAGCCGACCCCAACTAGTTTGGGACAAAGGCTTAGTTGAGTTGAGTGTGGATAGGCTAAATAATATCCATTTTTGTCGAATTTTATTTTTTCCCTCAGAAAATCTATATTTTTCTTTATCCTATATAATAAGAATAATCCAAATTTAGTTACAATATTATTACACTTAAAATCTCAAAATTAAAAATCAAACACTAAATTATCTAATAAGTCGATCTCATAAACTCCACATGTTCCTTATACAATCTGGAGAGAAGCATTTTGTCATTGGATCTGTAATCATAGATCAGGTATAAATGTTTGTAGAGGAACTCTAAACTGAAGGGCGCCCTTGCAAAATAGGGGTGAAAGGGCGCCCCCATTGGTTGTAGTCTTGTAGATCACCAATGTGCATATAGTGTTCTTTGACTTTTCATCCTATTTAATTCACATTGGTGACTTACAACAATGGGGGCACTTTTTATCCCTTTTCTGCAAGGGCACCCTTCATTTTAGAACTCCTCATTTTTTAAGGGAAATGACAAATGCGCCCATTTTCATCACATGGAAATCAAATCCGTTGAATCTTTTTGACATGAAGTACATCAGCCCCTTTGCAGTCATCGATACACTGCAGCTGGGTGTCCCGGGTAATGAAAAGTGGCGCATTTATCATTTCCCGTTTTTAATAGTCATCTAATGATCAAAAATGTAGTTTCGAACATGGTACTTTATTTCGAGTTTTTATATGGTGCCCGACCATCAAGTACCGTCAAAACGTTACCACCCTTGATATTTGATCCAAGCACACTTTTTAAGATGCTGCTGTTGGATCAAATATATATCAAGGGTGGTATGTCCTTGATATTTGACGGCTTCATGGTCGGCCACCATATAATTTCTCCTTTATGTCAATGTGCTTTTTTCTATTGTCATTGTCATTGTTCTCATAGATGAAAATTGTAGCGAAATCATCAGAATAGAGAACCAATGGCCTAGAGATTGAGTATACAACTCAAAGCCCGTGATATAATTTCACAATCCTAATGCCTAAGTATACAGTAGCCTCATAACACATAACAAACTCTTTCTTTGCAGTAGAAGTGGGTACACCACTTTGGGCCTTTTTAGATAATACCTCTCGCTAGTAAGTAAACATGCTCAAATTGCTTAAAAAAACTACTCAGCAAAATATTATTGAGATCCACAAAGGCGATAAGTTGGAATAGCCAATAGATGGTTAGCTCTAGGCACTACGAGACTAAATTTCTCTGTCATGTCCAAATCAGCTGGGGACATTCCATTTGGAAGCTCCCAATCAAAGCAATGAACCAATTGTGCCAATACAAATTGAACCACAGTGAGGCCCAATTCCAATCCAGGGCAACTTCTTCGTCCAGACCCAAAAGGAATAAGTTGGAAATGGTGACCCCTGATATCTACATCGGTGCCCATGAACCTCTCAGGATAGAATTGTTCGGGGTTGGGCCATGCATCAGGGTCTCTCCCAATTGCCCAACAATTTATGATGATACGAGATTTTTTCGGAATGTATAATCCATTAACCATGCAGTCTTCTATGGCCTCGTGAGGAGCGAACAAGGGTGCCACAGGGTGGAGCCTCATGCTTTCTTTCACCACCATGTGTAAGTACTTCAAGTTAACCAAGTCTGTCTCCTCCACGACTCGATCCATACCCACCACACTCTCCAACTCTTCTTGGACCTTTTTCATCACTTGTGGATTCCTAAGGAGCTCCGAGAGAGCCCACTCGATTGAGCATGATGGTGTATCCATTCCTCCCAAAAGCATATCCTACGGAAAAAAATATTTATTTCACATGGTTCATGTACACAAGCTTATAATATATAGATTGGATTGCTAATTAAATTATGTTTCCTTACCAGCAGGATTCCTTTGATACTTGTTCGATCGACTTGGAAGTCGGTGTCCTTTGATTCCATGAGCGATAACATGACATCGACGAAATCCTTATGATTCATCAAGTTACTGGCATGGATGTGATCATCAATGATTTTCTCCAAGAAGTCATCCAAGAGCTTGGCAATGGTTTTCATGCGGCGCCTCAGCCCTTGAAGATCTAGTGCCTCAAGATAGGGGATATAATCGGCTACATTGAAAACCGCTGCCAATCTGAGTGTTTCTTGGAGGACTGTTTTGAAGCCCCCATCTTCCAAATCCTTATCCATGTACTTCTTTCCAAACACCATCATACATGTTATATCCGCGCCAAGAGATGACACCTTAGCACTAAGATCAATAGCAACACGAGAATTGGAGATACCTTTGATCGACTTGATAAGGAGGGCCACCTCTTCTCTCCTCATGGACTTGAATGCATCGATCTTAAGATGGCTAAGCAACTCTGAGGTGCAAAATTTGCGCGCGTTACGCCAATAAGGGCCATAATTGGCGAAAACAATATCTTTTCGGTTGTAGGCCATGTATTTCCCGGCCGCGCTGAATGGCCTACCGGCGAACACAAGGTCATGTGTTTTAAGGAACTCTTGGGCTTCCTTTGGGGAGGAGACGACCACGGTCGGGACTAGGCCTAGGCGTATGTACATGATGGGGCCATAATCTTTGGCTAATCTATGGAGGTCGTGATGAGGGAGTGCTCCCAACCTGTGAAGGTTCCCTAAAACAGGTAGTCCTAGAGGACCAGGAGGTAACTTCTTTCCTTTTCCTCTTCTAGCTTGTATGAGATAGGCAAATGACAAGATCCCTGCCAACATTACCAAGAGAAGGGCAGTCCAAGTGGACATGGTAGCAATGGCTCTGGTTAAGCAACCCCTTGACTCCTCTATTATTATTCCTTCTTTCTTGAGTTCTGCAACTCTGTTCTTATAAACAAGACAATAATTAAGAAGGCAGAAGTTAGAGTGGGTGTATCATTAAAT
Source organism: Tasmannia lanceolata (assembly GCF_043159265.1). Taxonomy (NCBI): domain Eukaryota; kingdom Viridiplantae; phylum Streptophyta; class Magnoliopsida; order Canellales; family Winteraceae; genus Tasmannia; species Tasmannia lanceolata. The sequence goes on from NW_027518692.1 coordinate 51,903,669, forward strand.
TTCCTACGCTGCCAATATTGAATCAAATACTGAAATAAGACGCCATATCTTTATGGGAAGTTATTGAAAATCAGGATTGGGGCCTACCTCATTTGAAAGTCCTTTTTTTTTTTATGGGTAAGCTGGGGTTAGGCAGACCCCAACCAGATATATTGATGAGAAAAAAGATACATCATTTGAAAGTCCTTGCTGCTATGACTAGATTCGCACCCTCCCTACTATTATCCATCAAAAATTTTCAAGTACAATATTCAAACAAATAAGTTCAGGATTGGAGCCTACCTCATTTGAAAGTCCTTGAGGACAGATATCAATCCAGATTTACCTCTAAAAAAAGAAAAAAATTCTTTTAATAAAAGCCGGCACATGGCTGGTTCAAGTGTTTGTACCTAGAAAAAAATGATGTTGAAGTCAGCCATGCAGAAAAATCAAGGATCAAAGAATCAAGCTTTGATACACTTGGTCAGCACAACTAAGAAGCAATACCCACAAAAGACACATCACAAAGGAAGGGGGAGAGAGAGAGAGAGAGCGATTTCTCTTCTAAAATTTATTCACAAATAAACTCACGTATACACTTTTCTCACCGGAACGTTCTCACTTTCTTCTTTACAACTCTACTGTTCACACTTTTTCTCTTCTTTGCTTCTACTACTCGTTTTTGGCATGTACTGCCTTTTTATAAACATAGAAAAGGAAAAGCCGAGTTTTTATATGGTGTAAGCCCTTATAGTCTCTTTTTTAATTTTTTAAGTACTGTGCGGAACACATCATAGGATGATCCAAACCGTCCATAAGATGTAACACAACGTAAATAGGTTGTTCGCCAAAAATCGTTCCCATAGGATGATCCCAACCCTCCGTTATAGATCGGATTGCCGCTCTATATTTATAATGAATAGGGTGTTCTATACATGGAAGAGTACAGCATGTCATATCTCCTACTGTCATGATTACAATCAATCAATATAAGGAAGAAAATAAAATACAAAGAATGAATAAAATATTCTCTTTCCCAGCCTGGCATTAATTGGAAAGGCATTCCTTATTTGGCTAGTCAATCAATCAATATAAGGAAGAATATAAAATACAAAGAATGAATAAAATATTCTCTTTCCCAGCCTGGCATTAATTGGAAAGGCATTCCTTATTTGGCTAGTCAATCAATCAATATAAGGAAGAATATAAAATACAAAGAATGAATAAAATATTCTCTTTCCCAGCCTGGCATTAATTGGAAAGGCATTCCTTATTTGGCTAGTCAAGGGTGACAACATCAATCCTTATCTTATGATGTTGAAGATATCTTCCTTCCTGGGTTGCTGCCTATTCAAACTAAAACTCTATTCAAAGTCCACCTAGTCAATGATAACTCTAACTAACCACAAAATAGCTTTCCTATTTCAAATCAACTATCTTAACTAAACATAACTCTAAAGCTAAACAGTAACTCCTAATTAAACTAGGACTCCTAGAATAACTAGGACTCAAGTACTAACATGACCCACATCCACGCATGTGGGCCCGCACCGTGCCGTGCCGTGCCAGCCCGTCCCCTCCGGCAAACGTGTAGACGAGTCAGCGATGACTCTCAAACAAGCCACTGTACATAGAGGTACTTTTTAGATAAAGATATGTATAATAGAAAAGAACAGAATGCGGAAAAAGATTTCAAACTACTACGATTAGTTTTGGACTTTAGTTCAAAATAAGCATGAATCTTGAAAAAGTGGATGAAAAAAGACTCTATTGCCCTTCCTGGCAACATTAGAGCCTAGATAGCCTCCTCGGATTTGTTACACGAGAGTACACATCAACATATCGCTCGCCTCTATAAGAGATAGTCGTTGCCGTTCATAGAGTGGGGAAACCGCCGGTTCGACTACATTAATAAACGATGGTTCGATTAGTGGATATAACGGTTCGAGTGGGAAAAACGGCAATATATTTAATAACATTGCTGTTTTAGATTAGTGCGATCAATTAATCAACGATGGTAGAACTTAGCCGTTCTTAATGGTAGAATTTCCATGGAGGAAATCGATATGTATTAAATGCTAGCCCATTATATTATTATCTTCCGTTTTTAAGAGATCTTGAGTATTAAATAGGACCGTGTCGCGGGACTCAGTGGGCAAGTGAGTAGTAGCCGGGTATGACCGTCTAAGAGAAGGGCAGTCCAAGTGGACATGGTAGCAATGACTCTTGATTCCTCTATTATTATTATTCCTTCTTTCTTAAGCCCTCGAACTTTGTTCTTATAAACAAGACAATGATTAAGAAGGCAGAAGTGAGAGTGGGTGTATCATTAAATTTCCAACGCTGTCAATATTGAATCAAATACTGGAATAAGACGCCATATCTTCATGGGCAGTTATTGAAATTCAGGATTGGGGCCTACATTATTCGAAAGTCCTTGCTCTGACTAGATTCACTCCTCCCCTACTATATTAAAAAGGGCGGCCAATTCACCTTCCCTACTATATTATGCATCAAATTTTTTCAAGTACAATATTAAAAAAAAAGAAAAAAAAAATCAGGATCGGAGCCTACCTCATTTGAAAGTCATGGCTAAATCAGGTGTCTGTACTTGGATAAAAATGATGTTGACGTTGGTACTTTTTAGATAAAGATATGTATAAGAGAAAAGGACCGATTGCAGATAAAGATTCCAAACTACTAAGCGGTAGTTTTGGACTTGTTCAAAACTAGGCATGAATCGTGAAAAAGTGGAAGAAAAAAAGACTATTGCCCTTCATAATACCATCAAAGCCCATATAACCTCCTCGGATTTGTTGCACGAGAGTGCACCTCAACATATAGCCCGCCTGTATAAAAGTGGGGGAAACGCTGGTTTGACTACCGTAATAAACGATGGTTCGTTTAGTGGATATAAAGGTTCGAGTGGAAAAATCGATGGCAATATATTTAATAACGTTGATGTTTCTGATTGGGGCGATCGACCACCATAATTAACGATGGTTCAATTAGTAGATATAATGGTTTGAGTGGGAAAAACTGGCGGTATATTTAATAACGTTATCGTTTCTGATTGGGGTGATCGACCACCTTAATCAACGATAATTCAATTAGAAAATATAACGGTTTGAGCGAGAAAAACGATGGCGATATATTTAATAACGTTGTCGTTTCTTATTTAATAACGTTATCATTCTTAGCTTTAGGGTTTCCGTTGGTTGGCAACGACAACGAGAAACATTGCCGGTATAATCATGAAAAAGTGGAGATGATGTCCATGAATTGTAGCGTTGTCATTATTAGTTTTAGGATTTTCATGGGTTGGCAATGACACCGAGGAACGTTGCCTGTATAACTAATAACTTAGCCGTTCTTAATGGTATAATTTCCATAGAGGAAATCGATATGTATTAAATGCTAGCCTATTATATTATTATCTTCTGTTTTTAAGAAATCCTAAGAATTATATAGGACTGTGTCGCAGGACTCAGTGGGCAAGTGAGGAATAGCCAGGTATGACCGTCGAAGACATTTGTCGTATTTCAATTGACTGAAAGTGTGAAACTACCAACTACTCCAAAAGCTTAAGCCGTTGGAGAAGGCCTTATTTAATCTTTTATACTTTAACACTCCCCCTCACGTGTGGCCCCTCTTCTTAAGGTTTACTTACACGTGGCACATGTGGCCCCTCTTTTTTTGGGTTGGCCATTACATTTGGATGTTTTAATATTAAGTAGGGTTGAACTCAGACCTTTGCTCTGAATATCATGTGAAACAAGGAATTACTCCAAAAGCTTTATACTTTAGCAGAGAGATCATTGTGAGGGATTTCATGTGAACTTTAATTATGTTAATATGGACAATAGTTAATTAGTAGTGGCTTTATCAGAGTCAAGATATAGTATTGATTTAATGAAAGGAAGATTTGAGCTGCTCTGTTTACAGCTATAGACGTATAGTGATTCTGTTAACCATGCATGCCCAGGGATGGGGCGCTGTCGCGTGCCCCCGGTCGTGATCTGGAATCAGGGCGCGACATGAAAATTGCAGCGAAATTTTCCGAATAGATAACCAATGGCTTAGAGATAGCGCCTACGACTCAAAGCTCTGTGATAAAATTTCGTAATCACAATGCCAATGTATAGCATCAAAGCACACAACAAACTATGTCTTTTTTCTTTTTTTTTGAAAATTAAAATTTATTCCGAAAGACAAAGAATACATGAGGGACAAGATGTCCCAGACAGAAAAAGAAATCAGAAAAAAGTACACAACAAACTATGTCTTTATAGTAGCAGCAGCAATAAAACACAACTCCAGGCTTTTTGTTTAGATAATACCTCGCGCCATTAAGTAAACATGCCCAAAATGCTTAACAATTCTACTCTCAGCAGATATTATTGAGATCCCCACGGAGGCGATAAGTAGGAATAGCCAATAGATGGTTAGCTCTCGGTACGACAAGACTAAATTTCTCTGTCATGTCCAAATCAGCTGGGGACATTCCATTTGGAAGCTCCCAATCAAAGCAATGAACCAATTGTGCCAATACAAATTGAACCACAGTGAGGCCCAATTGCAATCCAGGGCAACTTCTTCGTCCAGACCCAAAAGGAATAAGTTGGAAATGGTGGCCCCTGATATCTACATCGGTGCCGATGAACCTCTCAGGATAGAAATCTTCAGGGTTGGGCCACGCATCAGGGTCTCGCCCAATTGCCCAACAATTTATGATGACACGAGAAGTTTTTGGAATGTAAAAGCCATTAACCATGCAGTCCTCCATGGCCTCATGAGGTGCGAACAATGGAGCGACAGGGTGGAGTCTCATGCTTTCCTTCACCACCATGTATAGGTACTTCAAGTTAACCAAGTCTGATTCCTCGACGACTCGATCCAAGCCCACCACACTCTCCAACTCTTCTTGTAACTTTTTCATCACTCGCGGGTTCCTAAGGAGCTCTGAGAGAGCCCACTCGATTTCGCATGCTGAAGTATCCATTCCACCCAAAAGCATATCCTACGAAAAAAAATGGTATTTTACATGGTTTATGCACACAAGCTTAAGTCATAGATCTAATTGCTAATTAAAATCATATTTCCTTACCAACGAGATTGCTTTGATGTTGGTTCTATTGACTTGGAACTCGGTGTCGCTTGATTCCATAAGGGATAACATTACATCAACGAAATCCTTATGATGCGTTCGGTCGCTGGCACGCATATGTTCATCAATGATTTTCTCTAAGAAGTGATCCAAAACCTTGCTAACCTCTTTCATCCGGCGCCTCAGCCCTTGAAGATCTAGTGCCTCAAGGTAGGGGATATAATCAGATACATTAAAAGCCGCGGCCAATCTGAGGGTTTCCTGAAGGATCGCTTTGAATCCCTTCTTGTCCAAATCCTCGTCCTTATACTTCTTGCCAAACACCATCATACATGTTATGTCCGCACCAAGAGATGCGGCCTTAGCACTGACATCGATGGCAATGCGTGATTTCGATTCATCTTTGATAGACTGGATAAGGAGGGCCAACTCTTCTCTTCTCATGGACTTGAAGGAGTCGATCTTAAGGTTGCTAAGCAACTCTAAGGTGCAAAATTTACGTGCCTTACGCCAATAGGGCCCATACTCGGCGAAAACAATGTCTTTGCGGTTGTAGGCCAGGTATTTGCCTGCGCCGCTAACTGACCTACTGGCGAACACATGGTCATAGGTCTTAAGGAACTCTTGTGCAGCTTCAGGGGAAGAGATGAGCACGGCCGGAAATAGGCCGAGGCGCATGTACATAATGGGACCATAGTCCTTAGATAACCTATGGAGGTCACGATGAGGGAGCTCGCCCAACCTATGAAGGTTCCCCAAAATAGGTAGTCCTCTAGGGCCAGGAGGTAACTTCTTTCCTTTACCTCTTCTTGCATTTAGGAGATAGGCAAATGACCATATCCCTGCCACCATTACCATGAGAAGGGCAGTCCAAGATGAGATGAATGCCATAGCTCTGACCAAGTAACACACCACTCCTCTATTATTCTCGAGAGAGAGCTTGCTACTATTTTGTTTTATAATCAAGTCAATTAAGATGGGCCTTTAGGAGAGTGGTTGTATCATTAAAGTTTCAATCCATACGCTCAAATAACCCACCATATCTTTATGAGATGTTATTGAAATTCAGGACTGAGCGCTACCTCATTGGAAAGTCCTTGCTATGACAAAATTGGCTTGTTCACTACTTTATTATACAACTTTTCCACCTCATCAATATTCAGACAAATAAGTAATCCTCCATTAAAGGAAAAGAGGAATGATAGAACGAGGGGCGCCCTTTGAAAAATCAGCTTCAAGGGCCCCCTTATTGGTTGATTTCTGCAAAGTTGATACGGTTTCCACTTTTTTAGGCACCATCCACTTTTTTCAGCAAGACACTTTGCAGAAATTAACCAATAGGCTGGGGGAAGGGGGTTCATTGAAGCTATTTTTTGCGAGGGTTGCCCTTCATTCTATCATTTCTCAAAGGAAAAATATCAAAATTCAGGCGTGAGCACGTCTCGATCCAGATTTACTTGTAAACAACAGAAAAAATTCCGGATGTTTTACCCCGGCGACTCAATGCCATGTATCAAGGTCTGAGTACCCAGGAGTCCGATGAAAATGAAAATATTTAAAAGAACATACGAAAAGAGATAGATACAATAACAAGAACGGTGATTTTCTTCCACACTTAAACATGAATGATCCACTTGAGGAAGTTTAATGTTGTTTTTAATTGTAGAATTAGAGAAAGCCCTTTTATCGATACTTCATTTATCATATCACTCCACCATCCATACGAAAAAGGAAGTTAGACCATGTGTTCTGATTTTATGTCATCCCGAAGGCGATAAGTTGGAATGGCTAATAGTAGTCTGGCTCTTGGGATTGAGAGGCCAAACTCCTCTGTCATGTCCAAGTCACTAGGACACATGCCAATTGGAAGCTCCCAATGGAAGCAATGCACCAATTGCGCTAGTACCAATAGAACCACTGTAAGACCCAATTGCATTCTGGGGCCACCTCTACGACCAGACCCAAATGAAATAAGCTGGAAACCGCAGCCCTTGACGTCGATATTGCTACCAACGAACCTCTCAGGAGAGAATTCTTCCGCATTAGGCCATGCATTCGGGTCCCATCCAATCGCCCAACCATTGATAATGATTCGAGATTTTTTAGGTATATATATAGAAGCCATTAACTATACAATCCTCCAATTAACTCATGAGGGACTAGCAATGGGGCGACGGGGTGGAGCCTTAAGCTTTCCTTTACTACCATGTCCATGTACTCCAAGTTTGCCAGGTCCGACTCCTCCACAGACCGGTCCATGCCAACGGTATAGCCTCTAACTCTTCTTGGAGTTTTTTCATCACTCGCGGATGTCTGAGGAGCTCTGATAGTGTCCATTCAATGGCAGTTGCAGACGTATCCATTCCACCCAGGAGCATATCCTACAAAAGATGGTATTTCCCATTGGAATGAGAGTGCATATTCATTTCGTAATATATTGAATCACAATTTTAAAGGCGTGCTGCAATGCTGCTACTTGAAGATAGTTTGAGCCTCCCAAAGTTTTAAGGATTTTAACAACTTTAACTCCAGGATCCGGGATCCAATTAAGCTAGGTTCAGTCTGATCTCAAAGTGTAGTTTGTAATACCAGACTTACCAATCTTACAAGTGTACACATGAGTATGCTTAAGAATGCCCAATAACCACAGGTTTTATCTCCAATTTAGGAAATAATTTTTTAAATTTCAAACACATGTAATACCTTCCATGGTTATTATGTAAATTCGAACTTCAATTGAGCTAACCATTGTTTAAACTTGTTACAAATATAACGACCAGTTGAAGTTGCTACATACAAATTTTATGTTTCCATTACTTACCAATATGATTGCCTTGGCGTTCATTCAATTGACTTGGAAGTCGGTGTCCTTAGACTCCATTAGCGATACCAAGATATCAGCGAAGTCCTTCTGTTGCTTGCCTTCCCTGGATTGCATGTGCTCATCGATTATCTTCTCGAAGAAATTGTCAAAGACCTTGTCAACATCCTTCAGGAGGGGGCCTAGCCCTTGAAGGTCTAATGCTTCGATAAGAGGAATATAATCAGCCACGTTGAAAGTTGCCACCAACTTCAAACCCTCCTGTATGACTGCTTTGAACCCCCTCTTTTCCAAATCCTCGTCCATGTACTTCTTGCCGAACACCATCTGGCATGTCATGTCTGCTGTGAGAGATGCTACCTTAGCACTCAAATCGACCCAGTGCCAGTCTTGCAGCGTCCTCAATCGAATTGGACTAGGAGGCCCAATTCTTCTCTCCTCATAGACTTGAAGGAATCAATTTTAAGATTGCTAAGCAACTCTAAGGTGCACAATTTGCGAACATATAGGGACCATACTCGTAGAGCACCAAACCAGTGCGGTTGAAAGATATGTGTTTAGCTGCCTCAGTGAAAGGCCTACTGGCAAACATAAGGTCATGAGTCTTGAGGAACTCTTGTGCCGCTTGAGGGGAAGAGACGACCACCGTTGGAACTAAACCAAGTCGCATGTACATGATCGAGCCATATTCATTGACTAACAGATGGAGGTCGCGATGAGGGAGCTCGCCCAACATGTGAAGGTTCCCCAAAATTGGAAGCCCTGGAGGGCCAGGAGGCCAGTAACATGTTTTTTGCCTCGTCCATTGAACTGTCTCTTCCCTTTCCCACTCAGTGCACGTAGGAGATAGGCAAAGGACCATAACCCTGCTACTACTAGCAAGGAAAAACAAGTCCAAAAAGACATGGTAGGCATGGTTCAACCAAAGCAAACACCTTTTTTTCTTCCAACTTAAAGTATAAAAACAAAGGAGAGGTGTTGGCAAGGAATATATTATTTGTGTTGGTACTAACGACTTAATGAGAAGACTTAGTGAGAAGATAATTGAATAAGAGTGGGTTTTGCTCTTGTAATGTGATATATAATACAAACCTATTGGTGCAGATTTGCATTGTGAAGATATGGAGAAAATCATTTTAAGGGCCAACTTCATCCACATCCAAAAAGACCCATGCCCATCATCGAAAACTATGTGATGACGATGTTAACTACACGCTAACCACTATCTGCTTTGGTTATTAGGCACACATCGATGGAGGACCAAATATTTTATTTTTCAAATTCGGATTTGCTAGGCAATTTTGCCGAGAGCCATTTCGCGGCAGACTTTTGCATGGGAGAACAGCCAAGTAAGATGGATTAAATGGATAAGACAAAATCAGCTAAAAAATGAGCCTGTGTGGCTGTTCTCTCATGCAAAAGTTAGCCCCTAATTTGCTTTCCCCAAAATTGCCTACAAATCTCTTTTAAATTTTATTTTCTTTTCTGTTGGAAGATATGTGGCCCAGGAGAAGTCAAGGCAGCTACTATTCGTTTTAGACTGTGACAACCGATTATGGGCCCACAATCGATTGGTTGTAACAATCTAAAATGAACTAGGCCTAAATGTTTTCTTTTTTCTGCCTCACTTACAGCTATATAATGAAAGGAACGACTAACATTTCAATTGTCCACGGCTCATTTGGATCGCTAGAGAACTCATTCGTAGGCCCTGTTCGTTTTAGATTGTGACAACCGATTGTGTGACCATCCCCCACAAATCCAATTAGTGGCTCAAAATTAAACGTGATTTTGAGCCAATAATCAGCTGGGGGCTCACAATCGGGTGTCGCAATCTTAAAAGAACAAGGGCTAATTTTTCTGGTAGCACTCGCGGCAAGCAATTGTTATGAATTCTTTTGCTTTGATCTTTTCTGTTTCTTGAATTCTTAGAATCACACTCATGGGGCCAGTTCATACCACTCCAAAATAGTTGGCTGATAGACAGGGAAAGCAAAAGTCGGAGAACCATTTTTAGCGATCGCAATTTTTATTTTAATTTTTAATTTTAACCTCTTGAGCTTAGTAATAAAAGAAAATCGCTCCAAAAAATAGTAACCAAATGCATCCTAAATTAGTGGACAGGTATTCCTCGGAAACCAACTGATTGTCATTGGCCCCTCACAACGATATAGTGTGATCACCATTGGTTGGTTTGAACCATCCATTGGATCTCTTTTTGTCGAAAAACCATGCCTATCTTTCAATCTAACCTATAAATATATATAATTTTTTTATTGTTCAATTCCAACCCTTTCTTATACATATTTTTCTGACGTATATGTTCAAATTAAGAGAAAAGAAAAATATTAATGGATGTTTGGATCCGATGGTCGACATGACTCTTGGTCCATCGGATATCCAAACAGAGCCTATCAAGTTTCTTGGGGGTTCCACGCGAAAGCAATGATCCCACATCTGAAAAGTAGTAGGATCTGGATCGGCTTTATAAGCAATGATACACGCAGAATACAAACAACTCTCGGGATCGATAGATATCCAATTACTATCTATCAAAATAACATAAACAATCGCCGATGAAGGGGATATGAAAATAAAGAGAAATGCTCACATGATGAGAGGAATCCATTCCGTCGTGTCTTTAATTCAAGAGAACAAGTTACAGCTACAAAAAGTAAATGACAGTGTAGGAAATGTAAAGATAAAAGATAACATGCTAAGGCGGCTTGTTTCGAGGCAGTCGTTCCTTTTTATAGTTTTTCACTCTTAACTGCTCGCCCATGTCCCATGTTTTTTGAGAGGGAACTTGTAATAACCATCTACTTCAGCTTCAAACTTTCACAAGTCCCCTTGTTTAAAGATAATTGCTACCTCCATCTTCTGAGAAATGGCAGCTGGCGTGCAACTTCTTTGACTTTGTCGGACAAGTCACCTATCGGTAGCTTGAACTCCCGTCTCTGATTTCAAATTCAAAATGGGTGTGAACAATGTAATATAGACATGATACAGATATGATCCCTAAATTGTATGGATTGGAGAAAAGAAAACGAGGTTGCGAACGAGAACCCCAAAATCCATCTATAGGCATCAAAGAAGAGAAAAACAATGGGAATGGCGACTCCTAATCCAACTATAGATAAGGGAGAATCCTAAATGTAGGCTCCATTTGGTTGCCGGAATTTTTTTGGTTCTTGGGGCTTTTGTAGAATTTCCGCAGGATTCACCCACGTTTGGTTGGTGGGCCCAAAATAATCCTAGGAACCAAAATAACCCCGCACGAAACCTCAGGAAGGAACCAAAATACTCCCAGGAACCAAAAATAAGCTTGTAGAAGATTTTTTTTCTTCCCAACAGTTCAAGCAACCAAACAAAGCTTTTTTCCCACCATAGTCCGGTCAACCAAACATGGGATTTTTATTTTACCGGAATACTTTCAGGGAGTTTTTTTTCTTACCAATCTCCCAGGAAGGTTTTTGTTCCACAAAAATTCCAAGAACCAAAAAAATTCTGGCAACCAAACGGAAGAGTCCGAGTGGAGGCTAGTGTATGTGTCCTTAAACGTTTATTTTACTTCTTTAGCCGTAGTAAATTCAGTTCTCAGTCGATTTTGAGAATTCTGATGTCATTATTTTTTAAAAAGGTCTTATTTTATCTGAACTCAACTACAATGTTTTGAAGTATGTTTTTATGTTCAAAAGGCTCGTCAGAAATAGAAAATTATCCGTATGGTCCATGTAAACTTCAATAGGCATCTTAACAAGGTCAATGGAGAAAGAAATGATAAGTTTTAACAATTTGAAGACCGACTAAACAAACAAGATCATTTCTAGTGACTAAAGTATGCCGTTAAATAAAACTTTTTTTGACCTAATTGGTACGCTTTGATAGGAATTAAAGCAATGCTCACATTACATGTTTCCTCATGTTAGGCTCGTGCTGTGATTCTTTATAATTGTAACATTTTTCTTTACTTGTTTCTTAACTCATCTTTATTTACTATATCGTTTATTTATATTCAATAGGATGTGTAACATTAGCCTCTTTTGATTTAAGAAATAACATGAAGGGGAAGGTTCTATGAAGTCATGTAAATGCATGTCAAAGATGCATTCTTATGCTTTTCACGCCAGTATTTTCTAGAAAGAGAAATTATAAGGTGGTCAACCGTCAAGTTGGTGTGGGCAGTACCACAAAAGTACCGACCTTGATATTTGATCTAACAGCAGCCTCCTAAATTGTGGGCTGTTGTTGGATCAAATATCAAGAGCGGTACTGCCCACACGGGACTTCATGGTCGGGCACCATATAAAAACTCTTATAGAAAATGAAAAAAAAAAAAAAACCGATGATCCGAATAGTGACCACAAATCTTGCCCATTGCCATTGACCCCACCTTATGTCTCATTTCGGTCAAGAATAGCTAAACAATTGATTTTAATAATCCTTTATATTGCCCGCCTGGCATGGGAAGATGATCTATAAGATCAACGGTATCAATTCATACATGTCCTCATGGAGGACCCAAATATTGATCGTTAAGTACGATCATGGATGGACACTCTCCACCAAATCGAATACTGTTTTTCATATGAGGTATGCTAAACTCAAGGGAGCCCTTGCAAATTGGGCTGAAAGGGCGTCCCTATTGGCTACAAGTCACCAAAGTGCGTTTAATATTCTTTGACTTGGTGCCATCATAAATACACGATGGTGACGTGCAACCAATGGGGGCACCCTTCTAGCCCACTTTTGGGAGGGCACCCCTATGGTAAGCATTCCTCTTTTGTAAGCCCAAAGTTCACGCCTGCCAATCTTCTATGTCTTGATGATTCCAAACACAAGTTGGTTCGTATTGTTATTAGTAATATGTTTGATGTTTAAGTGCAAGTATTGGGGATACATTCAATCAAACATCAAAGTTAAGGACTATGGCATGGATCGAGGCTTTAACCTTTCTTGGAGATCAATTGAGCTAAAGAAAGAAGAAGGGTTGGACCATTCAAGGTGATATTGAGAAGCCCAAGAAAAGGAGAAAAGATCTATGAAGGAAAACCAAGACTTGTTGAAGATTAAGTGAAAGTCTTGAATTAGATTGTACAAATCCAATCTCTTGAAGAATACCATGATAAGGCACTTAAAACACACCCTATTAGGTCCTAAATAGATTGTATAAAGTATGGACAAAATACCTAAAAAGATCAAGCAATATGGAAAACAAATGGACAAATAGGCTTTCGGGCTTTAGGGCAGAGCTCTGCCCTAAGTTCTATCCGGGAACATAATGCATTTTGCCTCTGGCAGGCATTTTCGGGCAGAGCACTGCCCTAAGATTAAGTAAAAGAGTTGTTATATATAAGATGTACATGTATATATTTTTCTCTCAAAAAAATATGGGCAAGCTAAAATTGTACCCTACAAGTATTCTAATCCTTTGATGTTTGGATGTCTTCCTAATTGACCATTGATTTTTGGTTATCGACTTGTCTATTTAAGGGCCCCAATTTGGAGTCTTGGAATTGTCAGATAGGGAGGATTTTTTGAGGCATTGCCCATCCTTAGCAAGGACTAGCATATGGATAGTTTTCAATTTTCATCACCAAGCAACTTCCCTATCTTCTGTATCTATTTTCCATATCGTTCATTGCAATTCGTTACTCAGAATGGGGCTGTTGACAGACCTGATTCGAATCGGATCTAATTATGTCTGTGTCATGATCTATTTGAATCCTAACTCGGTTGAGTCCTACACCATCGAATCCACATATCTTACATTTTGTCTCTGTAACGATCCAATTAAGAATCAGAGGGTCAGTCTAAGTATCCCACTCGATTTATCGTTCCACATTTAAAATTTTGTACAAAATTTTAAGAGGGGCTGCTAGCAAAATGGGAAATCCGTATTGCCAAAAAGATGATGACCCTATTGTGACCTGCGCCCAAAAAAACAAAAGAAACATTGCAGGAATCTCCATAACGCAAAAAAATCAGGGTAAAAATGACCAAATCCATGGTCAGTTACAATTATTTTTCGACAATAGATATCTTGATCTTATCCAATTAAATAATTGTTGTCTATGTGATGAATAATTTCTAGAGGTCCACATCATTTCATTATGTCCCGCCCATTTGGATTTGGATCCACTGAACTGTTGACATTCCTATATGTGCTAGCAATATCAAAACAAGGGATTTGCCAGGTACTTTTGCAGAAAGGCATTTCACAGCTGGTTGTTGCATTAGAGAGCAGCCACCTTGGATGAATTAAATGAATTAGACAATATCTGCTGAAAATTGAAACCATGGGGCTGCTCTCTCATGCAGCAGCCAGCTACAAAATGCCTTTATGCAGAAGTCCCTAGCAAATCTATTGAGGAGATCAGCGGGGAAATTCGATCGGGTTGAGCACAAATTAACGAAAAAATAAAATAAACACATGAAAAGATGAATACTGAGATTTACGTAGTTCGGCCAAGATGCTTATGTCCATGGGCAAGAACAAGATATTCCACTATGAGAAAATTATATACAACTATTCAAGGGTTATAATTGATTAACACAAACCCATAAACCTGCAACAATTTCCTTGTCCTCTCAACCAAGATCGTACCCAAGAGAAACCTAGTAAAATCCACAAGAGAATACCCAAGAAAAACCCACAAGAGAAACCCTTTTACTCTCTTTCTCTTCCTCTCTTTTTCTCTCACCGTCAGCCCAAACCTCCTCTTTCCGCCACATTCTAGTGTGTGTGTGTGAGAGAGAGAGAGACTATTTCTTGGTAAGCATACTAATGAAAACCGACCAAAAGAATTAATTTACAACTATTTCTTGGATAAGCATACTAATGAAAACCAACCAAAAGAATTAATTTACAAGATGTCATCTTCTTGTATTCTTTAGTCCTCAGCAAACCATCCACACATGGGTATTCTTTCTTCTTCCATTCCCATGGAATTTCACAAGAAAATTTCCAAGATGTTTAATGCTTTTTGTCTCCATCTAACAAAAACTATAGAAGAGAGAGAAAACCCACAAAATATTCGCAATTATTTGGTATACAAGACATGTCCTTAATACATAATATGTCACAATTATTTTGTACATAAGACATCTCATTAAAACATAATATGTCTAAGGAGGAATGATAGAATGAAGAGCGCCCTTGCAAAAATCAGCTCTAATAGCGCCCCTATCGGTGGATTTTCACAAACTAAAGCCCCGAAAAAAGTGGAATGCGCCTAAAAAGGTGGAAAACAAGTTGACTTTGCAAAAAACAACCAATGGGGGCGCTCTTGGAGCTGATTTTTGAAAGGGGGCCCTTCATTCTATCATTCCTCATATCTATGTAATGTCAAAACAAGAAACTTCCACAACTGCTAGGTACACAAAACATTTCATTAATACACAATATGTCTTAGTACGGACAAAACAAGCTATATCTTTTAATTACTTCCTATGCATGTTGAAAGAGGAAAAAAAGGTATACGGGATCTTAGAGATGAAGTGAAGAAGCTGAGTAAACAAATCCGGTAAATTCCGGTGGGATGTCCACATCAGCCCACTTCCGGCCACATGTCTCCAGTACACAAGCCAGGTGGCGACCATCTGCACCGTTGGTGGCAGATCCAGAACCAATCACAAAAACCCGATCGGAAGAAGATCCACCGTTGATGAGAGCCACACAAGGAGATGAACATATGCCCTCTTTCATACCCACCACAACCTTCCAACTATTGTCCCTCCTATCGTACTCTCTCACCCCCCTTTGGTTAGTATCAATGAACCACATAGCCGGGAAGGGTAATTCAGTCATTTTACCAGGACCTGTTGGGAATTTCAAAAATCTGCTGTCCTGTTTGGGAATTTTAGATTTCCACTTTTCAGGCAAGAAACAAGAGCCTCTAGGACTGGCATTAGGAAAGGGCCAGACCCCATCTATCTTCGTCCACTCGCGACTCACCGGGTCGTAGCACTCGGCGGCCGAGTCGAATCGACCTTGACTCTCCGTATCGTACCCGCTCAAAACCCAGAATCTGCCCTCCCCGCACGTGATTCCCTGACACTCGTCACGCCCCTCCGCCATGGGCGCAATCGCCTGCCATGTGTTCGAATCCGGGTCGTAGATCTCGGCAGATCTGAGGGCGTTCTTCTGGTTATCGTGACCACCTGCCACGTAGACGGTGGACCCCACCGCAGCGCAAGCAAAGAACGACCGAGGAGTCGACATGGGCGCGCCACGTCGCCACCCGCCCGCGCGGATAAAGTCGTAGACGTACACGTCAGCGACCGAGTCGAGAGTCGCTGGTTCCCAGCCGCCGACGAGAACGAGTTTTCCGGGGACAGAAACGCAGTGTGAGAACATGGGGATTCCGGTGGGGAGGAGTGGCGTGTGGGCCATCCTCTGCCACGTGTCATTGCTAGTGTTGTAGATAGTCAGGCCGTAAACGGCCGATGGAGTCTTGTTATAGAGGTGGGTCCTTTTGGGCTCATCATCGGACGGTTCAGGAGCAGCCACGAGGGCCTGGACGAGACAGACGAAATCCTCGCCTTTGTTAGCGATTTTTCTCTGGTTGTAGAAACAAGGGTGAGATAAAAGATGATTCCACCTGTGGCAGACTGATTTCATATGGGAATGAAAACGGTAGGGGACTCGGATTAGACAATCGAGGGCAATTTCGTCTGGTAATCCTGGAATGAGATTTTGGAATTGTTGCTCCTCTACTAGCACCTTCATTTTTGCACCCAATTAGAGAGAGAGAGAGAGAGAGAGAGAGAGAGATGGATTGTTTTGAGGGTTTTGGCTTAGTTTTGAATAAATGAAGTGTGGAGAGATGGAAACGGAATTGGGTTGAGTCACGCCGTGGAGGAAGAGAGGTTATGTAGGGACGTTGTTGAGAATGGGACGGGGTCATATCATGTATCATGTATGCATGTGCTTTGGACGGTGAATATGTCGATCTTATCCGTTTTACCATCACTGCAAGCAATAAAATAATAATTTCTGAATGCATGCAATGTATGTATACATACATGAACCTATGGCATGATGAGTACTTGTTTCTTTTTGCTTTGTCTTTTTTTAGTGGAAGAGCTAACTAAAGGGAAAGTAAAGAAACGACACTGTGGAAGTGTGGAGTCGTCAGCTCTTTCTAGAAGAAATGGTGGTGATCTAAAAATCTATTGGTGGCTCATATCAGCTATGTTTATATTTTGGGAGAAGATATTTGCACTCCCCCGCCATTACGCGAAAGCTCCACCCCTTATAACGTGATTTTACCGTGAAAAGTGGGCAACTTTAAAGCTTTTTGACGTCAAATCACGTTATTAGGGGGGGCGCATGCGTAATGCAGGGGTTGAAAACATCATCGCCCTTATATTTTTTTTCTTGGCTATTAATTGGATTTGCTAGGGACCATCCAAGAAACGCATTTCGGGGGCCCCCTGTTACATTAGAGAGCATATAGACTCACTTTTCAACAGATTTTGTCTTAATTCATTTAACTCATCTTATGTCGCTGCTCTCTCATGCAACAGCTGGTCCGCGAAATGCCTTATGGGATGGCCCTCTAACAAATCCCGCTATTAATATCTGCACAATCATGTTTTTATAATTGCATAAACTCGGCTTGTCTTTTCTGTTTTAATTGATCACTCAAAGATATTTCGGCACTAATAACTTTTGACAGCAGTTTAAATAATAAAAGACAAGATGAGTTACTGCAATTATCAAAAGATGGTAGTGCCAATACTAGCCTTTCTACTTTTCCTACTAGATGCAGCCTGATATCGGCACTACTAATTATTATAATGTCACTGCTATATTTGTTCTATATCAGGCTTGGTAAGGGCAGAGAAAAACTAATGTAATTAATGAAAGGGCCATGTTAAATTGGCCTCTTTATTTCCCTATTCACCGAACAAAACTTGGCTCAGGTCGGGGTTCCTCAGACCTCGATAATAGCAAAGAGTGTGGGGGTGTGGAAATATCAACTCCATGCTTACTTTTTATTTTCAGAAGTAATTGATATTTCCACACCCCTTGCTATTAGACTATTACCGAGGGATCTCACGAAAGTTCCTAAGACCCGACTTGAGCCAAGTTTCATTCCCTATTCGCCCCCTTTACACCAAATAACTTAAAAATGAAGTAATGAAAATGATAACAATAACATACAAAAGTTGCAATGAAATGATTACATTAAGTGAGAATTTATATAATGCCCGACCGTGAAAATCACAAGGGCAGGGTGTCAAAATCCTGCCCCTTGATTTTTTATCTTGGTCAAACCACATTTTTTACTTCCCACTTAGATCAAAAATCAAGGGGTAAGGTTTTGACACCCTGCCCTTGTGATTTTCACCGTCGGGCATCATATAAAAACTCACATTAAGTTATGTATGTTATTGGGACAAGTAAAACATACAAGGTGCAGATCTGTCTTCAAGCTTTGCGGACATGTCCTAACTTTTCAATTGTCTGGTAGACGTTCACATAGTGATAAGGCTACTTCTATTATCGATGCTTACTTTTGCTTAGGGGTTCAACTCCGGTCGATTCTTTTACCTTAAAATCAGTTCAAGTTGAGGTTCGGGTTGATTCCTATTCAATCTTTTAGTAAAACCTCAACTCGACCCGACCCAAGTTGCATCCCTGCTTTTGTTGTACTAGTGGTACACCCAAAATCGAGTACACTAAAAAATCACTGGAGAGGGAGAAACTTCGGTCATAATTTTAGGGTCGGTTCGGTAACTCTCCCTTCGAGGCATTGATACCATCTTCTTCCTAAAACTTTGTAAAAAAACAAAACAATCAAGTTCTGAAACCGTACTAAAGTGTTCTAAACGCATTTTATCGTTTCCAAAACTCGTTTACATGAAGCTAGTTTTTGTGGCTTAGGAGAAACCATAAAATGAGTTTAGTTGGGGACCTCTAACCTATAAGGCAAAACGAGAGGTGCTTTCCCCTAACCCAGAAGGCAAAACTAATGTTTCTAGCCTTCGAAACGATCTTCAACATCTTTAGGCTCTCCTCTGCAATCTCTCTCTCTCTCTCTCTCTCTCTCTCTCTCTCTCTCTCTCTCTCTCTCTCTCTCTCTTCTTTTTGCCTTCTCTCTAGTTTAGGGTTTCTTTCTCTTGGGAAATCAGCCTACACTTAGTGATGGGGTAAAATACGGTATAACTGAGGATCATGCCACGTGTCCATAATTATCACTAAAAGATCTCTCATCATTACTTATCATTACCTTTATCTATTATCTACAAGAGAGAATAAGCAAGCAGCGTACGTTATTAACTTCCTATGGCGACCAACATTCTACCCAATACAAGAAACTGAAGCCTTTTTCCTCAAATGATGAAGATAATACACGTGGCACACGATATAAGAGATTGCATGCATGGGAGACGAGCTTATATGAGGAAAAACTCACAACGAGAAGGATATGGGAATCGACAAAGGGATCCCCACTTCCTGAAAACAGAAAAAAACCAGAGGAACATTCTCCACCATTAAAGAAGGGCCTTAATTGCCTAGTAAAGGAAGGATAACTACTGGAAATGAGGAGATAAATGTGCCAGACACCATTACTCCCCTCCCCCGGACCCTACCACATCCTTAGATCACTCATACCCTACAAAGAACATGTGGTTGAGTCTGGTAATCTTGTTACCCACACCCTTGTCTTGCTGGTTCATTTATTTGGTTGAGGTTGAAATCTGACTTGGGTGTCGAAGTAGTTGTCCGGGACCAAGCCCGAGCCCCTTGACCCTCTCTTTATATGTGATTGTAGATATCCAGTGGCGGAGGTTCTCTATCGGCCGCACGATCACTGATCCGGATTTTGGCATCATCACTTAGTATTTATAGTAGAGACTTGGAAGCCCTAATCTTATCATTGATGTTAGACAAAAATACCCTTCTCTTCTAACAGAAAACGATTTTTTAACAGAATGAGTTTGTGGTATTTCAGTTTCAATCTCTTCCACCATTGTAATGTATCTATATGGTTTTTTTCCTCTTGATTGTGGATATGCAGCAAGTGGAACATGTCAATTTGTTTTATTCAGTCAAGGAAATTGGTACTGACTTGTTTTGAGAAGTTTTCATCTAAATCCATTAGCTACTTATGTGGAACTGGAAATGACATTTGCCTAGTAGTTTCCTCGTTGGGTTGTTAGACAATGGTTAATGTTTTGGAGAAAATCTACTCCAACCTTTTATTAGTATAGCTCCATCAATTCTATGAGCATTCTATTTTTTATTTTTTTTTAAGTGTATTCCTAGAGTAATAGTATTTTATTTTAGTCATTTTATTGGAACGCATGATACGATTGGATTATAATAATCACCCTTGGTCCCAAGATAAATGAATCAAATGATAGTTGAGACCGAACTATTTCATTACCGTAGGGGGTTAGGGCTAGTCACAATTTCAATTTAGGGAACCAATAGTGAGGTGGGGCTGGAGAAGAAAAATGCGGTGTCGAGTCAAGAAAAGGTAAGATGAAGATAAAGGATGTATCAACTAGGGAGGTGGGGCCCACACACCACATCGAAAGTCATGCATGTGGGGATGAAACTGAACAGAAATCCGTTTAATTGATGCGTGACGTCCGCGATAAGGCTGATCGTAAAATGAATGAAGTGGGTTCCATGAAGAGGTTCTAGAAAGTTCTAGAATATTTGAGGCCGTGCTGATAAAGTTGATTGCGTGTGGCAGAATTAAGAGATTGTGCAGAAGGGTAGTTTGGTCCTTTTTCTGTACGATGACCCTGGCAGGTCAAAAATGCAAAACTTGACTTTTAATGGTAATTTGAGATTTTTAGGGTTCTAAGTAGTAAATTTATCTTTTGGTTTTAGCTTGGAGCTCAGTTTGAAGGTGTTGAAGCCCAGTTTGAAGGTCTCAACCTTGGGCTTATGGTTTCATTCTTCACTCTAGATGAAAATTGAAAAGGTAAATGAGAAGTTAAAAGAAAAAAAATCCAAGTAATTTGGCATACATTAGAAAGTATCAAAGCTTCGAGTGTCCGCCTCAAAATAACCATAGACATAGATTGGATCACCATCAATAGAAGAGCTTAGATCATACCAAAACAAAAAACAAAATTAGGTTGAAGAGAGAGAATGCTGTTGACTTCATCTATTATGTATCATAGAAAAAGTCTAAAATGATGATGGGCTCCTCACATGCCACAGGGTTGAGACTAGATCGGGTGATCCTAGCCACTTTATTCATCAAGCCTTAATTAGGGTTCTATCAACAAAAGCTAATCGGTCTATTTTTCTTTTAACCTTCATCGTATTAATAGAATTTGCCTCTATTTACAGAGATGGTTGTCCTCTTTTACTCTAGTGGTGACTGTCCCAAGTAAAGAAAGGGGCCAATCTATCATTTCCGTTTTTCAGGCCATCATCTCACGGATGGAACGTCCTCTTGGCATGAAAATATGACCATGCTTGTCATCTAATGATGGTCTACAAGATCAATAGGCTCGTTTGTATATGCAGTACTCTATAGGTGAGCAAAAAAACTATAATTAGAATTGATTTTTATCAATGACTATACCTAGTGGGGCATTGGGTTCGAACGTATCGATTAGGTATGTAACATTTAGTATAGATTCAATTCCACTTCTTGCGTTTTCAAGTTACAGAAAGAGTGTCTTGGGAAAATAACTTCTTGGAGCAACAAACTGAAAGCAGCAGAGTTGGGTACTTCAGTGAAGTGGTGACATATGAAAAAGAATACCAAGAGTGACTATAGTTAAAGCCATTACAGAGATGGTTGTCGAGGACGTCATCAAATGGATAAGGCTAAAAAATGGTATTTAAAGTTATTTCGTGACACCACATCCGATAAAATATCATACGTGACCCCTCGTTATGGTGTAGCAATCCAACCCTTCCAGCCTCTAAATGCAATTCTATAGCCTAAGGCTAACATAAACACAAATCATTATAAAAAAAAAACTCGATCAAGATATAAACATGCCTAAAGGAAAAGGCTGAATAAATGGAAGGAGACCTCAAAATTAAGTCTATGGGAGGCAAAAACAACACCCCAATGTAGTCTTAAAGCAGTAAATACATGCATACATGATACATCCAAGTCAAGTTGAAGAACATAAGATGCATGCACATACATACTGATGATGCCAAAATCCGGATCTGGGCGTCGGACGAGCGCTATCGGCAAAACCAGCAGCTTAGGTTGGTAGAGCTCCTACTCATGGGTGCTTGCGCTCATAGAAAACAAAGTTAGAAGGGCCCCGGAGTGGGGACTCGAGGGCACCCTCCGACGCTCAAATCAGGTATCGGTATCACAGGTATCTAAGCAAGACTAATAGAGATAAACATGCTTATGGGGGGAAGAAGAGTCTCCTTTTACCGTTGAGCAAGGAGGTGCCTTTTGTAGGCTTAGAGTTCTTACACCATGTTTTGGTGTATAAGCCATGTGTCCTTGTGCATGGCAAGTTTTTACCATGTTTGCCACTTGTCGTAGTGCTTGCCATGCATTAGCATGTATGCCATGTGTCCAAAGTAAAAGGGGAATTTATTTAGTTTTTCCCCAACACTTGTCTTTATACTTTTCTTGATCCTAATTAGATTCTTTTAGTATAAGGGTGACACGTGGCGGGCTCTAACGGTCCTACCGTATTTTCTCCCTATCACATACAGCATACATATATATGATTCCAAGTGCTGTATATCCATGAGCCTGCGGTTGGAATACAAACAACAATATTATATCCTAAAGATATTTCATTTATCTAAGCCTCTTTACTTCATTGTCTTATTTGTCAATGCCCCTTTACTTCATTATCTGTCCAACTCATAAAAGACTTCCAAAGCAAGTGGTGGTGCTCCTACGTATGCATGTTCCATTATTCCTCATCTCTCTGTATTTATATAACCATGTAATCGCTTTCACTAATTGTTTTACCTTTGTCATTCAGGACAAATTGACCTGGCTGCAGTGCACAATTTTTACGGGGTCCATGATAATTAGGGTTGCAACTCAGGTTGGGTGGGTCGGGTTTTCCAAAACCATACGCTACCCAAGAAATTACATATCTCGCATCGGTCCGGGTTAAGTTTATTTTGGTAAAACGCAAGATTCACAAGCCCGAAACTACTGGAGATAGTTTCTCAGGTCACGTCTGTTTACACTCATTTTTGAATTTGAAATCGGCCATGTGAGACCGAGCTATTATTTAGTGACTTGTTCCATATAATTAAAGGAGTTGCACACCAGCAGTCATTTTTCAGAAGATAAAGGCTGCAGTTATCATTAAACAAGGGAATGTGTCATACCCCAAACACGGGTCCCTGTGACAGCGCCACACGCCCACCCCACAAATAACCAAATGGGCATGTAAGGCCAGAAACATCAATAAGTAAATGCTTAACAGATATACAGACAGCTAAAGAAAAATATTAAGGAACCACATCTAATCCCAAGAACTATTAAATCTTCATAAATCCACGAGCATCCATCACTCTAACAAAATAAATAACAAGTAAAATAAATGCTCCTCTAACCGTCTAAGTGCGTGTTTGGCGTACCGTTTAAAACACCGTTTGGCGTTTGAAACACCGTTTTGGGGTCAAACGGCCGTTTGGGAGTGTTTGGGTGTGCAGCCACCGTTTGAAACGCCGTTTGAAACACCGTTTTGAACCCTCAAAACGGCGTTTTGCAAACGGAGGGGGGGAGGTCCGTTTGCAAAACGCCGTTTTGAACGGAGTTTTTGGGCTGTGAGTTTTTACGTGTTTGCCCTCACCAAAACCCAGTTTTACATATATGCGTGCGACTTTATGCGTTACGTCAAATACCAAAAAAGTGGGAGTGTTAATATTATTCTTGAGGACACAAATTTATTAAATTGTTAATATTTAATTCAAAACAAAGGGCTGCTGATATCATTATATGATCTCTTAATTTTGATTTTTTAAAGACAAAAGAATTAAAAGAAACCCTAGTTTCTTACTTTCTTCATCTACTTTGCAAAGTTGCAAACCCACTTGTCCGCCTCACTGCCTCAACTCCTCCACTCGGTTACATTGGGCCTAATGAGAGAGTAGTTGAGTTACATTGAAGCCAACCAAACAATGCCCTTTTTGGTCATTTTACCACTAAAACTCCGTTTTGGGGCATTTGCAACCAAACACACAATACCTCCGTTTGCCGTTTAAAATGCCGTTTTGATCTGGCCAACCAAACATGAAAACGCAGTTTGGCAAAACACCGTTTTGAACCAAAACATCGTTTTGCAAAACAGCGTTTTAAACGCTATTTCAAACGGTACGCCAAACACACCCTAAATGAAATGGAAATCTAATAAATAAATTAAAGTCTCTAAGGAATAAAAAGCGAAGATAATCCTCTTTCGCCCAAGTCCCGGAAGCAATCCAATCTACTCTTTGAAATCTGTAAAACTATAAGATATCGCGGAATTAAACTAACGTCCAGCACAAAATCAAGGTTTCTATATAACATGG
Organism: Tasmannia lanceolata; assembly: GCF_043159265.1. Classification (NCBI taxonomy): domain Eukaryota; kingdom Viridiplantae; phylum Streptophyta; class Magnoliopsida; order Canellales; family Winteraceae; genus Tasmannia; species Tasmannia lanceolata. Next base: position 51,928,071 of record NW_027518692.1, read on the forward strand.
ATTAAGTACACAACAGCCCAAATTTGGTTCGGCTTGGTTTTCTCCAGGTTTTCAGCTTCCGTTGTGTGCTTGGTGTTTTTAGCTTCCGTTGTCCATTGAATGTTTTATTTTCTTCTTGTTTTTAATTTGTAATTAACAAGGGCAAAAGATTTTGGAAACCCAATTGACTACCCTCTTGGGTTGCCATCTAGGGCCTAAAAACTCTCCTAAAGTATCCCTAAATCCGAAAGCAAAGAAACTCTTGAGTTCGTTCTCAAGATAACGATTCAACATTTAAGTTTCCACATTTTGAATAAGAATCTCTAAAATCCCTAAAATTTCTCTCTCTAAATGTAATACTGGGAAGTCTTTCCTCTTTAAAATATCTAAGAGATATTTCTTAAGATTCTAATTGAAATTTTCAAATAATGAACTAGTACTGACTATAAAAAGGGCGAGCCCTTGCCCAGTACCCGCTTCGACCGCCCTCAATTGATAAGTTTTATTAGGGCCCGTTTGGATACCCCTGGGATTTGGATTTGGAGGTGAATTTGGATTTTTAAATTCAAATTCGGCGTTTGGCAAGCCTTTATGACATCTGGATTTAGATTTGACTGAAACCCACAAGATTTACAAATTCCTCATGTTAGTGTAATTTTTTGGATTTATAAATCCTTTCTGCGAGAGGTTATTTATAAATCTAAATCTGACCTGTAAGGGGTTAAAATGATCAAAATATACCAAAAAAGTATTAAATGACTTAAGTACCCACATGACATTAAAAACTGATCAAAATACATAGTATTAAGTAAAATGACTAGAAAACTCCTGAGTTAGGCAAAATGACCGAAATACCCCTATACCTGGTAAAAATGACAAAATACCCCGAATCATGCAAAATGACTAAAATACCCTTATGACATAAAACTGATTAAAATAACCTCATATGGGATAAAATGATTAAAATACCCCAAGATCATGGAAAATTATCGAAATACCCCTATACCAGGTAAAAATGACCTATGGCTCATGAAAAATGACTAAAATGACTAAAAATACCCTCATGAGATAAAAATGATAAAAATACGTCATATTAGGTAAAATGACTAGAATACCCCCCGGGTCATGCAAAATGACCGGAATACACCTATACCGGGTGAAAATGACCAAACACCTTGAGTCATGGAAAATGACTAAAACACCGTTACGACATAAAAAATGATCAAAATACCCCCATATAGGGTAAAATGACTAGAATACCCCTGATCATGAAAATGACTGAAATGCCCCTATGTCAAGTATTTTATGGCTTTTTGGTTTTGTTAGATTTCAAATTCAAATCCAAAGAGCATCCAAACAAAACAAAAAAATTTAGATTTGAAATCCAAATCTATACGTGGTCATCCAAACGGCATTATTTATAAATTTGTGAATTTTAAAATTCTTGATTTCAAATCCATGGATTTTGGAAATCCAAATTCACCTCCAAATCCAAATCCAAGGGGTATCCAAACGGGCCCTTAGTTTATTTGCATGTTAGGGTCATAGGATTTATGACTTCAATTTTCAACATATTTGTGCATAATTTTTTTTGGAAAATGTTATCAGCACTACTGTATTTTGATGAGGGCACTCCTCACTTTATTAAAAGCATGGTTTTAAATTTCAACCAAAATCCGACCGAAACCGAAATTTTCCGAAATTTGATATTTCACGAAATACCAAATTTCGGCCTAAATTTCGGTAATTTTGAAAAGAAAATGGCATTTTTTTTTAAAAAACAAAAATGTTGCAAAATTTCAGTCCGAAATTCCGGAATTTCAGTTCCAAATTTTGAAGCATACGAAATTTCTGAGTCCGAAATAGGTACCGAAACCGAAATTTAAAACCTGGATGATCAAATTTTGTCTTGACACTACATCATTGTCAAATGGAAATTACACTGCTCTATCTTGAAAGCAATTCTGTTTTTTCATCAAATTATCAGCCATTGAGATTTCAGAGAGAATGGTGTTTAAACTCGTTATGGGGTAATTATCGTACATGATTCAAGTATTAGATTTCCAAAATTCTTAATTTCTTCTGGTATGACAAGGAAGAAATGTATACTATGGCATCCTCAACAAAGGGTCCACCAAATAAAGGAACAGAATCTTGTTGAAGTCAGCTGGGTGGGCCAAATCATAGTGTAATTCACAATTAGATTTTATTGAAGCATTGGAGCATTCCTACTTTATTAAAGCTGCGACTTCCTCCAGGTGCACGTATTAGCCTAATCTAAATGTCTCTTTCCATTTGTCGTGGCTTTAATTACAATCAGAATCATACGGCCTAAATCGTTTATGTATCTCAGAATCCTATTAAATAAGAATGTTAGTTACTATATTAATCACCTAGCAGAACATCACAAGTATTTTTAAATAGCCTGCAAACAAAACACAGTTGGGGCCTCTTCACCTATGTTTATGGCTACAACTTGGTGGATAAAATCCAAGTACACCCAATAAATAATCCTATTAAATAAGAATGTTAGTTAATATATTAATCACCTAGCAGAGAACATCGCAAGTATTTTTAAATAGCCTACAAACAAAACACAGTTGGGGCCTCTTCACCTCTGTTTATGGCTACAACTTGGTGGACAAAATCCAAGTACACCCAATAAATAATTCATTAAGAGGGATACTACCCAAGTAGAAGAAAAACAAGGGAGACCACATGAACAAGGACTAGACACTATATAATCGGATGAACTCAAGCTTTGGGCCTCAAGCTGGGAAGAGAGAAAGGTGAGAAAGGAGAGAGAAAGAATGATGAAAGATATTAATCCCTCGATTTTGGTGGTGATTTTGGTTGTATTACTCACTTGCATTGCTCCTGCGAAAGGCCTGGAGAGTCAGCTACTATGTAGCCAGTGCGGTGCATGCGACTTGAAACAATGCCCCAACAGTGCAGCCTACCCACACATGACTGCCTGGGATAATTCCCTCATCGCCGGGGCCTTACAATCTGACTATGTAAGAGTAGGTGACAAAGGGGTTTACTCGGTTCCGGATATAAAAGGCGACAAGTCGGAGAATTACAATTCATATTATGGTTGGCAATCAACTTCAGGCTCAGCATCTGGATACCACAGGTAGTATTGAATGATCCAATGCTTTTTTATATTACTATCCCTTCAAGTTCTATCATGCACATTGGGCATGTCTTGATTTGAGATGAAGCATTCAAGTGGTAGATTTCACCTTCGATTGCCTATATCCCAAAAATCAACCATTTTAACCACGGAGTGTCGTAGTGTCTTTGTTGGTCACTAAATCGCAACTGTTTTATATTCATATTTTGTATTATCTTTTTTTATAGATTTTACCGATCTATAGAGGTTTACATAATTAGCAGTTCCTCTGTGAGTCAGAGGGCTAAGATCATCCTATGGAAATGAATTTTTGGCACATCCTATTTGGCCCATCAAGTGAACGATTTAGATCATCCTTTGGTTTCGGCCGTACAATACTTTTTGAAAAATACTTGACTATACAGCTTTACACCAAATAAAAACTCTGTGTAAGATACAAACTAGAAAGGGAGAAATTATATGATGAAGGGCCGTAAGTGTTTGTGAGGCGGCCTTTCATCGTAAAATTTCTCCTAGAAAGGATGGTAATAAAGCGATCATTCGCCGTATATCAATCTCTCCCTGCACACACACACGCACGCGCTCACACAGACACATGGATAATTTGTATATGGTGAACTCACAGGTATGCAAGTGTAGCAAGAAAGACAATGGGGTCCACATATTTGGGTGATCTAAACCACTATTTCTTGGGCCACAATGTGACTATATCACACCCCAAAAATCTTCTCCATAGGATAATTCTCCGATAGTTGGACGTTTAAAATGGATGGCACTGTATAGAAATCTCCAAAAAATCCGAGGGCTAGAACCATCATATGGAGAAGAAATCTCCAAAATAGTATTATTTACAACGAAAGCCTTCAAATGACCAAAATGTACATTTCATTAGAATGATGTTTACAACTACTAAAATAAACTTCGCGGGTGGTGCAGGTTTAGCAATTTCATGGACAAATGTTCAAAGGCTACCTATCTTACTGTAGACACGCATGGGACGGTGGCGCTTCGCTCATTGAGCTCCTTAACAAGCCTGGCTCAAGCCGACTGGAAATCGATAAACCCTCCGACAAGGTTTAACCATAGAGAATTTCGTTTCTGGATGTCTCGGAGCACAGGGAAGTGCCTAACCGTGTTTGGAGGAAAAACTGTTAAGAAAACTGTAGGTGTATCCACCTGCAAGTTTGATGGCTCCGACCCTTTCCAACTCTTCGCCTTCCGCTTTCACTATCGTAAGTCTTTTTGTTGTTGCAATCTCCATAACGAGTAATCTTCCAATAATCGAGTTTCAAAATGTATCTTGCATTTCAAAAGGTTTATAAATTCATGTATTGAGATGATAGCTTTGGAGTATTGGTTGAGGATTGGTGACTTTTTCTTTTATGCTTAAAGTTCGAGGAGCGAATGTGGATCCACATCGATGTAACAAAATTTAAGGGGGCAATGCGCAAATGTGAATTCCTGGATACAGGGTAAAATCAATCCCAGATTTTTCAGTGTGTGCAACAGCCCCCTAATGCTTCATACACGGAATTATGTGTAGAGACATTTTAGTGAAACTGGGGAATACTAGCTATAGACACACCTCAAACAAGAGGACAGACCACTGAATAGGGATGTCAATAGATCCACTTGGGATCAAATCCACCTATGTCTTGCTTTTCAGATCTTACTTTCCGATTCTAGGTCACAATCCATTTCAAATAGGATGGCCCATTGGAGTATGAGTCCTAGGTTCTATTTATGCTGTACACAGTTAAAGCTTAAGGTTCTAGTAGGAGTTTTGAGTGGGGTTTTTAATGTTATGAAAATACCCCTCATGAATTCAGATCCAGGACGCTTCATCTAATTTTGTGGCTATGTCTGAGTCACTACCAGAAATAATTTTGGACCTTACAATATGAATCCAATGGACACTGTTGGATTCATCTGTTGGGCGCAAACCCTGTCCATTAATGTTCAGATCCTTTGGATCCATCGGACCGTCTGGGTCCATTAACACCCCTAGTTAATAGTATAAAAAAAAATAACTCAAATCAAAACATGCTTTTGTTTTGATCTTAAAAAGTAAAACCTAAGATAAGATCTGTTTAATTGTCCTGGATCTATTCCAGGATACAAGTTATCGATTCTTTATTGGAGCTAGAGGTATACCAGCTAAGATCTATCTCTTAGAAACACTTTATTTATAAAAAAAATGGTTAGAAGCATGATTCCAAGAAAAAGGTGGAATTGCACTTGTTCTATTCTTTTATGACGAGTGTTTTTGAGGGATAAAATTCGCATGGGATATAACTTATCTACAGAAAGTTATACTGGAATACAAAGCAACCTAGGATAAGGCCTTACCCATGAAAACCTATTCTGAAATCAAAAAATTCCTCGGAGAAAAGCAGGGAAAAATTTTTATGGGTATTTTGGTCATCCTAAATGTGTCAAATAAATGGAAAGGAACTTCATCGCTTTGGATTATTCTTAAGACTCTTTAAAACAGATCCCATGCGATTTGGCCATTTGGCTAACTATACAAATATTGTGAATAGAACAGATGGATGAACTTTTTAGAATTGGTATCTTACCTCATTTATAATAAATGATAAGGGTATTATGGTTACTTTACAAGTAGGGGTGTTTAGGTATTTCTCTTACTTTTAGTCGTGCGGGATTTTAATGTGCGGACATTAATGTGCGGACTTCTCCGTATTGTCCATGACTCTTTGGGGACTTAGACTTTAATGTGCGGACACTTGGGACTTTGGAGTCTCCAGCAGGAACCTTTTAGAGTCATGCGGACATTGGAATCACACGTCAGTCATCAACAGATATCTAAGTGGGCCCTGCTAGAGTTTTAAAAATCAATTTTTATTATGATCCCATGGATTTGGGTGCCCCACTAAAATATCTAAGTAATATTGTGCATTTGTGGGCCCTGCTAAAGTAGTCATTTCACATTGGATAGGGTCATAGGCTCATTTGGCTAGGCCAGATAAGTTATTTGTTAGATTGATCTGAGCCATCGTCCACTTGATAGGGCTTGGTTTAGATCTCCTATAGCCCCAAGTCAGGCCAACTATGGCGGCGATCTAAACCGCTCACTTGATGGGGCTTGCTTTGGATCTCCTATGGAGGCCACAAGAGATCCAAAGCAAGACTTATCAAATGGACATCCGGATCATTCCATGGTGAGACACTCTAAACCTTTGTGGATGTGTCCTATCACATTTGTTCGGAAGGAGAAATGCTTTAGAAGGCGCAATCTTGTTGCGCTATTACATTTTGTGCCCCACCATTGATTGATCCAGACTGTCGATTTGATAGGCCATATGTTGGATTGATCTTGTGCCCCACCATTGATTGATCCAGACTGTCGATTTGATAGGCCATATGTTGGATTGATCTTGTGCCCCACCATTGATTGATCCAGACTGTCGATTTGATAGGCCATATGTTGGATTGATCCACACCATATTATTATCTGAGTTCTATTGTGTATGCAGATTCTTTATTTCTAATTAGGATCGAAGTTATTTTTTAAATTTTTTTTATTGAACTAGGTTCATCACATAAAGCTACCATTGACTGTAGATAGATAGAGAATTTATATGATGGGTGGCCGTGAAAACACGTGAAGTCTAAAAAAGTAGGTACGGCCCACTTTTTTTTTATGATCCAAACCGTTCATCTGTTTGGGCAAAACGTAAATAGGATGTGCCCCAAAAATCATTTTCATAGGATGATCCTAACCCTCCGATCTGTAGAAAATTCCATAAATGATTTTTGGAAATCTCCATATTCAGATCAGTTCAGATCGGAGGGTTAGGATCATCCTATGGAAATAATTTTTGGGGCACAACCTATTTACTTTGTGCCCAAACAAATGAACGGTTCGGATCATCAAAAAAAGTGGGCAGTACCCAGAACTCGGTTGCTTGCATCAAATCATAGAGAAAGAAAGCTGAGAACACAAGAGTAGAAAAGACATGGCAACAAGAAGGAATACTTTGAGACAGATAAATAATTCATTTGTTTGCATTAACAATGGAATGAGGGTAAAAAACCTGATTATATAGCCGTTTTTGTTGCGTATCCACTAATTTTTTTAACTGTTGAGCACCTTAAATCTTTGCAAGAAACATAGAAATGTACCAAAATATACCCATAGAGCTCCTTGCTAAGTAGAAATTCTACCGAGATCTTCTAGTGGTATTGAGTCCTAGATTAAAAAATGGGAACTCCCACATAAACTAGACAATCGACTATCTACATCCAAACCTCATCAAGCGTCAAGATAGTCCTCCAAGAAATGAGAGAACTTTCTGTTAGCCCAACACACCACATCAAGGATAAATCATGCAAGCTGCAACTAGGAAATCAAAGTATAAAAGTTTGCAGAAAATACAGAACGATTAAAGAGAATAAAAAAGCATACAAAAAGTAAAAAGGGATTAAACCCAAAAGAAGCTAGGGTATAAACAGTGGGGGAGCCAGGATTTGACACTTGGGAGGGATTGACACTTGGGGGGCCAGATTAACTTACACAATGCATGCATTGGTCATTGGGGGGGGGGGGGGGGGCAGCTTACTAGATTTTTGTAATAAAATAGATTTTTCAATACCCTCAAAAAGGGATTTTGCAAGTCAATGGGGGGCCATGGCCCCCCTCAGGCTATATGTGCCTCCGCCCCTGGGTATAAACCTAGAACCAATTAAACCCAAAGCATCAAAATAGTGATGAAAATCAAAGCATATCAAATTCACAAAATCCCAAACGAAAATAGCGATTGCTAAGTGGAAGCAGATGATGATGGAAGAAAAGAAAAAAAAACCCTAAACAAAAATGGGAGAGAGAGAGAGAGAGAGAGCATACCTCAAGTTTCACCTCCTTATGAGTTCTTTTTCGTTCTTTATCACGGACTTCAAGTTTCACCTCCGGTGAACATTGAAAGTGAGATTTTTACATGTAAATCCGGACTTCAAGTTCGCACCTTTCAATAATTCCAACTAAGTGTGTATTTAAGAGGTCTCGAAAAAAAGTACCGTCCCACTAACGGGTGATTTTTAAATCCTCCAAAGGTGACCAAAATGCGCTGCGACTAACCATTTAAAGGAAAAGAAGTGGTATTTACCAATCATGTGGGAGACATACTTACCTTGGAGATGACTCCATTCCAAACCAAATGCCTTCTACTTTGGGAAAGGAATATCACTGTCTCATCTTTGTACATGTACATCTCTTTTCTTTCACTAAAATATTTTAGACAACGTGGCCATTTCTTTTCCTCAACTTAAATAAATTTGTTAGAGCTTTTTTATTTAAGGTGAAAATAAGCAAGATATTCCACTAATTCCCAAATTTGATGTTGAAAAAAGGGCTCAAATAGACACCCTTAAAATTATCCATGACACCAATTTAATTTTCCTCTTATGTATACAAGTAGTAACAATTAAATAAGATAAATCAAATATGGTGGCAAATGTTTAATTTAAGGATGTCAATATCTAGGGCTGCAACTCGGGTCGGGCGGGTCGGGTTTTGGAGAACCCAACCCTACCCGAGAAATATCTCGGGTCGGGTCGGGTCGGGTTTTTTTTCGGAAAACCCACAATTCCCAAACCCGGCCCTACCCATGATAAATCTCAGGTCGGGTCGGGTCGGGTTTTTTCACGTCGACGCAATTTTTTAAGGAAAATTCTTGTTTGGCAAGGCAACTCAACTCATAGAAGTAGAAATTACACTCACATTGCACTTGAATCAAACAATGATGTAATTACACTCACATTACACTTGAATCAAACAATGCCGTAATCAAACAATGTTGTAATTACAATCAAACAATGCTGAATCAAACGCTTGAATCAACTCAACTCATAGAAGCAGAAATTACACTCACATACAATAACAGTGGCTGCGTGGGTTTTCACTTTTAACTTGTAACTAACAATAAAAAAAAATGTACATACTATAACTTATGTAACTCGGGTCGGGTCGGGTCGGGTCCCTTCAAACCCGGCTCGACCCGAGATTCATGCGGGCTTTTGAATGCTCAACCCGGCTCGACCTGAAACCCATGAAACCTGAACCCGACCCAGGTTATTTTCGGGTCGGGTCGATGTGGGTCGGGTAAAACCCGGCTCGAGTTGCAGCCCTATCAATATCAATTCCCAAAATTATTCAAAACTAAAGCTTACTAAACACATTCTTGAGCGTTGTTAGGAAAACGTGATTCGGCAATAAAACGGGAGGGCAAAAATTCATGTTTAATACGGTTCTGGTTCAAAAAAATGTATTAAAAAATGAAAACACAAAAAAAATGCATTTAAAATTTTGTAGTTTACAAATTATAGTAGGGGTAAAGTTGGAAAGTTGGCCAAAAAATGTGTTTAGTATGTTTAAAACGGGTTTTAAAAACAAAGTTTTAAACAAGAAACTATTAAAACGAGTTTTAAGCTGCGTTTTTTTAAACTATGTTGAGGAATGAGAAATCTCATAAAAAATTAAAGAAATAAAATCTAAAAAATGAAAGACATATGACAGCCGTTATTGACTTTGGAATATTCCATATGTTTACCCATCAAAAAAAAAAAAAAAAATTCCATATGTTAGTTATTTTTATTGGTATGCTTCTTTATACGTTTACGTTGAGTGAAGAAGCCAAGCTGACAGTAGCCATGAAGAAGAAGAAAGCTACATATTCATCTTGTTTCTCTTCTTTTCTTTCAAGTTCTGAACCACCAAATACAGAGAAAGAAAGGTGAGGGAGAGAAAACTAACAAAGAATTTCACAAGGCATTCTTTTCTTTCTTTTACCATGGTGGTTTTGCAGTTTTCCATCCCTATTCCTACAATTCCCACAACTAAGTTTCCCATCCACAGCCCATTTCACGGTCCCCATAAATCGATGTCTAAGCTACAATGTACTGCGTCTACTGGCTTGTTCATATCCAATTCATGGCAATCTGAATCTCCCGTGTCAATTTGCCCTCCATTGAATCAGGTCTGTTATATTATATGCATTTATACATGGTAATGATAACTTTTTTTTTTGAAGGTAACGAATTTTATTATAAATCAGTAAAGCGGACAAGATGTCCCCCATACAGAACCATTACAGAATGCCATAGCTAGAAATACACCCGTAAGAAGGGGACAAGATTTCCCCCATACACCGGTAGCTAGAGAGATACACCCGTAAGAATGGGGGACAAGATGTCCCACATACTGGCACTACCATGTTTTGACAATTGCACTAACTTACCTTGTCTTTTTTCTTTTAATTGGCTTTGAGAGCTTTTTGGGAACTGCAATAAACATATGACAGCTATATAAGTAATAAAAGACAAGGTGAGTTAGTGCAATTATAAAAACATGGTGGTGTGTATCAGCTTGAATTATGAAATGGGTTTCTTTTTTTGAAATCCGTTACTCGGGAATTCAACATCTTTATGCAGTTTTTCAAAAGGGGACCGATATCTCGCCACCATGTTTTGATAATGGGACGAACTCACGTTGTTTACACTTTCCTGATTGCCTTGTAGTAACCTTTGACAGCTAGTTCAAACATATAAAACAAGGTGAGTTCGTCCCATTCTCAACGCATAGTCAAAATGGTTGTAGAATTGTCAGCATTTTCATTTTGGAATAGTTCTTGATTATCAAATACGCTCATGACTTTTCTTTCTTTTATTCTTGAAAGAGATAACGAACATTAAAAGAAGAGGATTGTAAGTGCACTTTGTTGGGACCCAGGTAGAACCGCACCCTTAAAAACTAGCGGTTAAGGGAAGGGTGCCCAAGTCATTGTAAGCCCATCCGCATCCATTCACTTTTTCAATGTGCGACCTTTGCTTTTGCGTGGGACAATCTCCCCTTATAAGGACTTGGGCAGTGGGCACCCTCCCCTTAATGGGCTAGCTTTTAAGGGTGAGTTCTACCCGGGTCCAACACACTTCAGAGGTAAAGAGGTAATCAATGCCAAACAAAGAAATGAAGTTTCTTTCTTATCTTTCTGAATATTTACTGTGGAATTTTTTTGGATGAAGAAAATTAGTTGTTGTAAAGAATTTTCTTGGCCTGGGTGCATAATCTTCATAGACCACCTTTGAAGCTTCCATGGATTCTACTGTCTGTCGCATCTGCATCAGATTCCCAACATTCTGAATCTCAAATGTTATTGATTCCTTCGGTAAATAATTTTTGCAATCTTCTGGGCAATTTTTTTCTTGATTCCTAGATGGGTCATCTTTTCTTGGTAGTCCTCCAATTTCATCAAGACTCTTGTTATATCTGGTCCGTAAGTCATTATTTCATTTATTTTAGCTCATATGCAAAACCGCTTCTCTGTTTTCATTAAACTCAACTCAACTCAACTCAACTAAACTAAGCCTTTGTCCCAAACTAGTTGGGTCGGCTAATGAATCCTTTAGAAATTTTTCATGAAGAAGGTGAAAGAATCTACCCAGCTCAAATTGTCTAAGTCTAATCCTGACACTAGTTGGGTTCGTCTACATGGATCATTTTCAAACGCGGTTCTCTGTTTTCAGTATAATTCTTTATTTGAAGTTACAGAGTGAAATTACAGAGTATGAGTTCAGTGGTCTTTAGCAAGTTTCACATTGAGATGGACCGAGAGCAGTGTTTAAAAACGCGGATTTGACGCGGAACGCGGCCAGGAAAAATCCTTGTCGACTCGGCGCGGACGCAGCCAACAACGCGGTTGACGCGGTCATAACTTGGGAGAGTCGAAGGAGTTTAATGACTATGTAGGGCAAAACGCGGAATGCGGATGTGGTGCAATGCGGAACGCGGCCAAGGCAAAAAGGAGTCGACTCGGGGGAGTTCCTTGTCGAGTCAAGGAGTTTTTAAACACTAGAGTCTTCTGTCATTGCACTTCGTCAGTTGGACGGATGTTCCATTCTATCTGTTTCTTTGTTGTTAACCTATTCGACTTATCTCTCATTTTCAATGTTTTTGTTGACCCAGATATGTTGATGTTGATATGCCTCCCAATCTCCCATCCTTGTTGATGGACTGTCTGATTTATTACAAACAAAGGTTGCAGAATGACGATAATCTTGAATCTTAGCATAGGAGTGCACTACTAAAGTCGCTTCTCAAAGATATGTGGATTTCCCAATTTACAAGGAACTTAGGCAACAGTATCTCTGAGATTCAACCATGCTAGACTCAATATGTACCCTTGATTTGGTTTGCACTACCAATAAGGATTAGTGTACTTAATTCTCCTTTATTTTAATTCCTTGAAAATTTTTGAAGTCCTTCTTTAGTTTTACAAGTAATTTAGAGACCAGAAGAGTTCTCTCTATTTTTCTATCCCAGTGATTAGATAGACCTAAATCAGTATGAAGCAATCTGATATTGACAAACCTATAAGTAGGAAGTCTATTAGAGCCAAAGGTCGTCAAAAGACACTTAATAGGATAAGTCCAGATCAAATCAACTTGGTCTAATCAAACCCATAAACAGTGAAAATTAAAATCCAAATATTCAATCAAAGACTCGCAACTTTCAGTGAAAGTTAGCTGGTCGAAAGTAGGAAATCAGCATTGTAAGGCTATTATAATTCTTCAAAAGCGTTTGGTGTGTATTTGCACTCTCGGGGCGAGTTGGCTAGTACACAATTCTAAAGGAGACACAAATTATATGCCTCAGAGAGAGTAACCACTAACTATGAGGACTACTCAAACCAAGAGATTACACAAAATTTTGCGTACCCTTATGAGAGGAAGCACGACCCAATCAAAATTCAAGAGAGAAATCAATGCTTTACATTGATCCTTGAGCATAGCGGCTTAGGAATTCCCAACAAAGATAAAGGATAAGGGTTCCTTTCAAATGAAAGAAAAACTATCTTTCCAAAGTGGGATTAAAATCTAGTTGAGCAAAATCAATGCTCACAAAGGATTTGTTTGAAAAAATTGCTCTTACAAAACTTTTCAAAATCCAAAAGCAAAGAATAACAAAATGCGAATTGGAACCTTATAAAAGGAATCCCTCTTGAAAACCTAAAACATATTCAACATGTTTTTCATAATCTTTCTATGATAATCAACAAAGCGGCGTACAATATTTTCCTACTACTGTAATTGCAGAACTTAAACTTTCCAAAAGTTTACTCTCCAATTTCCACATAACTTTCCTGAATCTTTCTGAATTCTTACAACCTGGATTCACAAAACTCACACAATATTTCTGGATTAACAATGAAATTTAAAATTCTTTTCCTACTTCTATGTTTCTCTCTCAATACTATAATATTCAGCCAGCGACAGTGATACCGCCACTTCAATTTTTCATCAGCACCTAAACATCACCAACAACAATTAAACTGGAATGTATTTATATGCGATTTTTCACAGAGTGTTGCAGCAATCATATTTGGAGATGGGACTGGGTCGAGGCTTTATCCATTAACGAAGAGTAGATCAGAAGGTGCTATTCCTATAGCAGCAAATTACAGGCTAGTTGACATTGTTGTGAGCAACTGCATTAACAGTAACATCAATAAGATATATGCTCTCACTCAGTTCAACTCCACCTCCCTTAACTCTCATCTAGCAAGAGCTTATTCTAGGGTTGGCCTAGGGAAGGAGGGGTTCGTGGAGGTTTTAGCTGCTTATCAGAGCCCCGAAGAGCAGGGTTGGTTTCAGGTTTGTACTGTCAAAAGCACAATTTTCTTTCCATTTTTCCAAAAAAAAAATCCAAAAGATCATTCTTTTTACTATAGAAGAGAAATATTAAAATTAATTTCATTTCTGCTTTTGTGTACTTTACAGAACTCCACATTTTTTTCAAAAGTTTCTGGCACATGTTGGAGACATGTTGATATGGCCATGCTTTCAAGGCATTAATTTTTTTTATCTTTATATAGTTTTAAAGTAGCTCTATTTAAATAAAGTATGTTTTTATACATGAGCAGATAATGCTCAGGGTAAGACAAGATCCCTCACATCTTCAGAAAGCTATGTCTCACATTCATTACCAACTACAACCTCATTAATTGTCTCCCTGATAATTCTCATGAAAATTTGCGGGTTTTTATCCTTCACCACAACTCCAACCTTTTTAAGCATTGTGAGACAGAGCATTTCTTTTATTTTTAGACTAATCTGAAGTTGTGACTAAGAAACAATGTAACTATCATTATTAACATACAACAGTTTGTATGTGTCGTAAATTGGATTTGAAAAAGGACCATGTCTCCATCTCTGACAGAGACCAACAAAGAATCACAATTAATTTCCTTTTTTTTCCTTCTGAAATCTTGTCAAAACATGGTTCTTGATCATATTCTTGAAAAGAATTTTCCAAAAGAATTTCCTTTGTAGTTTATGGAGATAACTGATAGAACCCATTTTCAAGCAGAATGTTATTCTCTGATTATGTCCCATTAGCATGATTAATAACACTAAAGTGATTGATACCAAGACTAACTCTGTTTGGATTATATTTGCAGCATGCTCAGTTTTGTATGGAATTGTTCTAATTCCATGTATGTTTCTCAAAGTTCTCAAGCTTACTGAATTTGTTGTTTTGTTTTTAATGTATTTAACTTTTTTCAGGGTAGTGCTGATGCTGTTAGAAGATGCTTGTGGGTACTGGAGGAGCATCCAGTAAGAGAGTTTCTAGTACTTCCCGGTCACCACCTCTACCGAATGGATTACCAAAAACTTATACAGGCTCATCGAAGTAACAATGCTGATATTACTGTTGCTGTTTCGTATGCTGCAAGGAACCAAAATCCGGCTTCTGGTATTCTAAAAGTAAATGCTGAAAACAAAGTTCTTGAATTCAAAGAGAAGCCTGAGAAGGAGCTATGGAAACCCATGGAAGTAAGCTTTTACATCTTTTTTTTTTCTTTTTTTTGTGATGACATAGGGTATCCCCACCCCAATTTTAAGGGTGGGACTATTCCCTACGGATGTGCGCAATCACCTGTAAACCACACACATCGGATAAGCCCGGGGGATTCGAACTCGCCTCAATGGGGAGCATACACATGACTTTAAGCCAAAGAGCCACACCCATACGAGTTTTTTACATCTTGTTATCTAATGACAGAGACAGGAAAAAGAAGATGAGAGTTGTGGTTCTTTGAGTTAAGAAAATACAATAAAATAGAAAATTAGGATTAAATTTCTTCTATGAAAATTGATCCATGAATGCTTTCTTTTTCAATTTTCTTATTTGTATCTTCCTGTTTAGTTTTAGTTTCTGTTTTGTTGTGTATCACGTGTATGAACGAGCATACAGAATGATAATATGCCTGTTCATTTATTGACATATTATCATATAATGGTGTAACTGTTTTTTTTTTTTTTTTTGGTGTGTAAATTTAGGTGGAAAGAACAAACAAATCAATGGATGATTCTTATTATATTGCGAGCATGGGGTTATGTGCCATAAATAGAGATGCGATGATCAAGCTTTTGACAGAGTACTTCCCTAAGGCTAATGATTTTGGAAGCGAAGTAATATCTGGTGCAATTTCCATGGGAATGAAGGTTAACACTACCAGGGATGCTTGCTTTGCTTTTTTATCTATTTTAATTTCCTTACTTTCTTCAACTATAATGGAGAAGATTTTCCACTCATTTTTTTATTCAATTGCCATGTCAAACAACCCACATTGGATACATGTCGATGCCATCAATGAGAATAAATCCTTAATTTAACATTCCCATATTTGTTGGCATTACTCATATTTACATATTTTTGTCACTTTGCTATTTTTTTTGTTTAATCTGAAGTCCCTTTCATAAGCTTCTTTGTCTGTCTGTGTAGAGTCTGAAAGTATATATAAGTTTGAATATATTTCATCTACTGGTATTGTTTGATATTCCAAATAGAAACGTTTGTTCTGTTCTCATATTTCTTTTTAGTAAAGAATAGCTGAAAGGGTGGTGGCGATGATACATTCTCCAACTCAACCCAAAAAAAGGAATAAATGATACATTCTCCAGTTGATCATGGACCAGGTTCAGTCTTACATACATGATGGATATTGGGAGGATATGGGAACCATTGAAGCCTACTACCAATCCAACATGGAAATCACAAGGAGAATTGCCTCAGGCTTTAAGTCAGTGCTCTATAACTTTGAAAACTAACTACTAATCAGTTGCACCCATTAATAAATATTCGCCTCTACTGATTACCCCAACTAACACCTTGTTATGAAAGCAGATTCCATGACAGAGATTCTCCAGTCTACACTTTGCCACGATATCTACCACCTACAATGATAACAGATGCTATCATAACGGATAGCGTCATTGGAGATGGTTGTATCTTTAATGTAGGTAACTTCTTTTGTCAACGAAATTCGCATACAGGAATTTTAAGTTATCTTCGTATGATCTTCCCAATTTGATATACGCGGGTTTTTTTTTGTTTTTTTTTTTTGACATGTTTGAGTTCAGAAGAAGTGAAAACTTCATTTTATTTAGAAAAGTTCCTTGCTTATATACTGAATTTTTCCTGACTCGATCAAGAGTAGAGGTGCAAGATCACGGGCTCTGTGATTGGCATGCGCACGTTGCTTGGAGATGGGGCAGTGATCGAAGATTCTGTGATCATGGGTACTGATATTTATGAAGTAGGGAGACTCTACCTATCATTTACTTTTTTTTCTATAATTAATCTTTGTTTTTCCATTCATCATGCTTGTCTCTGTTCTCGGCAGACTGATAAGGTACAAAGGAGCAAGACTGAGAAGCATTCCATGGACATTCCCATTGGGATTGGAGAGAAATCTCACATTAGAAAGGCAATAGTAGATAAAAATGCAAGGATCGGCAAAAATGTTAAGGTACTGATTTTTGCAGAACCATCTTCTATACTTACATTTCAAAAGGAGAGTCCAAGGGTGGGCTCTAACTAGGATTGTTCATGGCTCAAAATCCTTGATTTACAGATTTTTCAAAACAATAACACATACCCACTTCAAGATTCAGATAATGTCAAACCCTGCTAATCTAATCTCTACACTGTTTTTGCTGTCATGAATTTCAGTTTTTCTGAAGTAACACCATGATCCTGCTACAAAGATTTTCAAAACAATAGCAGATTACCCTTTCAAATTAATGCCATAATTTCTGATCTCATTTTCCATGTTTGCATATTTCTGCTACCTAGATTATCATAGAATAATGCTTGTTCTTTTTTTTTCTTTTTTTTAATGTATGTTTTCTTTCTACGTTTTAATGCTAATTGTATTTTTTTTTTTTGTAGATTGTGAACATAGACAATGTCAAAGAAGGGGATAGAGAAGCTTATGGGTACATAATCAGTGAGGGTATAGTCATTGTTCTAAGGAGCGCAGTGATCCCAGATGGCAGCATTTTATGAGTGTCAAACCGCGCACAGTGAGACATGTCTCTTGTATGCGGGATATCGAAAAAATTATAATGATTTTTTAAATGAGAACAAAAATATGAGTATAATAAGTACAAATGGTTTCCCTAACACCAGCATCATGAAGTCTTCTTTTGCGACTTGAGAAAGTGATATTAGCATTCATCTTTTTTTCTTTCAATTTCGATAAAAGAAACATATTGGCACTGTTCACCACAGGAATAAAAATCCTAGGTTAGATAATCTATTCTAGAAATTGGCTTTACAAACTCTTTCATTCATTCCTTTTCGCTTCAATAAAAAAATGAACAATTCTAATTCTAATTATTTATCCTTCTTGGATAAGTTTATATTGAAACTATTTTGTCCGTTGTTCATCGATTTTGTTATGGTAATAGTTTGTCCAGGAACAAAGGTGTACATGATCAGAGCAAATCAAGTCTATCCACGGATAAAATAAACCATGGCTCGCTATCCCGATGACTCTTTGCAATTGAGGTGCTTCACTTCTTTTGAAGTACGTGCCTGATACAGTGATTCTCATTTCTATGAGGATCGATACTTAAATTGGCCCGCTAAGACTTGCCCGTCAGTGCTAGATTTTGTTTATTGAGGCATTGGTCGATAGAGACCCATTTCCATGAGGATCGGTATCCAAAACCGGCTCATGCAGACTCACCAACAGAGGCATGAGTCTCGTCCTTGCAAGCGACATTTTCTTCGAGAACTGACAATGGTCACCATCAAAAGCAGACCCTTGTTAACACCTTCGTTACTGTGCAATAAATTAGAAGATTCAACAGTATGCATTAATTTGATAGATTGAAATTATTTTGGGTGGTTATTTTGTTTTAATCAAACGTATGTCGATTTCCAATTCACATATGCTTGAGTTGAGAGGGCATCTTAAAATATATTAGATCAGATATAAAAAATATCTAACCGTTGGATTGTTAGTGTAGAGGTCAGGCAACTTAGCAGTTACGTTTTAGTCACGTATTTTGAATTTTTAACATGTGTAGTTTTAAGTAGTCAAGCGCATATAGAAAAAATTAGAATTATAAGAAAACTATGAGAAGAACCCAATGCAATCTCGGGTGACCTTGCATTATATTTATAGACACTTGACAGTGGTTTATATGAAAAAACATGTGCATAGAGAAATTCTCATTTGAATATTGAAATGACCTCTTACCATTTCAGACAACTCATGAGAATTTTCATCTATGTTGTCTAATAGTTGTGGCCATATCTTGAATCCAAAGTAGGCGTATTGGAATCACGTTAACGTTTAGGAGTTCCTCGATTTAAAGGAAGCACGAGATTAGCAGGATTCTCTTCTTGTACGCTAAATTTCAACTTGCTTTTTCTAGTACTCTGGCATGTGTAGGAATGGTAAGGTCCCTGGAGGTTCCAAGAACGCCGTCATTTATATTTTTATTTCTGATATTAGGAGCCATTTGGCAGTGTGTCACACTAGGGTCCTACCAGGCTTCCCAAAAAATTGTTTCAACTATTCGAGACGTCCAATGCGGTCAGTGAAATGTGTGTTGTGTGTGGTTTGCGCCATAGTTTCAAAACTCTCCCACGTCATCGTCAACTCACCCCAGTCAACTCCCTTTTACCATGGCCGAGTTCCTGTCTGAATCATCATTTTACCCAACAGAGTCAATCAAAACTCCTTTGACTGTCCCGCGTAATGACCGCATCAACATAGCAGTCAGCCGTGTTGCACCGAGTTGACTAGGATCTACTTTGGCCATATTTTTGCCCGCATCCGCAATTTAGAACACTAACTATGCGCAGGTGTGCCAATAAGTAAACACTGCGTAGTGTAGTGGCCATTGTATTCTCCGTGAAAAGGTGAAAAGGTTCTATCAAAACCATCTAGATTGCTACTGTTGTTGAAATGCCTATGCTCCCGCCAGAGGTTCTTGTAGGAGTACATCACATCTTGGATGGTAAGACGATCTTCCACCCAATCGTCATTATGCCAAAGTCTCCTGATGTTATCATGCATTTTCCTCAAATTCATGGTTGGAGCGAGAAGGGAAAAACAATAAAATGAAACTGCAAGAATAAGAACTTAGAGAAAGTAGAAAAGATCCAACCATGTATTGAATCCTCAAATATCGAAGCAGAGCTATTGTACGTCCTCGAATGCTTTACTTAAGACGTTATTCGGCCCTATTCTGGTACAAAGATTTAACAACTGAACAATCTCCATGAACATGAACAACAACTGAGTGTTAGTGTGCGCCTATCAAACACTAAAAGGCAAAGCTTCGAGACCCTCTGTCAATACAAATCAGGCTTCCTAATTTTCTGTTGTGGAACGTAATCTCACAACATGAACTGTGGACCAACATCACATAGAACTTTGAGGCTTTTGTGTGGACCTTAATCTCACACGAAAATGGTTGAACTCATCTGAGGCTCTTGTGTGAACCAATAATCACAACCATCTAGTCGGAATAGATTGGGGGATTAAGATGGCTCGTTACATCTGAAAGTGGGGCCTACCTCGAAAATTTCTGATCTGAGCGCCACGTGTAGGGCAGGTGCAACGATTTTAGTCTGCTATTTGTCAACGATAAATGTCCCATATGTCCGAACGCTTTTTACAACTATAGAGATCTATATATACATTGTTTTTTCTTCTATTCACGAAATTTAGGAAAGAGAGCGATTCATCTCTTGATCAATTTGCGATCGGATTTCGGTTTCATTTTCCCCAATTTTCAGGTGAGTTACTGCTTTTATGATGATCTTACGTTCTATGCTTTGATACAGATCTTACGGTTCTTTTACTCTAGGGTTTCTCGAAGCAGATCCCCGATGCTTAAACTCGTCTGGATCTTGATTTCGGCCCCTTAAACCCTAGAAAATGACACAATTTGTGTGTTACTGTGTTTGCGTTTCCTTTTCACTTTATCTTTTGTCTTACTGTGTTTGCGTTTCCAGACATTGTTTGTAATCGTTGTAGTTGAAATGCTTGAGCTCTATCTAGGGTTTTTTTCTTTCCTACCTGGAATGACAAGTAGATCTCTGCTTACAGTCAACTGAATTTCGATTTTGACTTCTCAAACCCTAGGAATGAACTGTTCTAGTGTTTTGTTTTTTTTTCGTTATTCTCAGCTGATTGATCTTAATGTTTAATCTGAGAGATTTCATATTTTCATTCCTCGCAACTTTTGATTTATTGTTTGATCTTTCAACCTTATATGCAGAGTAGCAACTTGAATTTTGAAACCTCAAGCCAACAGATTTTAGTAGAAATAAATATTCCGGTCATCTCTCTGTTTCTTTTTTGTTATTGATTGTGTATTAGGGTAATAATCAAGGGAAGAATTAGATGAAAAATAGGAGGAAAGAAGGGATGAGAGAATCACGAAAATTGAGATCGCATCCTCACTCACATTTTGGTATTTATGTACTAAAATGCGATGGACATAAATGCCCAACACTACTAACGTATTCCAACACTGCCCCTAAAGCTGGAGAATGTTTATCATATAATCCTAGCTTGGTACATATAGTATCCAAGGTTTTAAATTTCGGTTTCGGGGGTAATTTCGGTCCTCACTGAAACCGAAATTTCAGCCGAAATTTGGTAGAAGGGCTCGAAATGTCGGTTTCTTGGGCCAAAATTTCTGTAATTTCGGCTGAAATTCTGTGAAGACAAATAATTAATATTTTATCCCAAATTTCGGCATTTTGGCAATTTCGGTTTTGGAACATTTCGGTTTCGGTCCTGGTCCGAAATTTTGGATTCGGCCGAAATTTAAAACCTTGATAATATCCACATGCTCCAAGCTCAATGGCTTAGTAAAGAAATATGCTAACTGATCCATTGACCATAAATGGAGTAGATACATCTCCACTCATAACCATCTCTCACGCATATGTCAGTCCACTTCAATTTGCTTAGTACATTCATGGAATACTATATTGGAGGCTATATGCACAATAGCTTGATTGTCACAAAATAACAATACAGCTAACTTCACTTGAAATCCCAAGTTCCCAACTCTTGTAGTAAATTATTTAGCCAAGTCAGCTCATTGATATGGAACTCTTTTGAAGTCCATTCATTAGTCAAGGCATTTTTTTCTCTTTTAATTCTTCCATCCAACTTACAATCGTCGGAAGCTGGATATGGATTGATTTGACCATTGATATGGAACTCTTTTGAAGTCCCTTCATTAGTCAAGGCTTTTTTCTGTCTTTTAAACTGATATATAAATTTCAAATTTTGACTTGTTGAGCCTCCAAATTGAATGACCCAGCACTTATCCAAAAACGGGAAAAAAAATTAAATGATCTATCACATGTTTTCCATCATCTTGACCTCGACTTTTAGCAGCCTTTACTTTGATCTTTTTCCCATTTGATTCGGTTCTAGTTTCAGTTGTCATCATATAATACTAGATTACAGAAGACTTAAATTAATTCCAGGTCAGAAGTGATTCGTCGGAATTTATTTATAACATGATTTTGAATTAATGGACTGGTGATGAATCTGCATTTTAAAACCTTCCCCTTCAACTATTGAAATTAACTTGTTGCATACTTGCTTTCTTTCATTTATTTTACCAGCTTACAATAAAAATTGTTATTTCTGGGAGTGACTTTTGGATGTGGTTTTATAAGGTATGTCTTCCTCTGATAAAGTTAAGGAGAAAGAACACAAGGAAGAAGACAAAGAAGACGAACAGGGAGGATTCATTGACAAAGTTAAGGATTTTATTCACAACATCGGAGAGAAGATTGAGGAAGCAATAGGATTTGGGAAACCAACTGCCAATGTTACTGGGATTCACATTCCTTCAATCGATCTGAAGAAGGCAGACATTGTCGTTGATGTGCTCGTAACAAACCCAAATCCCATTCCCATCCCTCTCGTAGACATAAATTATATAGTAGAGAGCGATGGAAGGAAACTTGTTTCTGGGCTGATCCCTGATGCAGGAACAATTCATGCACATGGTTCAGAGACTGTCAAAATACCACTGACATTGATCTATGATGATATTAAAGAAACCTACGATGATATCAAACCTGGAAGCATAATTCCTTACAGAATTCAGGTCGATCTTATCGTTGATGTACCGGTTTTCGGAAGGATTACCATCCCACTTGAGAAGAAGGGCGAGATACCCATTCCCTACAAACCCGATATTGATCTTGATAAGATACAGTTCGAGAGGTTCTCCTTTGAAGAAACTACTGCAACCCTCCACATGAAATTGGAGAATAAAAATGACTTTGACTTGGGACTTACTTCATTGGACTACGAAGTTTGGCTCTCCGAGGTGAGCATTGGAGGTGCAGAACTTGCCAAAGCAACTAAACTTGATAAAAATGGAATTACTTACATTGAGATCCCAGTGACGTTTAAGCCAAAGGACTTTGGTTCTGCCCTCTGGGATATGATTAGGGGAAGAGGTGTTGGTTATTCTATGAAAGGAAATATCAATGTGGATACTCCCTTTGGGCCTATGAAGTTACCTATTGACAGGGAAGGTGGGACTACCCGCCTCAAGAAGAACAAAGGAGACCACGAAGAAGATGATGACGAGGTACACTCACTCCATTAACCTTTTTATAAGCTTTTGGAGTCTTTTGTCTCTCATGCATATTGGTCTTCAAATGTTTCTGAATTACCTATTGATGAATATATTGTTTACTAACAGCGTCAAATAAAATCATATCAAGTGTTTAAACAAATCACCTACGATTTTTTTTCCATTATTTTTTCTATTAGAATTGAAAAAGATCATGAGATGGGTTTGTTAACGAGTTAGGTTTTATGCATAGGACCCTGGTAAACCTAACATCCAGACACATCTGTTATTTGATCATAACAAAATCATATAATATTAGTTCATAAAATAATGAGATTCAAAAGACTGTATCTTGGTAAAATGTTATATGATGGAGACAACATTGTCCTAAAAATTAGTGAACAGTCGAACCGTGGATTGACGCCTCCCAACAAATTCCAAACAGGTGGGTATGATTCATCATTACAGGTCTTGACTGCCCATTAATTTTTAATACACCATCTTCCCTTTTAGCATTTTTCCTAGATAAATAAAAAGTTGTGGTGCTATAACATAAATAATGCAAGGAACAAGGAAAGAAATGAGGGTTTTTGCTTCATAGCCGTGTTTCACAGCACTTTTTTTAAAAACTGGAATATACTTCTTACCTAAATGTTAGATATTGTTTCTGGGAATTAATTGGCTCGGGTATTCATTGGCAAAATTTCATATTTTGATGTTATTACTTTTTTTCAGATTTCTTAGTTATATTTAAGTTACTTTAACATAAGTTATGCAAAGTAACTTTTAAGTATTTACTATTAAAGAATATGATAATTGGTAAATCTTTTAGTTTATAAAATGCTCTTGCAAGTTTACAATTTAAAATAGGGAAATGTTATCAGCACTACAGTATTTTGATGAGGGCACTCCTCACTTTATTAAAAGTACGGTACGGACCGCACCATAGGATGATCCAAACCGTCCATTAGATGGGCCACATCCTAAATAGGTTTTACCCCAAAAATCATTTCCATAGATCTATCCTAACCGTCCGATCTGAATGTTAGAGGGTTGATCCTAACCCTCTATAGATCGGAGGGTTAGGATCAACCAATGGAAATGATTTTTGAGCCACAACCTATTTAGGCTGTGGCCCATCAAATGGACGGTTTGGATCATCCTATGGTGCAGTCCGTACCTTACTTTTAATAAAGTGAGGAGTGCCCTCATCAAAATACAGTAGTGCTGATTACATTTCTCTTAAAATAATGACAAGAAAATAGTAAATTATATAATAAAAGTTATCCTTAAAAAATAATCAGCATATTCTAGAAAATTATTGAGAACCAATAATAAAAATGACAAATATCACGAAAAATATTTGGTCGAAATATTTCTGAAAAATAATCAGTACTTCTTGTTGAAATGTGCAACTCACTGATGCAGTAGTACTTCTTGTTGAAATAATGGCATAATAGAGTAGTACTTCTTGTTGCAGTGTGCAACTCACTGATGCATCTCCTGCTTTTCCTTTTGGTGCAGGATTAGAAGGCTTTAATATAGTTAATATCAGCAGCATTTCTTTTATGATATGGGGTCAAATAATTTAGACTGGAAGATGCTTTCGAGCTGGATATTGAATTTCTATGGTTGTTTTGTTTGAGTGCTATTTCTATGTGTGCATCTGCTCTGTTAAAAGTTACCTCTCTGCATTTATGCTGCAAGATCTATCATCTGATTAGTGAATTAATTGCTGTTGCTTGCTTTTACTTATATTGTCGAATACTTTGTTTACCCACGGCGATCTCATGCCTGTTATTAGGCAAATCCTACAAGAGTTTCTTCAAGAGAACTCTATTAGAAGAATTTGTTTATTAGAAGAGAGAAAACAGAAACACAAACAACAATATTTGCTGATCTTTCACAATCTTTAAGATAGCTTGTTCCTTCTCAAACCTGCACACTATAGGAATGAGGAAAAAAATAACGAAAAACAAAGAACGTTGAACCGATCGTTTTAGAGACATGCCTGCTTCAGGTTGAGCCTGTGGATCAATTAGATGCCCTGTTTTAAACTTAAGAAGGAGATGTTGTTTAATGCAAACTTAAAAACCAATAAGGCATGTTGTTTAATGCATACACTATGTATCTTTCTCTATCTCACATATGTCATGTTCTCTTATGCATTTACTACATATAAAATAAAGAACCTACCATATGTGCAAGAGAAAGATACATTGTGTATAAATTAAAAAACATGCCATATGTGGGGGAGGAGCCTTTGCCCCTGTGCTCTCTGCATGTGGGCCAAAACACATACAGGGACCACAGGCAAAGGCTGCCCCATCCCTGGCGTCCTCAATTCCTTTTCTACATAAAACTCCACCTGTAAGAAAATATGTGTGTTCCTCGATTATCTAACAATGGATAATCCATCCAGTGCATAACGATGTAATACTCGCAAATCAGATGGGTGGATTAGTCCAACTGGTGCGAGTTAGGAACAGAGATCATTGGCCACATAGTGGTTTGGTAGGGAACAATTTGAGGTGGACCCGAAAAGGTGCCATTCTTGGCCCTGGTTTTAATTGAAACCATCAAGCATAAATGCTCTGAATTCTGATTTAGTCAAAGATAAAAGAGATCAAATTGAATTTCATATCATCAGCCACATCTGTTTTGCATATTGCTTTAGATTATTCTTACTCCTCTTAAAAGCACAAACCTTTCAAAAAGGTCAGCCTCTTTTCTTCACAAAAGGAGATGTTTGAAATCAGTCTCTCCTTTGCCTCCGTATATTGGAAAAACACATTTCAAAGGCTCCATAAGGCAATTCACAGCACCCATTCATCAACTGGCTAGGCCTATATAAATGAGCACTACAGCATAGGAAATGAAGCAGGGAAGTGAAAGACAGAGTTCATAACTATTTAGCCTGTGTTTTGTTTGATTTTTGCTTTGGTGGAAGGGGGGAAATGCGAGGGCCATGGATAGTGCTTGTCTAAGGGCCTTGCATGAAGAGGTAGAGAGCAGAATGCAGCCAAGGATGACTTGGAAACATGGGCAAAGTGAGGGAGTACCTCAGCTGCACATGGTTGGCAAGTTGTCTCTGGCTACATTGGGCTCTTTTCTTCTCATGTGAGACCCGGATGACCCCAACATTACGTTCAGCTACCAACAACCATTATCTTAGATCCTGGTAACCAAGCATCAAAAAATGAATATCTAGAGTTGCAAATGTACGCAAAAGTGTGAGAGAATGGTATATCAAGGTCTAAACTTCCTATCATATGTTCTCTTGTTGTGTCTATGTGCGCGTATCACATATTTTTCCTTTCACAAAGCTCAAGTATCAAATCAATATTTCCCGTAAATCTTTTGAGTTTCCTCCTAATAATCTCCATATTTGTGGATCTCATTTTCCTAATAATCTCCATGGCTTGCATTCCATGGATTGATAAATGGGTAAGCCCAAGTCTCAAATTGATATTTCGTGTAAATATTTTGAGTTTCCTAATAATATCCATATTATAATCTCATTTTCCAAATAATCTCCATGTCCATGAATTGATAAATGGGTATATCCATGATCATCCATCACGGCTTTCAAAATCAATGTAACAGAGATCAAGGTCTGCTGGTGATTAGAAATTTCCAGGGTAACCTTTCCATGTATTTCACATTGGATCATTGACTATGCATATCACATATTAAATATTCATGACTTACTACTGTGACAATTCCATGGGGAAAAGCCATCGGGCCCATCATAATCAATGGTAACACGTGTCTTGAAAATGATCAAAATGCCCCAAGCACCATGCAATTGCACTGCGATGATTTTTCTATTCCAAACAATCGTATTAAACTCAAAACTATCCTCGTTCCACGAGTTTATAAAAGTGTTTACTCCTTCCAGGGAGGGAGGAGAATCTTTGGTTAATCCCAAGAGCATTCCTAAGTAAGAAGCGGTCGCACCCACCATCTCCGTGTCATGCTCCAAGGGTAAGTTCTCTATTAGATCTAATTAGTTAATTAGCCATTTAATTAATTAGTTATTTAGTTTAAACAAGGGTTTAGTTAATTAGTTAGGATCAGAGAGCCTTGTTAGATGATGTATATATAGCTCATTTGAAAATATGACCGTTTGGGGGTAAAAGTGTAAAAAATAGGGTTGAAAAAGTCAAACTATACTGATAAGAGGCAAATGGGTGGTTGAGGAGGTAGGACAGCCATGGCTAATTCCCAAACCACCACCAACCCATCTCTCTCTCTCTCTCTCTCTCTCTCTCTCTCTCTCTCTCTCTTAACAAAAGGACATCTAAATCAAGGGATTACTCACAAAGCCAAGCAAGAAAGGAATGAGGGAGGGAAAGCAGTCTTTTAACATCCTTCTCTCTCCCCTCCCTTCTCCTAACGACTAACAGCCCATTGAGTAAGAGCTTTCCTCCTTTTAGGATGTCTCAGCACTTACCTTTCAATATCGATCAACTATGGTTTTGCACATGTACCCATAAAGATGAAGTGTTAGCGTCCGATGGTCCTACCACCACTGCTCGGATGTATTCTATGCTCGGATGTATTCTATGGTTGTCTCAACACTAATTATGTCAGTTCACATTGCTAACATCTTGCTCACCCTGAAAATATAGGTCCAAACCAGCTATTACAAGATCTCATCAATCACATGATGTGCATTAGAGTACAACATTCACTCTATAAAAGCTATTCGGATCCCACTCTGGCAACTGTACGTCAGATACAAACTCTGCAATTTGGAGATTGTAAGAGAGTCAAACATGGAGTGGATCAAAGTGTTTGGCCGTAAATGCATCTCAGTGATGACCAATCTTATCTTATTCTTCCGATGCTCACGACAGCGCCATCACTCATAAAACAAAATTCAAGAAACACAACATTAAATCAACAAGCCACCATCGTATCAAACTGAACACAATTTTAAGGGCTAGAAAATCAGCTTATTGTTCTGTATACCTTGTTATCTAATTATTTGAAGTTCAAGATTGAAAATATAAGTCACAAGTAGTTCTAAAAGTTTTTTATTCAAAATTTCAATATTCGAAATGGAAGTTACTACTGCATATATCTGTTAGGCTGAACTATTTGAAATTCAAAGTGACAATTATAACAAATTTTCTCCCAAGAGTAAGGGGCATTATGGACGGTTTCCATTGTTGGGGCCAAGATAGAACTCACCCTTAAAAGCTAGCCGTTAAGGGAAGAGTGTCCGATGTGGGATCTTTGCTTTAGCATGGAACCCCCAACAATACCCCCCTCCACGAGAAAGCAACAAGGGCACACAGGAGTCCACACAACGGCTCTGATACCACTTGTTTGGAGCAGGGTAGAACTCACCCTTAAACCTAGCAGCTGAGGAGCGCGCGCGCTCAAGTCCTTATATGCCCATTCACATCCATTCACTATTCCAATGTAGGATCTTTGCTTCCACGTGGAATCCCCATTAATATCTTTTCTCTTTAATATTGTCGAAAATCAAGGGTGGTAGTTTTTTAGCTGGACTGACTAGGACTAGCTCGAAGTACAAAAC
The DNA here is from genome assembly GCF_043159265.1 of Tasmannia lanceolata. Lineage (NCBI taxonomy): Eukaryota > Viridiplantae > Streptophyta > Magnoliopsida > Canellales > Winteraceae > Tasmannia > Tasmannia lanceolata. The sequence goes on from NW_027518692.1 coordinate 51,956,678, forward strand.
TTTATTGCCTGATGAAATGAACAGTAATTTATATTTTTCCACCACACACAGAAACACAATTTGTTGCAAGAGGGAACAATTCTTTTCATCATATTTACAAGACTCACACACGACTGGCCTCACTAACATTGCATGGAATATTTTTTTTCATGGTTGCCAGACATGCCCTTAGTCGTTGCAAATATACATCACAAATTAGTTTGCCAATAGTTTCCTTACAATATATTATAGAAAGGAGCCCAGATTATTTGTGAATCCACCTGCCAGTACTGAAACACTAGCAAGAACATAATCAGCCCAATTTAAGGATGCTTAATCAACATTGTCAATTTTGATTGGAGTAATTTCATCAGCCACGTGAAAGTTCCCAACCAAACGGGCAAAGAACACCATCTGTTGCTCCAGTGTGAATTTGATATTCTCAGCCTGTGTAATTTACCTTGGTTCAGTCCTAACATGCCCACGCATCATACATACTTAGGAAAAAAAAGGAAATAAATTGTAAATACCTTGCGAAATCCATGTTGCTCGCCTTCATACTCGACTAGAGCAACGGGCAACCCTTTCTTCTTCAAGGCCAGATAAATTTTACGCGCTTGATCTGGAGGCACTACCTGTAACATGTAGTAGACTTTGTTTTTTACACTGATAGAAATCTTTGTCTATTAGTTTCTAAGACGAAAGTTTCATGAACTACAAACATTTAGGCACTGTTCTTCAGATAGTTACCCTGTAGATTAGTGGTATAAGTAGTCGATAGGGAAGAGAGAAACATTTGATTTACCTAGGGTTTACCTGGTAGAATAGTAATAAGTAGTGTTTGGTTGCCAACCTCGTAGAGTAGTAGGAGGGGGTGTCATTACCAATATAGAAAGAGAAGAGAGAGAGCGCAAAATTTTCCATGAAGAATTCCATTTTTAAGAAAGTTGGCGCGGAAGGGTATGAGTAGAGAACATGGATGCCATGTCACTGGACAAGCAATAATTACCTTTGAATATTGCCCGGTAGTCTCCACGAATTGTGATGCTAAATTGGCATCCAAACACTCCAAAGTTATTAAAAGTGCATTTTTTTTTTTTGCTTGGGACATCCTTGAGGATGCCAGACATGTGGCAACGAAATAGCTCCTAGTGTTAGGAATTTAACCGGGTAGAACTCACCCTAAAATCTAGCCATTAGAGGGAGGGTGCTCATTCCCTTATAACCCATCCCCATCCATTTCACTTATCCGATGTGGGACAATTTTGCTTTAGCGTGGAACCCCAACATGAACAATCTCGCCCCTCCACACGACGGCAACGTTAAACGTCTCAAAGCATGTCTTGTGGCCAGGTTATACTCAGACCTTTGGGGTGGATTATTAGGAGACGTTCTCACCTGTGGCCAAGATATCGGTTCGAGTTTTGATCTCTATTGCTGTTAATCGTGGTTGGCCATTATATCAGCTGGATGTGAAGAATGCTTTCCTTCGTGGCGATCTCACTGAGGAGGTATATATGGAGCAACCTCATAGGTATGTTGCTCAGGGGGAGATATGCCCCTCTATTTGTCGCTTTAGGAAAGCAATTTATGGCCTGAAACAATCTCTGAGGGCTTGGTTTGGAAGCTTCAGTGATGCGCTTTGGCATGAAGCAGTGCGTTGTTGATCACCGAGGGCTTGGTTTAGAAGGTCCAGTGACGCAGTACTGCGCTTTGGCATGAAGCAGTGCGTTGTTGATTACTCTATTTTCAGCTACCAGTCCACTGCTGGGTATATCTTCTTGATCGTTTACGTGAATGATATTGTGATCGCAAGGAATGACAAAGAGGGTATACAGAGATTAAAGATTTTTCTACAACGAGAGTTTTCCACAAAAGACTTGGGTCTTCTCAGATACTTCCTTGGAATCGAGGTAGCACATTCTCGTTAAGGTTTCTCTGTTGCAGAGAAAGTACACTTTGGATATTCTACAGGAGACAGGCTCCATGGGGCTAAAACCAGCATTTACGCCTATGGATCCTAATGTGAAGCTCTTTCCAGAACAAGGAAACCTCTTGGATGATCCAGGTCGATACCGAAGGTTGATTAGAAAATTGATTTATTTGATAGTCACCCGTTCTGATATCTCATTCGTTGTAGAGGTAGTTAGTAAGTTAATGAGTTCTCCTCACACATCCCATCGGGCAGCAGTGATTCAAATTGTCAGATACTTGAAGGGTACACCCGGGAAAGACTTATGCTTTAAGAAAAATGGTCATGAGAAAGTAGAGGGGTTCACTGATGCCGACTGGACGGGGTCTCCAACAGATAGGAGGTCAACAACGGGTTATTGTACTTTTGTTGGAGGTAATATGGTATCTTTGAGAAGTAAGAAGCAAGATATTGTCTCTAAGTCAAGTGCCGAAGATGAATACAAGGCTATGTCATATAGGGTGGAGAACTTATTTGGTTGCGGTCTTTTCTATCATAAATTGGTTTTCCACCTTCAGGTCCAGCGCGGCTATATTATGACAAGAAATCTGACATTCATATCGCTACCAACCCGGTCTTCCATGAACGAACCAAACACATTGAAATGGATTGCCACTTCATTCGCCAGAGAATTCAACGAGAAGAAATATGTACAACGTTTACTCGATCAATAGACCAGCTTGCAAATGTATTCACCAAACCATTAGAGCCTGCTAAGTTAAAGGATGCTTGTAACAAGCTAGGAATGTATGATATATACATTCCAGCTTGAGGGGGGGTGTTAAGTGTATTTACGCCACTTAAGGGCAGATTGGTCATTTGAATTATATATATATATATATATATATATATATATATAGGAAATGGTTTGTGTGCAGCTGCACAGGTAAGTTATTTGTGCATGGCTCACAAACCATGGGGGGGCCACATTTTTTGGGGGATCCAAAGCATTCATTTGGAAGGTCCTTCCATGGATAGGGTGTGTACCAAAACTCAGCCCTATAGGATCATCCTAACCCAATCAAAGGTGGAGGGGAAAATGGACAGACACTGTTTCTGCCCATTTTTTCCCACCACAAATGGCAGGGTTAGGATGATCCTATAGAGCTGATTTTTGGTACACACCCTATCCATGGAAGGGCCTTCCAAATGAATGCTTTGGATCCCCCAAAAAATGTGACCCCACCTATGGTTTGTGAGCCATTCACGGACGACTTACCTGTGCAGTTTGCACACAAACTATATATATATATATATATATAGAGAGAGAGAGAGAGAGAGGGAGAGAGAGGAAAAGGATTGTACGCTCGAGTGTACCAACCATATGGTACGCTCGAGTGCCCAATCACATGTGGGCCCACACTTTTAGGATGATCCAAAGCATTCATTTGAAAGGCCCTTATATAGATGGGGTGGGGTGTGTACCAAAAATCAGCTCCATAGGATCATCCTAACCCATCCATTTGTGGAGGTCAAAATGGATAGACATTGTTTGTCCACAAATCTGCCCATTTTTGCCCTCCACTTTGGAGGGGTTAGGATGATTGAATGGAGCTGATTTTTGGTACACACCCTATCTATGATAGGGCCTTGGAAATGAATGCTTTGGATCACCATAAAAAAATGTGGGACACATGTGATTGGGCACTCGAGCGGAGCATAAGCTTGGTACGCTCGAGTGTACAATCCTTTTCCTCATATATATATATAAGTGAAATCGTGAGGGGTAGAACGCAACTTTTGCTTCTCCAATTCACGCATTCTCTGCCTCTCTTCTCTCTTCTCCTCTTATCTCATCTTCTCTTCCTCCATTCATTACTCCATATAGAAATCTAACAGTCCTGAACATTCTTAATGCATCTCAATGATAACCAATCTTATGTTATTCTTCCAATGCTCATAACAACGCCATCGCTCATTAAGCAAAATTCATGAAACACAACATTAAATAAATAAACCACCATCGTATGAAACTAAACACAATTTTAAGGACTAGAAGTCAGGTCATTGATCTGCATACCTTATCATCTAATCCTTGGAATAAAATAACCGGGCAAGAGAATTTATCAACAAAGTTGATAGGTGACCTATCAAAGTAAGCATTTTCACCACCTGCAATCCGTGGAATGAAAGGGTATTAAGCTAATCAAATGGATTCAACAACCTAAAATATCAGCACAGTGTATCATCTATTAATGAATGACTTACCAACAAGATTATCGATATAATGAGACTCAAACTTATGCATTTCTGCTCTTAATAATGACAAATCAGCAATCTGTTAATCGACCAATTAATAAAATAGTTTGTTAGACTTCTATTCAGAGTCAATAAATCTAACTACTTAATATTTCCAACATAAAGCAATACCAAATATACAATTCAAGTGAGGTGGAATATCTTCGAAGAAACTCAGGTCAATTGACCAGGTAAATTGAACTATAAAAACCATATTGTTGCCAAATTGGCATGAATTAGTAATTTACAAGACCCAATCAAGACAAGCACGAATCTTTGAGTCAACTTCACATGACTGAAGTCTAACTCTGATCTATTTTCGTGTATTCAAACTATCCCATAAACTCCTGTGGTAAGACCACTTGCTACCTCATTTGCCTCATGCAATATGTGGCTAAACAAGCCTCATTCTAAAAACCCAAACCTCCATATTTTTTCAGCTAAATTCCATATTTTCAGGAATTTTATGTTCACATATTTGCTTGATATCAGCTTCCGTTCATCATTATGAAAACTAACAGCAGTGTCTCAAGAAAAATTTCACTTAAAAAAAAGGAATGATAGACTGAAGGGCTCCCTCATTGGTCCAAAGCAAGTAAAGTCAGTTATGATTACAGCTGTCAACGACATATCCCTATTTTTTAGTCCCCTAATAAATGCACTCTACTGCTATGGACTAATGAGGGCGCCCTTGTAACTGGTTTTTTGCAAGGGCACCCTTCAGACTTCAGTCCATCATTGCTCAAATAGTAAATATGCCATATTTTCCATATCGTCTGAAGATAAGTACAACAATAATCACTTACACCATATAAGGAAGCACCAGCCTTAAAAATGTGCCTGAAAGCAAGAGACGCTAAAATAGTATAGCCACCAGCAGACTCCCCAGTAACACAGAGCCGTTCTCCATCTACCTTGCCACTGTCGACCTTCGGATCAAAACCAACTCTCTTTTATGAAATTAGCAAAAAGTATAATATATATTAAAATCAGTGTCTCTTTTATGGAATTAGCAAAGAGAATAATAGATATTAAAAACAGTTACCAAAAATCTAGCACAACTGCAACAGTCATCAACATCGACAATACCCCAACGTCCCAAAAGACGTTCTCGATACCCCCTGCCATAACCTTCACATTTACAGGAACTGGTAAGGACTGTGGACTTCGAAATTTATTTATCTTTATTACAAGAAATAAAGTCTAAAAATGGATGGCACTAAAAGGATCTTGGCCACTGTGGAATCTTAACTGCATTAAGGACTAAGGACTTGTGTACATTGCAAAGATTGAGACCTTTCAAAAGACCCATCAAGATATGTCAATTTAACCCACCTAGACCCTATATGTGAACACTAAATAGCTACTCTATCAATCCAAACAGAGTTCAGTAATTTTCTCCCATAAATCTGGAAGCAATCAAAATCATACAGCAAATAACCTAAGAATCCAAAATGTTTGAGTGCATGTCAAGAATGGAGATATTGCAGAACAACCACCAAGGGATGTCAATGTAACCTAAATCACAAATATCGTTTTCGGAAATTTCTCGGGAAGGGAAAATCTCAAAATATATTAATTTTTATATTATTTTTGCAGGTTTCTAAAATGTTTGAGGAGAGAATTGATGGTTAGGAACATAACAGAGAACATGACCTTGGATAGGAGAGAATGGAAGAAAATGATCCACGTAGACGAACCTAACTAGTGTTGGGATTAGACTTTAGTCAATTTGAGCTGCGTAGATTCTTTTACCTTCTTCATGAAAATTTTCTGCAGGATTCATTAGCCGACCCCAACTAGCTTGGGACAAAAGCTTAATTGAGTTGCGTTGAGGTTTATACAGGGAAAAACGATAAGAGTAAAATTATTTAAAAATATATGAAAGTATATAAATTAAGAAAAATATCATAAAAATATCGTGATATTATGGCGATATTATCACGGAAAATGAAAATATCGCTATAGTTTTTTAATTCTTGGAATTATTTTCGGATTTTGGTGTTTGATCAAAATAAAAATTATAAAAAAGGGCGGCCCAGTGCACGAGGCTCCCGCCATTGTGGGGACTGGGGAGGGCTAGATGTACGCAGCCTTACCCCTGCTTTGCAGAGAGGTTGTTTCTGTGACTTGGCGTTTGATGAAAATGGCGCGATAAATCACTATATTTTGAAAATCTCGGAGGCATTTGTGACATAGAATGTATCCAACCTAGATTCTTTCTGAACAGAGAAATCACTGTTCATCAACCCATCAGAGAGTTAAACAACTAAATTATACATTAAAATTCCAAATTATACACTAAAAACCAAATAAGTTCAAGGCCCAACCAGTGCTTCCACCATAATTAACGTCCACAAAAGCCCACCCTCGACTGGTCCAGTACTGGATATTTAGATCCAACGTTCCACGTGCTTCATCTGTAGGTCCACCTGTAACATTTAAACAAAAAATGTATAATACTGCAGATACAAATATTCCATTTTTTATGTGATTGGATTCAAATATTCCATATTCAACAATAAGTCACCTTGCCTTTGAAGAGTGATGTAAATGTGAGCAATGAGACCAAACTTAATACACTTCAGAAATCAACCTCTTCCACAGATTGTAGGTAATCATTGCACAGGTCAATAAATGGATATTCAGGATCAGTTACAACTTACATATCAATTTCATTTGAAGGTAAGACTTTTGTTCAAAAAGTGTCCTGAACTTATCACTTACATTATATCTATAAATAAGTGATTCCAATTTTAATTTCTTAATTGAATGAAATGGACTGTTTTATAAGGTTCATCTCACGTCTTGCACATCTTACCTCTTCAATTAAAACTGTTTTATGCATGGTGCACCTTAATAATCTGTGAAACTTTTAGAAAAGTATTAAATATGAAGGATGCAAAATGCTTATCTTAACCGTGGTTTAAATATCGGTTGATACAATACATCCAGTGCGATATTAAATGAAATAGTAATATAGAACGGTGCATAAAATCACACATGTATATGCTGGTACACTAGTATGTCGTGACATATCAATCCATATCAGCCCATATTGGCTGAAACACAAGCAACAAGGAAGTTGAGTTCGTGCGATCATTTGAACTGCACAAAAACACAACCCAAACTCTATTTGTCACATCTGAATTACTACAGTACTCATGTTTTCAGAAACTAAAATTTTACTTTCAACTATAGTTATCATTTGTGATGTATGTAAGTGAGCATACGGATGCACTATGTAGTATAAGTTATATTGCATGACATGTTCAACAGAGCGAATGTGGTGCAAGATTTCTGACTTAAAAACTGTATTGTTACCATGGATTTAAATTTCGGTTTCGTGAATTTTCGGCCGAAATCCAGTAAAAAAATAATTTATTAATTATTTCATAATTTCCGGAAAAAATTTGGAAAAAAATACTAAATATTTAAAGAAAAAAAATAGAATTTCTCAAATTTTCAGAAATTTTGGCCGAAATTTGGGATATCCAAAATTTTGGCCGAAATTTGGGATATCCAAAATTTTGGATTTCGCGAAATTTCGGTTTCAATCCCAGCTGAAATCCAAAATTTCAGTCTTGGACCGAAATTTCGGATTTCGGACGAAATTTAAAACCATGGTTGTTACTGCCAAGTATCACACACATGCCCACAGTTGCACCATAAATGCATAGCTGCATACACAATTGTATGATGTATGTGAGGGCGTACGAAGTGTGTTGTGAGACAATTCTGGTGGCAGCAAGAAATGCAATAGTTAAAAATAGTTTTTGACATTTACCTCTTAGTTATTATGCGTTATTATGCAGTATTATGCATCTAGAACTAGATAAAAGTTTCAATTAGCATTAGGTGGTCAAGCTTGACATTTAAGGAAATTATTGACTCCAATCTTGTGTATTTTGCTCATCAATCCATATTTCACATCAAACCCACAAGATTTATTGGATGACACAAGTAAATGACATAATAAAGTCTAATAATCATAGTGACAGCTTGTAAATCCTATCCGGAAACCAACTCGAAGAAAAGAGAACTTGCCAAATGAAGATGTAAATTTTGCAAAAATCTTAGTGAGCCCGTGAAATTTTTCATCAAAGTTCATGAACTTTTAAAGTGTGGTGTTCTTTGGAGTGCTATGAAGGAGTATAATTTGGTTCTCTAATCATGACTGGTACGGTAATTGCAGGGATTATTTGAAGATCCATAACATCAAAGGAAATTCTTCATTCTCGATTTCTGTGTGCTTTGCTCGTCAAAATTACACTCGTATGAATAATGGATGGAACAAATTACAGCACAAAAGGCTTTTATTTTTTGAAGCACATAACACAAAAGGCTGATGGTCTTAGATACAGATTATAAATTTTAACCACCAACCAACTTGAGAAAAGGAGAACTTTTCAAATGAGGGAAGTAAATTTTGTGACAATCTTAGTGAGAATCTCACGCATGATTCCTTCAATGTTCATGGACTTATCATATACAACAGTTCTTTTTTGGAATATTTAATGTTTTAACTTATCTCCCAATATTTCCTTTCTTCCTATTAATGTTATCTAACCTTTCAAAAAAAAAAACTCATCTCCCTAATATTAGCTACGTTGCCAATTTGAGGAAGTCGTGGAGTGTAGACCATTTGAGAAATGGAAGGAAAAACCCCACAAGCATTTTTTTTTTCTCCTAGGTTTTTGCGACTCCAGAAAAAGAGGAACTCTAGGATTTTGCTATTCAAAAAAAGGATTTTCCCTGGTTCTTATAATGGCTCTCAGGATTTTGTCTCCTTAGATTTATTCCATGCTGAGGCCTTGTTTTTCAACCTTGTTCTTCTTGTCTTTATGATTGCCACTTTTTGGGGGGGAATCACAAAAGACTGAATGAGAACAATTAAACTATAAACAACAATGCAGGCGATCTAATTATTGAAAATAACCATCATATACCGTGGTTTCTCAATAATAAGGGAGGCTTTTCATCCAGACTAGCTTGATGGATGTGGTTGGATGGTAGATAGAAAAATGCATAGGCAAGACTGAATGAGAACAATTAAACAATAAACAACAATGCAGGCGATCTAATTATTGAAAATAACCATCATATACCGTGGTTTCTCAATAATAAGGGAGGCTTTTCATCCAGACTAGCTTGATAGATGTGGTTGGATGGTGGATAGAAAAATGCGTAGGCATTTTGACCAGGGCATTCAGTAGGAAACTCAATCATCTCTGGCAAGCTAAAATATGCTTGATACTTCATACTATCCGGTGAAGAAGACCAAATAATTGAGAACTCAACTGCTTTGGATTGACTCTCGTTTAAAGTCACCTGTTAAAACAGAAAAAAGAAAAAAAAGGAACGTTGGGACATAGGAAAGCCGATTAAATTATCAGTGACAATATTTTATGCCACATTCCCAATATTTATGTCAAAAAGCTTATTTAAAATATGTTGAATATGATCAGGCAACATACTTTAGCTATGGATAGAGGATGGATTGCCGATGCTCCCTCAATGTAGAGGCAAGATGGTCCTGAAATCTGTTCAAGCCAATAAAAAATTGAGGTTGAAGTAAACAATCATTAAATTTAAAATTACTTAGAGAACTTAGATAAATGTTTCTAATTTTTTCCTACCTAAGGATGTTCTAGTATTCTAAAAGGCATAGGCACCAGCATGGATTTAAATTTTGGTGTCGGTTTCGACCGAAATTTCGGCTGAAATCAGGTAATAAAAAAAAACTATTATTTTATTATTTCCGAAATTTCAGTAATTTTGGCCAAAATTTTGGTTTCGGTCCCAACCGAAATCTGAAATCAATTTCGGATTTCGGCTGAAATTTAAAACCATGGGCACTAGTCATATCGAGGTTTATGGGTCAGAGTGCATTAGCTTGAAGGCATAAGCCCCACAGGCATGCCTGTGTTAAATGTAAATGAGCAAAAACCATCCTTGTTTTCTTTCAAATTTGATTTTCGATTTTGGTGTGGATTTTGTGTAGAATAAGAAGCTATTTCAAAGATGGGAAAAAAAACTCATAATACTTCTTTCAGCCTTCATCTCTTCATTGTAAATTTGACTTTCATTTCTTTTGTGCTGTTTTAAGTACTTTGGAAAGTATTTTTATTTTGGAATGTATTTTGATTGTGATAAGGTTGAAAAGGAAAGTGTAAATTGTCACAAGAATCGCACCGCCGGGACACTTAATGGAATGAAATTAATCTAGGTCATAGATTGTATCATCTTTTTGGATGTTTGAGGTTTATATTTTTGCTCTTGAATGAATGATGTTTTATGCTTGGAAAATGTACAAAATGAAGCATATGTTCTTTGTATGGTTTATATTATTTTGTCTTATTTTTCTTAATTTTATTTTTTCCTAATCTTTTAAAAACTTTACATTATAAAAATTAGAAAAATTGAGGCAATGAAAATAAGAGTATGAACCTACAATATTTCTTATATCAGTGAAAGGAACATCAAGCAATGTTACAGAGTTTTGAACATCATCCAGGATTCCCAAGTAAGACCGTCCTTTTTGCCTACATGTAATAAACCGAAAACCAAAATCACCTACAATTGAATAAAAATCGTTACCACAAATCATGTGAGACAACAATTATGGTAATAGATATAAAAAGCATAATTTTAGTATGTTTTTCAGGTTCACCTGTAACTAAAAGCAACTTTGTTGGTTTTCCCAATATTCCGAATAAAATCATACGAGTTGATGCCGAAAACCCACAGTGGCCTGGTAAACTCACCATCCAAGGAATAAATTGCCAGCAACTCATTGTTGTCTTCTAACTGTGTCCAAAACAAGAAATAGAGACATTAATCACACGATATTGATTTGTAACTTGGGAAAAACTATGTTTCTTAAACAGAAATACAGCAATCAACAAGAAAAAAAAAATCCAGATTATAGAATAATTTCCCTTGTGTATAGTAAAGGAACAAATGAGTTACTATTGTAACTCGGAACACAACTCTGACCAAAAGAGTGCCCAAGTACAAGTCGACTAAAGAATCTGTTTTGTAAATCAATTTTATAGAGTTATCCACATTATATCCAAAACAAGTGAAAAATGCTAATACCCATTACATATAATGCTAGATATAAATAGTGCAACACATAAATATGTAAATTGTAAGCTTACACTTCACGTAGATATGCAATATGAAACATGTAAAGGCAAGAATATCACATAAAATAAATAATATTAGCAAAATGACTCAGAAAACAGAATTGCCATTAGCATGGATATGTTGTTTCAATTCAATGCAGAAGTTCAGAAAATAGAGGAAACATTTAATATATATACCCATTTATAAAGGTTCCAAAATCCACTTTTTCTATCAGTAATGAAAAACAATTCCCCTGCACAAACACAAACAAAATAAAATATCAGTCTGGCATGGGCAAGAGGATATATGAAACTGCCGGCCCAATAGTTTTATAGAACTCATGTGACATGATAATTAAAGTAACCAATACACAAATTATGTATGTTTGATTAAATTGAATAAAATTGTCAAATCAGGCCAAGATAAATACAATAATGAAATGAAAACGAAAGGAAAGGATATTCCCACATCTTTGATTCAATAATGGCACTACACCCTTTACACTTTCCTAATTAGCTTCTGAAGGTTGTTACAATTCCCAGAATGCTCTCCACAACCAATTCAAAAGGAAGTAAAAAGTAGTGTCATTATTGAAACAAGGGAGTGGGCATACCATATCCCAGAAACAAGAAGGAAAAAAAAAAGGATGCGACGGAAGAAAAATCACCCAACTTCTTCTCCTCTCTTTTGACAACATATACTTGAGGCAGCTATTTTATGTTGGAAAGTTAATGAGAAGTTAGATATGGAATGCAAACGATCAGATCTATAACACACTCAATCCGAATTCCTTGCAATAATCAAAATGAGGTTAACAAAAATCAAAAGAAGACGAAAGAGCAAGGAGTTAACCCCCTGTGTTTGCAAAAACCTAGAAAACGATTGGCAGTGATGGCAAGTCGTGCTTCCCAAAGAAAACAGTCAATTTTAATATCAGAAGTGTATTATAACTTTTCAAGCACAGATAGGGCATCACGAAGTCTGAAACTACCCTTCTATCCCACCCTGATCCTCCGGCACCGAAAGCAGAACTACGTGACCGAAGGAGATAGACAGGAAGGGAAGAAGAAGAAGGTCATACAAAGGCCGCGCTAGACTCCAAATGTCGGTCAAAGAGCTTTCTCTCTCTCTCTCTCTCTCTCTCTCTCTCTCTCTCTCTCTCTCTCTCTCTCTCTCTCTCACACACACACACACACACACACACACACACACATATATATATATATATATATATATAGAGAGAGAGAGAGAGAGAGAGAGAGAGAAGAAAACGTAAAAAAAAAAAATTATGAGGGCATTTTCTTAGCTTAAAAAATCAAGAAAAGTCGTTGTGAGTGGTGGAATGGCTAAAACGGGGCTGGAAACATCATTTACACACGCATATTAGTTGATAATAGTTTGGTTTTATTGGATTAATTTAGTCTTTTCAACATTTGCATCTCAACTTTCAACATAGAAAATGTGAAAGTCCCATATTATCGATGGCAGCTCCTTCTTAGGTGCTCATACCACTCTAATCTCCCCTTCTCCTAATGCTTCCTTCTTCCCTAGTTTAGAAAATGATAGAAGATTGAAGCATTTGACTCGAGATCAAATCACTGATGATAAGGACATTGGTTTTGATTCATTGAAACCTAGCAAAATAGTCTGCAAGGAGTAGTGACATTGGTTAGCATGGGCACGATAAAAGTAGCAATCATCCCCTGAGAAGCAGTTTGACCTTATGGAAATGTTTGGATTGTAAGAAATGTTTTTCTGATGGAAAATATTTTATTGGGAAAATTATTTCTTCCCACAATTTAGAGGGAAATGATATTATTATAGTTGATTTTAAGGGAAATTATCATATATTCACTGCTCCTCTAAGTAAAAAATTGAATAGGATTGGTTCATGTAATCTCTTTTTTTTCATGTGTAAAAGATGGAGGAACTCATGGAAATATTTTCCATTCTAAACTTTTCCAGAAAATTCTGGCAATCCAAACAGGCCCTAAGGAAATGAGCATCAGAAACAGACATGCTATTTCACATAAAAGGGTTAATGGAACATCAGGCCTGCTTTGGAATGGGTCTGAGAGCTTAAAAATATATTTTGATTATTTATACCCTATGTTACATGGATTCTTTTGCATGACCAAAGTACCTGTGTCGGACTCTGACACTCCATGAATTTGATTGCAACACTTCTAGATATATTTTATCTATTTCTCTCTGAATTCTACTGTAAATTAACATTTAGCACAGGTTTTCAGATTTATTCATCCTAATAATAAGATTTTTACATGGAAATAAAACATTAGATTTACTAAGCCTACTAAAAATTTCCAATATACATAACCGCATTATTATATGAAATTATTACATTTTAAAAATGGATTACAATATATAGCCGAATTCATGAACACTTTTGTTTGAGGTTATCCAAATTAAAAACTTGGTCATTGTGTCAGATTGGACACTTGGATCCATACCCATGCAACAAATTTTATAACCGAACAGCGATATCCAATTTTAGAAAACGATTAAATTTGTTTCTCATCAGAGGAATTACCCTTCAACCAGCATGGGAAATAAAAAGTACCTTTGACAGACCATCTGGGTTCAGTTGGAGACTCTATCACTGAAGGATCGCCACCAGCAACACAGATACGCTTCTGCACTTCTCTATACAAAAGTTTTAAGAGGGAGATTAATACATTTTACACGATAAAAGGTACTCACTGATGAGGATAAGATTTGACTATAACATCAAGAATCTAAGTCTCTGCGAAAAACATAGAGGCCATTAACAAATTTTACAAGAAGGAATAGACTTTGTTTTGAAGTAAATATTTGAATAAGACTTTGGAAATACTTACCTGAATCTTTCTTGAAACCAACCAAACAATAAAAACATTGGCCAAGTTGACACATGACTCAATCTAATTTACTTGGAGAATATTCGACTTTGAGTCGAACCTCAAGTTTCTTACCATGTCTATAATGTAAATGGTATCATCTATCAGCATAATACAAGAAAGGAGCAGTTAACGGAGTTTTAATTTATAACCTTGAAGGAACCATACTAATGTATTAAGTATAAAAGCCCAGTCAATAATCCTAAATAAAAAATGGTTTTTCAGTTCACTAAAGTACCAATTGGAACATATTACACTTAAGTAAATGAAAATTACAGAAGATATGAGATGAAGAAATGTACAAAAGTATTACACCAAGTAAATGAGAATTACAGAAAATATGAGATGAAGAAATGTACCAGCATAATATTCAAATGAAAAAACGAAATGTACCAGCATCACAAAAAAATATCTACTCAACCATAAAGAAATGTACCAGCATAACAAAAAACACATGAAGAAATATACCAGCATATCAAAAAACTATCTACTCACCCATTCTCAGAAATATAACCAACCCAAAGCTCTGCTTTATCCCAATGCATATTAGGATGACCCCACTCAATCCATGCCATCATCTTTCCATTTGGGTTGATACGTGGAAAAGCATAGAAGTCATTGCCAGTAACCAAGACTTTTGGCTCTAAAAGTTAGAATATCCAAGACAAAATAATTAATTGCCAGCATAGTCCTCTTTAAATATAATATAAAGATGGTTATGACAAAGAGAAAACCCAACAAAGTTCCCAAATACCATCAGAAACTAAAAAAGTATCAAGTTTACCTGTAATATCTCCATCATGGAGGTCTATAGCTACAATTGTTGTCGTTGGATTTAAGCTACTATCACGGTGATCTGCCACAAAAACATGAAAGTCCATAGTTGCAGGATGAGGAAACATAAAATAGTGGAGCACACTATCTGAAGGGATCAACAGCTTAAGTACCAACCTTCCCTTACAGTTATATACCGGTTAAAGCGTGAATCAACCACTCCATCGGCATAACGAACTAAAGGTCCACCATAATCGGGAGTAAGTGGTACAGTAAAGGGATCTGCTAACCAGCAGGAGAAATTAAAGTCAGAGGACATTTATACATGGTTAAGACAAAAAATTACTTGGAGCCTGTTGTATGGTTGATTAAAAGATAGTTTTCGGCTACAACTTTCTTAATTGCGTTTTGTACCAATTTAGGAATAAATCAATTGTAGTCGTTTTTTGAAAATGCAATAATGTAATAGAAAATGTCTTCTTAATTTATAAAAAAAATGTGGACTATATATATATATATATAGGCTACTGATATTGGCACAATCATGTTTTGATAATTGCACTAACTCATCTTGTCTTGTATTATTTAAACAGCTGTCAAAGATTTTTACGGTTCCGAAAAGAGCTCTCAGATGCCAATTAAAAAAGAAAAGACAAGCTGAGTTAGTGCAATTATCAAAACATGGCAGTGCCAATATCAGTAGCCAATAGTGATTTGAATTTTTAAAAGTGAATAGTATTTTAAATTTTTCATTGAATTGTCAAGTAGTTACAACAAAATGATTTACTGAAAATTTATCCAATATTTACCACGAAAGAACTTCCAAGGGCAGGGATGCTACCAGGCTATGTCAAAATTAATAGATAAGGTTTCCAGAACAATATGATAAGGTTTCCCATATTTAAACCAATCTTGCAATGATTTTAAAAAAGAAAAATAAAATATGTTCATTGAATTAGGAGAATAAACATTCCATTTTCTCCTTAGTAGGTAACATGCATTGAACAAACAATCTCAGGATTGAGGAACAAAGCCATATCCGAAATGTTAAAAGAAAAATGACTTATAGTTGCAAAATATAAAAGCAATAAGAAATTTACCTCCAATGAACTGTTTGTACAGTCGTTGGTCTTCGTAATTTGAAAATATGACCATATTTCCAGATACTGCAAATGCACCACCGCCATACTCTTGTGCCAATGTACGTACTGCAAACTCTTTGGGGATAATATCTACAGGTTTACCTCGTGGATTTTCTGACTCCTTAACAAGAACTGCCCGTCTGAACATTTTTCCATTATTGCCAAATAAGAACAGTTGATACTAAAAATGTTGTGATAAGGAGTGGGCAAACAAAATGAAGAAGAGTGGGTAATGCACAATCAAACATGAGATTTTTCATGTTGTTTCCCTGCAAACATAGAGTTCCAAAAATCATTCAGTTACGAAGATTTACAAGTGTTGAAAACGAAAATTAAGAAAAATTCCCAATCTAGTTACTAGTTTAATGGCAAGGGACGGTAGAATACAGCCTAAGATTGGAGTCAGTAAACAAACCATGGTTTTGGTGGCACAACAATAGCTAACTATCTGATGTGGTTTGATTAGGCCTGCAAGCTCAACACCGGCCCCATAATCACGGATCTATCATCTCCACAACCATATCCCAATCATGAGAATTTAGAGTACTGTCCTTTAGGCGTAATCCAAGTTACGTTATCACGAGCAATGATGCATTAAAGTCTAATTCTGAGGTGATAGACTCAATAACATATGGCCCCATATTAATACCATAAACCGAATATTTAAGTATATTAATGCATTGGTCAATAGTCTCCTCAATAATAGCAATTATAAAGTTATTGCTTGTTGCTTGAACCATCGATGCCTCCGCAAGAATTATGAAGTCATCCACACACTGCAAATGAGAGACCAAGGGGCTACCAGAGAGCTAAACTCCGACCCACTAAGGAAACCACACTCCTTTGCTTTAGTCAAGTTGTAACCTATATTATCTGTCGCTAAAGTGAGCATGAGGTGGATATGGGATCGTCTTGTCTGACTTCTCTTGAAGCACAATAATGAGCCACAAACCGAGCTAGTCACAAGAAAGACAGCACAAACCAAAACAAAAAAGCCAACTTGATTGGGAAATCGTCCAGGGAAATCATGGCGGATTTAATAATTCCTTTCCTAGATAAGGAATCCGCTTTCACATTGATTGATCTAAAAGTTTTGGAAAAGCACCCTATACCCATCAAGCCGATCAATCATCCACTGAATCATTTGTGAAGTGCTTGGATCCACTAGATAACATTTCCTAAATCAGCCTCCATCATCATATACTCCTAGAGATTTGGATCCCAAAAACAAAAGTCCCACTTGAGAGCAAGAATCTCCACCTCATTGTAGTATTCCGTGCAAATTGGACAGGAGTAAACAAGTTTGACAACACTCTCATGGCCTCTAAAGATGCATCCAACACTCACTGGCCTTGGATTACTGATGCTAGAGCCATCAAAATTCAGCTTGACGGTGGGGGCCACGGAGGGGTTGGACAGTCTCTAGCCACAGTACTAGAGCTCCAAAAGTAATATTTTTTCCTCGACCCAGAGCAAGAAGTACCAATAAACAACTTGGAGGTGGCCATCCATTGAGTGACAAGTTTAAGCATAGCGTGATTAAGCACGCCAACAGGCATAACCCTGTCATCAAAAACCTTAATATCCCTCTCCTTTCATAAAGTCTAAAGAATTGATGGGAGGCAAAGACACCATAGTTAAAACCTTACAGATGTAAATTTCTTTATAAATGTAAACTTTTTATAGCTATTAAGTGCTTTATACATGTAAATGTCTCTATCTATAGTTATTAAGCTTTATAGATGTAAATTTCTTTATAGCTATTAAATACCTTAAATTTTTAGGCTCTAGCTATATGTTTAACTCGAAAAAATGCAGTCATAAAGGCAATTTTTTTTCCTATGAATAGAATTCACTCACAGATCTTGCCATTTTCTTGTATTTATAATGCCCAAACTTCTAGCAATATTGAAACTGAATGTGACTGATTTTCAAAAATGAACTTTTGCTTATTAACTGTGAACCGTGGCCCATAATTATTTCAACCTTCAAATTAGCAGGGGACTCAATCAGACAGTTAAGATCATACAATCAGTGCAATTTTGCATTGTTGCGCATCCACAGTGGGGCCCTTCAAATGAATGGTCCAATCACCACACAGGCCGCAGCCCATTTTTGTTTCAACCATCAAACATGCAGGGGACTCAATCAAACAGATAGGATCATTCAATCAATGCAATTTTGCATTGTTATGCATCGACATTGGACCCCATCAAATGAATGGTTCTAATCACCACACAAAGGCCACCCACCAACATGGAGATGGGACGGCGGCCAATCTTAGCCTTTAAGCAAAAAGTTTCAACAAACTCTGAGCAACCAAGATCAAATTTAACTTTTTAACACAATTTCTGATAAAAAAAATAGGAGCATCTTAACACTTCTTCGTCTTAAATAAAATTCTTTGTTTTATGTATTAACTCACCATCATTATAAATTTGACACTACTCTTAATCAAGAATTCAAAACAGACACACCTACTGTTAGGATCATTTAATCAGTACAATTTTGCATTGTGGTGCATACACATTGGACCCCATCAGATGAATGGTTCCAATCACCACACAGGCCACTAGCCAACCTTAGCCTAAGCAAAAAGTTCCATCAAACTGTTACGTGCCTAATCGGCCGTAACGGAAATAACAAAATAAAAGAGAAATAGAGGGGGGGAATGGTTGATTCGAGGCAACCGGACCTCCTAACGGCTCGATTCAAGAGGAGCAATGACTCTCCTAAACAAAGTCTCCTTTGCTGTAAATTATCTTCTCTCCTCCTTCCTTTCATTAGATTACTACTACATAAATACAAGCAAGAGAGAGTGCCACATCACAAGCACACTTACCCACTAACAAGACACATCACAAATAACTAACACCCACTACTTAACACATACACCATAACTAACACCCATAACTCTAAAAACACATTCCCACAACTAACACCCACACCATAATTATTATGCACATAACACAAACTCTGAACAACACGGTTCAAATTTAACTGTTTAACACAACTTCTGATAAAAATAGAAGCATCTTAACTCATCCTAGATCAGATTTAACTGTTTAACACAACTTTTGATAAAAATAGAAGCACCTCAACTCATCCTCAGCTTATATAAAATTCTTTGCTTTATGGATTAATTCGCCATCATTAAAAATTCCACACTATGAAACAACCAATTACTACAAAAGTTTAAGCTGTTAGAGTTGGTGTTATTTAATCATTTATGCTGGGACCCGAGTAGAACTCACCCTTAAAAGCTAGCCGTTAAGGGGAGGATGCCCATTCCCTTAGAAACCCACCACATCCTTTCAATTTTTCCGATGCGGAATGTTTGCTTTTGCGTGGAACCCCTAACAATCTCCCCCTCCATGCGGAAGCAACGTGGAGAATCTTGTCCCCCCACGTGGGAACTACGAGATCTTCCCCGAGGGATTTTTCTGTCCTTGGAGGCACACCGAGGTTACCACGCCCCAGGCTCTGATACCACTTGTTGAGAAAATCTGATTGGCAAATCCGATCCGATCGAGCAAACTTAAACGGAAAGTAAAATAAAAACAAGCCTTGAGATGAACACCAAGATTTACGTGGTTCGGCCAAGCCTACGTGGATTACAATGGGGAAAAAACAATATACATGGATTACAATGGATTAAACCCAAAACCCACAAACCTGCAACCCTTTCCTTGCTTCTCTCACCTAAGATCATACAAGAGAGTAATCCAAGAAACCTTCTCTCTCTCTCTCTCTCTCTCTCTCTCTCTCTCTCTCTCTCTCTCTCTCTCTCTCTCTCTCTCTCTCTCTCGGAATCCGACGCACCCCAAGTCTCTCTCTGCAGCCGTTCTCACACACCCATCAAAAGAGAAACTTCTCTTTTATACCTAGGTTATTCATAAAACCTAACCCCCCTGTTTGGATACGTGGATTTCAGAATCCAGGTTTTAGTTTGAAAGCAGTGTACAATTCTGAATTTTACATTGGTTGTAGGTTGCAGAAGTGGAGGGGGGAGTAGGTTGCAGAGGAAGGGTTTAAGTAAGAAATCTAGGTTTTAGAAATCTCTCCCCATCCTGACATTTCTAAAACCTGGAAACTGGGGCGATCTCCTACTTTGTCGCTCGACAAAAAGAAAGACGAGAAATCAGAAAACGACGGACGGTCTCCTCCTTCTCTCGTCTTCCATCCACAATTTTGAAACAACCAGTCACTCCAAAATGCTTAAGCTGTTATAGTTGCTGTTATTTAATCATTTATATACTTTAAAACACACTACCCTTATCTCTACCCTCTTTGACTGCCTTTTCCTGAAAATTTCATTCCGGAAAAAAAAATAGAAAGATTTAGAAGGAACACAGTACCCTGCTTCTGTAGGGCGGGTTTCAACCCACAGGAGTCGCCCTTCTCCGTCAACGGCAATGCCTTCCAACTGCTTACCGGCGCCGGAAACTACATCGGCGGTGATCGGAGATTTCCAAGACCCGTAAGGAGCAGTCACTCTCTCCTCTCCTCCTCCTCCTCCTCCTCCTCCCATTGAAGCCATTCTTCTCAACCTCCAAACTTGATTCTGCTTTCGTCCGATCAAAACCCTAGTCTGCAAATAAGAGCTGATGCGGCTGATACTGATATAGCCATCAATTCGAAGAATTTTATAATAAGGGAAATGTTATCCACACCCACTTGTTTCACGTTGATTTTCGCATCGTTTTCACGTTTCTTTCTGGGTTTTGCTAACGGGTGCCCGTTAAGGTGCATTGGGAAAGAAAATTTACACATGATTTTACAAGGAAATCTCAAAATGGGTGTATTTTTACAGTATGAATTATTGGAAATTTTCTTTCCCAATGTACCTTAACCGGTGCCCTTGGGCACTCGTTAGCAAAACCAGAACCCGGTTGAAAGTATAAGGCCCGGAGTTAGGCTTAGATTTATGAGAAATACAGTGCCACCCACGTTATACTTTGGTGATCCAAGCAATTAAATCTTCTCTGTAGGATGATCCTAACCCTCAAATTTGTGAAGTTTTAAAATGGTGGCATAGCCTCCATAGATCAAAGGGTATTGATCATCCTACGGAGAAGATTTCTTTGACAGGCAAATGAATGGTTTGGTCTGTTTGGATCGCTCTAAAACTGTGGAACCCACTGTATTTTTGGGTTGCATGTGCATACACGGCCGTCCACCATATAAAATCTCTATATTTATTTCTCAAAGCCCATTGTGAATTGTTTTGTGCTTAGGGAGAATGCCCCCTCGGGCACCATATAATTTCTCCCTTGTAGCAAGTATAGCTCAGCACAAAGAAATAACACGGTGCCTAAGCCGGCATGCTCATGTAAGCAGTATGACGAGCATGCCACCCTTGATATTTGATCCAACAGCATCATCTGGAAAATTGTGCTGCTGTTAGATCAAATACCAATCGTGGTGTCTTGCCTGCTCAAGCAATAAGAAATAGCTCCGAATAATATGAGAGTAATTGATTTTGGAGAAATTTATTTACTACTTATTGGTTTACTATAACACCAAGTAATCGCAGTGGGGCTA
Organism: Tasmannia lanceolata; assembly: GCF_043159265.1. NCBI lineage: Eukaryota > Viridiplantae > Streptophyta > Magnoliopsida > Canellales > Winteraceae > Tasmannia > Tasmannia lanceolata. The sequence goes on from NW_027518692.1 coordinate 51,978,355, forward strand.
TCTGAGGCTCTGTAGGATCGACCATTGGATTTCCGCATCGAACCCACTTATACACGAACCTTAGAAGCTTAGGGACCTCGATTTATAGATTTTATGGACAGATTTATTGTATTAAATACATGGAGGATGTACACTGTACTTAAGGTATGTGCACTTTAGTGCATGTACAGTATATGTGAGTTAATTAATTAATTAATTAATTGACTTTGAGGAAATTCGGAAATTAGTTTTTGTGGAAAGTTTTTTGTGGAAAAAGTAAAAGGGAGAGAGTTTCTAATTTGTGTATCTGGGAAACGAATTACAAGGGAGTAAAAATGGTTTTTATTAGAAGGTAATTGTATTTTAAATGGAATAGGGAAGTGGTGGTTTTGGTAAGCATCGGACGTCCAAGAGTCCTTGGATGACCATCTTCCCTCCCCACTTCCTAATACATGGTGTATGGATGCGTAGTCCATAGTTTTCAAAAAGTTCATAGGATGATCCGAATCGTTCATTTGTTGGACCACAACGTAAATAGGTTCTGCCCCAAGAAAACATTTCCATAAGATGATCCTCACCTTAGAGAAATTTCAATAATGTGCAGTCTATTCATAGAGAGGAGGATTAGTATACGGAAATGATTTTTGGGGCACAACCTATTTATGTTGTAGCCCAACAAATGAATGGTTTGGATAATCTTGTTAAGTGGGCAGTACATTAATCTTTGGAAAATACTGGAATATATGGTCACTCGCCATATAAAAAATCTTTTGAAAACAAATCCATCATTCCCCTATACAACATTTTTCAACCAAAAATACTAATAATAAACAAAAAAAGAGCAACAAAAGATTTTTAAAAAAATAACAGCTTGACATCACATCCAAAACATCAATGGATGGGGGATCCTACATATTCAACCAGGAAAAAAATTGTTTCAGGCCCAATCATGACAGGAACGAATTGTTAAAATCATATCAATGAAGTCCTTGAGCTCATGTTTGGCCAGTGTGAAGCCTTCCTTTAATATTTTTTTATTTTATTTTCCAAGGCCCTATTTGAATTGCATGAAAAAAATTTCTTTCCATATTTTTTTTCCTATAATACAGAGGGAAATGATATAGTTATGCTCAGGGATATACCATTATAAATTGAAGGTTGGTGTAAATAGGTTAATAGTATTTGAACTATGGTGTTCATGTTAATTTTTCTCGTGTGTAATTAAATAATGGAAAAGCAAGAAGTTCTAGAATTTTTTATTTTTTTTTCCAAACTTTTCCTAAAATTCTTGCAATCAAAACAGGTTCGTTTTTTGCTGAAAAAAGTTTTACCTGCAATTCGGATGACTGATAAAATCTCACTGCAGGGGAAAAAAAAAAAAAAAAGAGGAAAAGTTTTAGTTGGAATTATTTTTACATGAAAAAGGCTTTAATTAAAATCGTTTTTCAAGGAAAGAGTTTTCAGCAAAAAAAATTCATGGTTACCAACATGCCATCGCGTCAAACAAACAGTCCTTTGTGCCCACTATGACACAGTTGCTGTTACTTTTTAGATCCGCACCATGTCTCACTTGTTCTCTGTATCAGCCCAAATATCACGTAAGTCATGCAGTACTAACATTTAATTTGTAATAAGTGCGAGTGAATATGAACCTTTCAACACTATTGGATGCCAGGATTTAATTGTTGACGTGATTTTTCAGGCATAAGAAATTTAATGCAAGTTCTATCACGCGCTTCCGTGCTTTTGATGCTGGATTGCTGAGGAGAAGGGAAAAAAAATGAGATTAGTGTTTGACAAATCTTACATGTTCCATCCATATTAGTAATTTCCAACTCTCTAGTTTTTGGTGGTCATCTGGGATGAATTATTAGAGCAAAGCTGATAATGAAAACTGAAAACATAGAGAAGGTAAGAAGGAAGGCTTGAATAATAAGAGAATTTATATGCTGGACGAGTGGACGGCATTGTATGCACATGCAGCCCTAAAAGTCTAAAACCATTGGGGCTCAAATTATTTGGGTGTTCCAAATCGTTCATTTGTTGAACCACAATGTAAATACGTTGTGCCCCAAAAAAACATTTCCATAGGATGATTCTAACCTTAAAGAGGTTTCAATAATGTGCAGTCTATTCGTAGATCGGAGGATTAGTATCATCTTACAAAAATGATTTTTGGGGCACAACCTATTTATGATGTGGCCCAACAAATGAATGGTTTGGATCATCTTGTGAAGTGGGCGGTACAATAATCTTTGGATCATCTTAAAGTAAGGTATGGCCCGACGATTATCCAAACCGTTAAGGGTGATTTTGGCTCGGGCTCGGAAGCTCGCTCGAGCTCGGCTCGAATCCTTAACGAGCCGAGCCGGCTCGGCTCGTTAAGAATTCAATATATTTAAATATATATATATATATATATATATATATATATATATATATATATATATATTATGTATTAATATATACACTAAAAGGGTTGTCTAGGGAGTGAAAGGGGGGGGGGGGGGGGGAGGGGGGCAAAATATGTCACTTCTTTTTTGGAACCCCATTTGTTACTTGGACCACCCCCCTAGTGTGAAAAGAGTAGTAAAAAAACACTAGATAGGCTGCCCAGGGAAAATGAGGGGCGTAAAATTAATATAATTCGAGCTCGATAAGGCTCGGAAGCCGCTCGCGAGCCTGGCCGAGCCAAGCCGAGCCGAGGCTGGTTCGAGCCCGAGCCCGAGCCTGGCTTTTGAGCTTAACGAGCCGAGCCGAGCCTGGTCAAGCTCGGCTCGGCTCGTTTACACTCCTACAAACCGTCCATTGTGGACTGTGGAGACTATTTCAATGTTGAAAAAGAAAATCACATACAGAACTTTTTCAGATGGAATACAGTAATATTAATATAAACTAGGATGATATATATATATATATGAGGAAAGTTTTTTTAGTCGGCCGACTAGAGAAGCTTCTCTAGTCCGCCGACCAAAAAACACAGTGGTCCCACATTATTTGGATAATCCAAAACATTCATTTGATAGGCCCTCGCATAGATAGGGCGTGTCCAAAAAATCAGCTGCATAGGATCATCCTAACCCTTTGATTGTGGAGGTTTAAAATGGACAGATTTGTGGAGTTTATAAGCGTCCATTTTAACCTCCATAAATCGAAGGGTTAGGCTGATCCTATGGAGATGATTTTTTAGTCACATCCTATCTATGTCAAGGCCCATCAAATGAATGCTTTGGATCATCAAAACAACGTGGGCTCACTGTGTTTTTAACCTCCGCTGTCCATTTTTAACCTCCACAAATCGAAGGGCTAGGATGATCCTATGGAGCTGATTTGTTGGGCACACCTTATCTATGCCAGGGCCCAACAAATGAATACTTTGGATCATCCAAACAACATGGGCCCACTGTGTTTTTGGTCGGCGGACTAGAGAATGTTCTCTAGTCGGCCGACTAGAAAAACTTTCCTCATATATATATATATATATATACTACAATAAGCTGGGATGAAAAGAGGAGAGTTTTTTGAATTTTTTGAAAATTACATAAGAATTACACATCACATTTTTTGACTTTTTTTAACAAATGCACACATTCAACTCATATAATTTCAATCCTACCCCCTCCTTTATGCTTTTAACAAAGGCACCCATTAAATCATATAATTTCAATCCTACCCCCTCCTTTATGCTTTTAACAAAGGCACCCATTAAAGCCTATAATTTCAATCTTACCCCCCTCATTTATGGTTTTTTAATAAAAAATCTATACGGTCATCTTAACCATCCGATTTAAGAGGAATATAGATCGGAGGGCTAGGATCTGCCTATGGAAATGATTTTTGGGGCACAACCTATTTATGTTGTGTTCCATCACATGGAGGGTTTGGATCAACCTATGACGTGGTCCGTACAGTTCTTTGTCGGCCCGTGCATCGCACGGGTTTTTTACTAGTCTAATACAATAAGCTGGATGAAAAGATAAGAGTTTTTTCGATTTTTTTGAAAATTACGTGAGAATTACACCTCACATTTTTTGACTTTTTTTAACAAATGCACCCATTCAACTCATATAATTTCAACCCTACCCCCCCTCCTTTATGCTTTTAATAAAGGCACCCATTAAATCATATAATTGCAATCCCACCCCTCCTTTATGCTTTTAACAAAGGCACCCATTAAAGCCATATAATTTCGATCTTACCCCCCTCCTTTATGGTTTTTTAATTAAAAAACTATAGGGTGATCTTAACCATCCGATTTAAGATAAGAGGAATTATGGAAACATCTATAGATTGGAGGGCTAGGATCAGCCTATGGAAATGATTTTTGGGGCACAACCTATGTACGTGTATGTTGTGTTCCATCACATGGACGGTTTGGATCAACCTATGACGTGGTCCGTACCGTTCTTTGTCGGCCCGTGCATCGCACGGGTTTTTTACTAGTGTATATATATAAATATAAATATATATATATATATATATATATATATATATATATATATGAGTTAAGTGAAGCTACACATACGTGTAGCTAACTTAGCTACACCGATGGCTTAAAATACAGTGGGCCCACATTGTTTGGGTGATCCAAACCATTCATTTGATAGGCCCTCACATTGATAGGGTGTGCCCAAAAAATCAGCTCCATTGGATGATCCCAACCCTTCAAACTGTGGAGGCAAAAATGGACAGATTTGTGAAGGTTTTTACACGTCCATTTTTGCCTCCACAAATCGTAGGGTTGGGATGATCCTATGGAGCTGATTTTTTGGGCACACCCTATCAATGTGAGGGCCCATCAAATGAATGGTTTGCATCACCCAAACAATGTGGGGCCCACTATATTTTAAGCCGTCATATATATATATATATATATATATATATATATATATATATATATATATATATTGAATGAGAAAACGGTTCCTACACAAATGTGTAGATAAGTTATCTACACACTAGCTTAAAATACAGTGGGGGCCACATTATTTCGGTGATCCAAACCATTCATTTTTAAGGCCCTCACATAGATAGGGTGTCCACAAAAAATCAGATCCATAGGATCATCCTAACCATTCGAACTGTGGAGGCAAAAAATGAACTAATTTGTGAAGGTTTAAAGACATCCATTTTACCTCCACAAATCGTAGGGTTGGGATGATCCTATGGATCTGATTTTTTGTAGACACCCTATCTATGTGAGGGCCTTTAAAATGGATGGCTTGGATCACCCAAACAATGTGGGCCCCCACTGTATTTTAAGCTAGTGTGTAGAGAACTCTCTACACATATGTGTAGGAACCGTTTTCTCATATTGAATTAACATCGCTACTAAATGGGAATTTGAAATTTCCAATTCGGGTTGGGTCGGGTCGGGTTGCCCGACACCCCAACCCAACCCAACCCAACCCGATTTTCAATTCGGGTTGATTTTTCCCAACCCTAACCCAACCCGATTTGAGAAAAGCTTAACCCGACCCAACCCAAATTCGGGTTGAACCCGTCGGTAGGGTTGCAACTTGGGTCAGGTTTTACCTGACCCGCATTGACCCGACCCGAAAATAACATGGGTCGGGTTTAGAAATCATGGGTCTTGGGTAGGGTCGAGTTTTAAATTGGAAAACCAGACTCCATCTTGTGTAGGGCCAGGTTTAAAGAAAAAAAAACCCGAAACCCAACCCAACTCATACGGGTGCACTGTGAGTTTGTGACTTTCTTAAACATCTCTTGAATAACATAGAAAAGTATTTTCCAATATTTTGATACAATTGTTTTGATTGAGGTGATCATGTCTGTTATGTGAAAATATAATATCCTTCTTAAAGATATACACTTGATGACATAAATTTAGAAATTTTTGGTGTAAAGATTTGTTTTTTTTCCTACAATCTTTAAAATTAGTCACCATCCTACGCTAAAAAATGAAAACCCGACCCAACCCAACCCAAGAAACGATATTGGGTAGGGTCGGGTTTAGGAATCTCGGGTTTTCCGGAAAAAAATTGGACCCGACTCGACCGGAGATAATTCTCGGGTAGGGTAGGGTTTTGGAAAACTCGACCTGCCCGACCCGAGTTGCACCCCTACCCGTTAGGTTCGGGTTGAACCCGACCCGAGTTGCAGCCCTACGCGCTTCCGTGCTTTTGATGCTAGGGAGAATGAAAATAAATGAGAATAATCTTACATGTTCCATCCATGTTAGTAACTTCCAACACTCTAGATTTTTGGTGGTCATTTTGGATGAATTATCAGAGCAAAGCTGCTAATGAAAGCTGAAAACATAGAGAAGGTAAGAAAGAAGCCTTGAATAATAAGAGAATTTATATGGAGGACGGCATTGCATGCACATGCAGCCCTGAAACCAGTGGGGCTCAAATTATTTGGGTGTTCCAAACTATTCATTTGTTGGGTCCTGACTGACGTAGACAGGGTGAGCCTAGAAAATCTTCTCCATAGAATAATCCTAACCCTCCATCAATGGATGTTTTTATACAGTGCCGTCCATTTTAAACATCCATAAACCAGAGGATTAGGATCGCCAATGAAGAATACTTCCTAGGTACACTTATCTACGCGAGGACCCAACAATTGAATGGTTTGGATCACCCAAATAATGTGGGCCCTTTGTTTTTGGGCTAGCTTAATAATACACCCATATAATCTCTTTGGATCACTGTCCGTAGATTCGAACCCAAATAATAAAGCCAGTCACTAAGTAGATGTGATCAGAATAAGTGAAAGTCTTAAGAATGCACGATAATCCAACGGTGAGATTTCCAGCCCATCGTACATCTACATCTAAAATGGGACCCACCTAGCAAATTCTGCGAGGTTCCTTTCTTGAGACAATCTCTCTTCCTTTTTCACCTTTGTCCATTCCCTCTTAAAAACTACCCTTTTTCTTTAGCATCTTCAATCAACAAAGCATCTCTCTCGCCAATCGTTTTTCCTCCCTTATTCTCTGTCTACTCGTGTTAAATCCACCACCCCTCTCTCTCTCTCTCTCTCATATTGTTTACTCTTAAAGATCGAAACCCTAGCTTTCCGATCTCTGCATCTCTCATCTTTCTCAAATATCTCAATCTATTGATCTGCGATGGATGAAGAATATGATGTGATAGTCCTCGGGACTGGGCTCAAGGAATGCATCCTCAGTGGCCTTCTCTCCGTCGATGGTCTCAAGGTCATCCTCTTTTTTTCTCCTTTCTCCTTTTTTTCATTAAAGATCTTTCCCCCCTTTTCATTCATCTCAAATTTCCATCACTAAGGCATTTCATACTCTGTGTCAGAGATTTGGTGGGATTTTATTCAAATCGAGTTCAAATCGTGGAGTTTGTATCGATTATACATGGTTTTATGTTAAGACTTGAATCGGGTAGTCGTGTTCTGTCCTGATCTTGATGTTTTGGGCTCTGAATGTGTAATTTTCCATTTATTCAGACGATTATTTCCTCCCTATTGAGATAATCCCCTAATCCACACTTGGAAATGTTTTCTAGAAAGGTTGTCTTGTTAACTTTATACCGAGAATCAGTGATTTCATCTTTAGGCACACTGTTCGTTTTGAATTTTGATAATAGACTCTGTGTCAAAATAGTTTGAAATGGTTCTTCGATTTTTGTTTGCAATCACTTCTGACCTTGAAGGAACACTCACAGCTTGTATGGTTTTTCCAAGTTTTATGCTGCTCGTCCTTGTTATTGAGCATGGTCATTAGACAATAGAGTTCCTTTGATATAAGCTCCAAATCTGGTATTTTGAAGTGGTTTCTGAAATAGTAACTTCTTTATAGTTGAATTGGCTGTACTTCATACTGTTCTAGGCCAAGTTGATTTTTGTTGTAAATGGAGGGTTTTCCTATCTTCTCTCTCTCTCTCTCTCTCTCTCTTTTTCGTTAATTGTGAATTTCTATAATATCAGCAGTTTACACTGAATATTGATGAGTTGCCTGGTTTTATCTTGAATTAATTTCAGATCACCTTATACCGAAAATCTACGATTCAATGCACATAGATCTAAATGGCTATTTAAGCTTTGTTTGTGGCTAGACCTGATCTTGATGGTCCTACAAACATATTATTTTCCCATTTATTCTCCTGTGTTTGTTTCCATTTTCCAGTTTGTGGATCAGGGTAGTACTGAAATAAGCCTAAGCTGCTTATTTTGTTGTGGAATGGGTAGCCTCTTTTCTGATTTAAACTGTCTGCAATCTGTGCTGTTTATTCTAAATTGGCTTTTAGTATAGATAGTTTGAACTGCTTGTTGTTGGAACATGTAGCTAGGTATCATGATACATTTTTAATGGATTTTGAATATATGACAGTTACCCAAAACACTCCATAGGAATATCCAATTCATGTTGCTGGATCCCTCCAAAGAATGTTTTGGGATGCATTTTTATTTAAAGAAAATTAGGATTCACAGGGTTCTATGTAACTCTGGCCCTTCAATAGTGTTATAGTCTGTTGAAACTTTTTCTTGGAATTGGTTGCATAATTATGTTGCTTGTTTTAAGTATTACTTGGTTATCAGAACTATGAATTAAGGTTTCCACAGTCAGGACAACAAAATGTTGTTGTTTAGAACACTCTTAAACTGTAATGTATGCATTCTTTATTTTCCACTGACGGCGTGAATAGTTGCACATATCTTCTACGATGGGCTGTGGTGCTGCTTCTGGTTTGGATCCAAGGATACGTTACCTGTGTTCTATTATTTCCGGATTCTTGCCTCAGGGGACTATAGAGATCACTTTAAGGCAATAAGAAATGCTAACATGTCAATTTCTCTTCATCGTGACCAGATAGAATATTTGGATCACTAAGAACTTTTATTCGCTAGTATGCGGCTATGTTGCATGGATTCTTTGCCCCCCTATGTCGAATCCGTGTCGACACGTCTCCGCATCCAAATCGGACATGGATTCACGTGAGACACAGTTACATACATACATACATATATATATATATATATATATAACTTTTAAATTTTAACAATTTTATTTTATTTAAAAATTACCGAATCCGAATCCTACTGTTGGGAGTTTGCCGAATCCGACACCTCGAATCCGTGTCGGATCCCGACACGCTAATCCGAATCCATGCAACACTGGTATGCGGTAACTTTTATTCGCCGGCTAGTTTGCAATAAGTCAAATTGTCACACATGCCTTTGGTTCACTTTATGCAGAACTTGTACCTACTAAGTCCAGTCAAATAAGATTGAGTTTGGAGTCTGAACTTGAAAGATGATCACATTCAGACATGATGTTGAGTGCATCGCTTCCCTCTAATGCCAATGTTTATTTGAAAAATACCTTGGTTTTAAACTTTAATGGCTTTGAGCTCTCTGTTATACTGACAGGTGACAACTGCTTGGTTTACTGAAAATCTGCAATAGTGAGACACATCTAAATGATTTTCTGTTAAATAGTACATTAGTTGTCAATTCTGTTTCGTTCCCGACAAAATTTCTGGAACATTCCATTCTGGTAAGGAAACCAGAACAATAACTGTACCAGAATGTACTGGCCCGTGTTTCGGTCAATTCTGTATATTACGGACTGTTCCAATCCATTTTTTAATTGTGGAAACACAGACTGCTCCAATCGTTCCAGTTTCATTCAGTACTTCTAGTTTTTTTTTTTCTTTTTTTTTTTTTTACAATTTTCCAAACAAATCGATGCCCTTTAAGGGTCTTCAATTGAAAACCATCTCCAATAAAATGTGCGTATCTAACACTGACAAAACCCTCTCTGCATATGAATTTATAGATGGTTAGATGGTACTAACATTATGTTGATTTTAGATGTTACTAACATTATTTTAAATTTTCGTCAAAAATTATGTTGATTTTAGATACAAATCAACATGATATTAATAACTGCTACTTAATTATGTAGTTATGTTTGGACTTAGTTTTCGCAATTGTTCTTCTCGTATTTCTTTCTTTTTTCCTCTTTTCTGTTCCAATTTAAAGATGCTTTTTAACCATTCAAAAAATAAATAAATTTAAAGATGCTTTTTAAAATTTGTCTCACATAATCATCTATTATCACTTTTCATATAACCCTATTTTTTTAATTCTACACTCTTATTCATATTATATGCTACAGGTTCTGCACATGGACAGGAATGATTATTATGGAGGAGAGTCATCCTCACTCAACCTCATTCAGGTACCAGTTATGGAACTGGGCCAGTAAATTCTCATAAGCATGATCCCGGGGGTATAGTTTATAACTTTATAGCTGCATTTTTTTTAAATTTCCGAGCATTTTTGTCTTGCAGCTTTGGAAAAAGTTTAAGGGAAACGATAAGCCTCCAGCACATTTGGGCTCTAGCAGAGATTACAACGTTGACATGATCCCAAAGGTTATCATCTTTTTCAACTATGACTTGTTTGCCCTTTGATGATTTGCCGACATACTCATTTGGATAGAGCAGCCCAACTTTGTCTTAAAATCAATAATGTATCTTACATCATGCCTTGAATCCTTGTGCTGCCACATAGATAATAGCTTTTTTTATTTATTGTTTCAGTGTTTCATCAAACTGCATTCAGTGACCAATTGTTAAATGCCAAGCATTCAGTGGCCAATTTTTCAATGCCAAGAATTCTGTCTTATGAGGAGTCTTCCTTGTTGTTAATTGTACTTAGCGTTCATAGTGGTCAGTTTCTACTAGTCATTAACATTTTGGTGTATGGTGATGACATAGAGTCTATAGGGGCATGGTTTTAAATTTCGGTTTCAGTCCAATTTCGGGCTTGGCAGAAATCTTGAAATTTCGGCTGAAATCAGGTAATAGAAAAAATTAATATTTTATTATATCTGAAATTTCTACCTAAATTTCGAAATAATACTATATTTAAAAAAAAAAAAATCAATTTCTCAAAATTTAGAGGAAATTTTGGCCGAAATTTGGTAAATAAATTTTGGATTTCATGAAATTTTGGTTTCGGTTTCAACCAAAATCCGAAATTTCAGATTTCGGCCGAAATTTAAAACCATGGTTAGGGTATAGTGGTGAAATGGCTGTTGGCAGATCTAATTTAAAATTGTCAACTTTTAAAGAGTCCTAAACATGAAATAGTTTTCTTAGAGATCATTGGCATTGGTTTGACACTTATTCATCTTTTAAATTCCAAAGATAAGGAAGATACAAATTCTGGTGTGCTTAGCAGCTGAATATGACTATGTTACCTAAGGCAGACTTTATGTTATGAACTTATGACTAAGAAAATTATCCTGGATGTCATCTTCCCATTTTCCAACATTTTGAGTCTTGAAGTGTGTACGGACCAGGCCACACTATAGGATGATCCAAACCATCCTTGTGATGGGGCACAACGTAAATAGGTTGTGCACCAAATATCATTTCCGTAGGTTGATCGTAGCCCTTCGATCTATAGAGGTTTCCATAATATGCAGTTCCTCTATAGATCGTAGGGATGGGATCATCCTATATAAATGATTTTTGGGGCACAACCTATTTACATTGTGGCCCATTACATGGACGGTTTGGATCATCCTATATTGTGGTTGCGTACAATAATTTTTGAAAAATACGGTGCTATAAGGGCTCACACCATATAAAACCTCAACTCAACTCAACTCAACAAAGCCTTTGTCCCAAACTAGTTAGGGTCGGCTAAATGAATCCTTTAGAAAAATTTCATGAAGAAGGAATCTACCCGGCTCTAATCTTGGCTCTAGTTGGGTTCTTCTACGTGGATCATTTTCTTCCATTCTATCCTATCCAAGGTCATGTTCTTTCAAATAGAGTAAATAGGGGAATGATATTTCCCCCCTTTGACTAGGGGTGCAACTCGGGTCGCATTGGGTCCGGTTGAGGCCTACCCAAACCCGACCCGAGGAACCATTTGCTCAACCCGACTTGACCCGAGTTCCACCCGACGAGGTTCATCCCAACCCGACCCGAACAACCCTTTTTGCCAAACCCGAACCCAACTCGACCCGAGTTCAACCCGACCGACCTGACCCAACCTGAGATTTTAAGCTTAAAAAATAAAAAAAATATTAAAAATGTCGGGTTCACTCGGGCCTCAACCCGAACCCGACTTGAACTCAACCCAACCCGACTTTTTTCCGGGTTGAACCCGTCGGGTTCGGATTGAGCCCACCAAAGTTGCACCCCTAACTCTGACCCTTTTAGGTTATTCGTTAACTTCCATCTTATGGATGGTTTGGATCATCTTATGATGTGGTCCGTACAGTCCTTTTTGAAAAATAAGGGACTATGAGGGCTTACACCATATAACATCTCAAGTTTTAAAGAAAAGAAAAACGTTAAAAGGGTGAACCATTCTCACAAACTGTAAAGGGGGGATTTTATCCGTTTAAGGTGGGAAAATATAATCTAATAACATAAATTGCACGACACGTATACGGAGTAGATAAAAGGGCATTGAACGGCTTTAAAAATTTTGACTTTTCCCTCTTCAATCCTGCTTTTAAGGTGACATTAATAGGACGAATCTTGTTTTGGAATCTTGTTTTGGAAGTTTTGGGTGGATTGAGAAAATAAGAGACTGAATGCATTGAAGACATTTTGCTCCCCCCTCTTCCTCGCCCAAGACAAAACACAAACCCTGAATCTGCGCGATGGTCAAAAGGCAGTGTTAAAAGACGGATCTTCACTTTTGTACGGGAGATGATAATCATGCCCGTAAGAGGCTAAGTTTTGGAGAAAAAATTACGGTAAAAAGGCTTCAAATTAGAAAAACTACTGAAAAAATACCAAAAGAAGGTACCTCTATAGAAAAATTACGGAAAAAATTACGAAAAAAACACATTAAAATATGAAAAACTACACGATGTCAAAAAGCGTTAAAGTTGCCCACTTTTCACTTCAAATCAAGGGGAGCGCATGCGTGTGGGAGTGAAAATATCTCTATTGGTCCTGAGCAGTGTGCTACACACCTCTTCTCTGGTAATCAAGGTTTTAAATCTCGGTTTCGGTATGAAATTTCGGACGAAATCTTGCAAAAATTTCACCTAAATTTCGGTGAAATTTCGAAAATTTCTGAAACATTTCACCGAAATTTCCGAAATTTCGGGTGAAATTTTGTACTTCACCGAAACGTTTCACCGAAATTTTCGAAACATTTCGGCGAAGTTTGATACTTTTCCGACTCACTGTGAATTTCGTTTCGTTTTCCACCGAAACCGAAATATTTCGGCCGAGACGAAACGTTTCGGCCGAAATTTAAAACCATGCTGGTAATGATGAAAATGGGAATTTGGAATGTTAGAGGGCTGTGCACTTCGACCGCCGGGACAAAATTCATGATCTTATTAGCGGGAAAAAGTCCCCATTTTTGGGCTCCTTGAAACTAAAGCTTACCAAGACAAGCTGTTTCCTGATGTGAATGATCTCCATAGTAATTGGGCATGTCATGCCAACTACAATTTCACTATAAAGATTATATGCAAATAAATTGTAGGAGTATATAAGCTGCCCCTTAGAGCCTCTTTGAGTATATCTAAAAATGTTTAGATATGATCGTATACATGAAGGCTATAAAGTTAAATATGATTATTTGTCAATGACGGCGATAGTAGTTTTAGAAATGATATAGTCAATGGCTTCCAAAGAAGTCAATGTCTCATTTGAAAATAAGAGTAAATAGAAATAATCTTACTTCAACATAACATAATGACCAATATTAGTGTCATCCCAAAAGCAAGAAAATGGCAATTAGAAATAATGGATGTTTTACCTCCATATTTTCTGACTTGGTGCTCCATTGTATCTTATGGAGATGATATTTTCACTCCCCCACGCATGTGCTCCACTTGATTTGAAGTAAAAAGTGGGCAACTTTAACGCTTTTTGACGTCGCGTAGTTTTCATATCTTAATGTATTTTTTTTCTGTAGTTTTTTTTGTAATTTTTTTTTATAGAGGTATAATCTTTTGGTATTTTTTTCCGTAGTTTTTCTAATCTGAAATCTTTTTACTGTAATTTTTCTCCAAAACTTAGCACCTTACGGGCATGATTATCATCTCCCGTAAAAAAGTGAAGACCCGCCTTTTAACGCTGCCTTTGGACCCTAGCGCAGATTCAGGGTTTTGTGTTTTGTCTTGGGCGAGGAAGAAGGGGGAGCAAAATGTCTTCAATGCCTGGTTATTCAGTCTCTTATT